>NC_083226.1:29328756-29643756 GCF_032191835.1 Heteronotia binoei
GATGCAGTAGATATCTATGACCCACGTCCTCTTGAAAGCGGTGTACAAGGGACAGAACACCACAGTCCAGGCTCGTTGGCACTGGTCTCCTACTTGCTCTTGAGCATGGGTGTGGCACAACTGCTCCAGACGGTGCTGTTACCAGAACGTTTTGGCTGTGCTGCAGCTAAAAAAAAATCATGTGACAAGTAGTTCCACAGGTGATGTGTTGGTGGCCACGCTTACTGACAGATACTGAGAAATGAGTTTGTGGTTCAGGACAAGAATTAGATGCCATACCTAGTGACTGAAGTAAGAAAGTAATACACTCTCCCAGGGCTTTTTTTTGTAGCAGGAACGCCTTTGCATACTAGGCCACGCACCCCTGATGTAGCCAATCCTCCTGGAGCTTACAGTAGGCCCTATACTAAGAGCCCTGTAAGCTCTTGGAGGATTGGCTAAATCTGGGGTATGTGGCTTAATATGCAAAGGAGTTGCTGCTGCTGCTGCAAAAAAAAAAGCCCTGCACTCTCTTGGGTTTTCATTTTGATTTGGGAATCCCCAATTTTTCTGACTGCTGCTGCTGGAAAGAAGGGTGAGCCCCTTGCAGGAAAGGGGGGGGGGAGTGAAAAAAATGATAAGATGAGGACAGTCATAATTGGTAATGCAGGTTCGGGAGTGATCTTAGGCACAGGCTATCCAGGGCTAGGCTAAGCAGGGCCCCAGCTGTCTATGGCCCCACTGTTAGAGGAGGAAAGAACAGGGAAAGCAGACTCCTGTTGCCACATGCCCCAACACCCTTGGCAGCCAGCTTAGTGGTGACTGGGCACATGTGTCCCTTGACAGTTGGCTCAAGGGCTGCCCTTTGCTTGGCCCTGAGGTAGAAGGGTGCAAGGATTCTGGGACTCCCTCTTGGATTTTTGCCCTGGGCCCAGAGTTCCTAAGATTGCCCCAGAGCATATTGTAAACTTGGTAGTGGAAGAGCATTGATATACACTATGGAAGATATGCCTTTAAAAAAGCCCTCCTCAAATAAAAATATTAACAATTAAACTCCTAACTGGCCTGTGCTTTGCATATCTTCTGGTTGGTTCTTCCCTGCTCCATAATACCTATTGATGCTGCCTTACACTACAGTAAGTGTTTGACTGAAATGCACTGCAAAGCTCTAATGCAGGGCTTTTTTAGTAGTGGCCTCTATGACATAGAGCTCCTCATTCTAGATCATTCTAGAGATAATGTTATAGTATATTCTCTTATCCAGCTTCAGCCATCAGTCAGTCAGCTACTTTGATATCCAAGTCATTTCTTTCTCTGCAATGACATTCTGACTGTGCATATTCTATCTATCTATCTATCTATCTATCTATCTATCTATCTATCTATCTATCTATCTATCTATCTATCTATCTATCTATCTATCTATCTGTCTGTCTGTCTGTCTGTCTGTCTGTCTGTCTGTCTGTCTGTCTGTCTGTCTGTCTGTCTGTCTGTCTACATGGCAGGCTCAGGGCAGGTTATAACACTATTAAAACATACAAGGAATAAAATATAGCACAATCTTTAAAATCTACCCATTTCTAAACAATATGAGTTAATAAAAACAGTAAATGGCATCAGCTACACAAATTAATGAGGCAGAGAAGACCCTGATCATGTGTAGCTGCAGATGAACAAGATAGGTAAGTGAATGGGTGAGGGAAAATAGCTACGATGGACTAAGAGCAGCTAAAGCAAAGCATCCTTTGGTTGATGGATCTTCAAGTGCTTTGACTCCTGTTTTTCACATGCGTTACTCTGGACACAGGTAATCATCCCCTTGGCAGGCTGAGCCACACATCAGGAATCAACCTAAAGTTCAATAAGAATCCCTGTTTTCCTTTTTTATTCCATAAGCCACCTCAGGCAGGTTCCCTGGAGAGGTGGCCCAGAAATTTGCTAAATACAGTAGAAAAAAATAAATGTCCTCTTCCCCTGGGGGTAAAATTAACTTTAAATTTCCTACCAGTGCTATCATTTTTGGAGGACTTCTTGCGGAAAATGAGATGATATTTAATATTGATTCATACTGGCTTGCCTTTCACTCCTGTCATCTTTGCTCCTGTCTCAGTGGGAGAGAGTGGATGGCATGGGACTACAGGATGTGTGCACCTGGCTGCTACCCATTGCTCATAGTAGCCTGGAATGCCATGGCACATGCATACCTTGGCCTAGATGCAGGGAGAGAAACTGGTCATCTGTACAGGGATGGTGTATGCTGCATTGTCATTCGATATTTTACAGTGCAAGTCACTTTATTATTTCAATTTGTATGCTGCTCCTCCCTCCACAAGGTGGGGCTCAGAGTGGTTCACAACAATATTAAAACAGAGATAATAAAGGCAGCTTAAAATAGTATAAATACAGAGTATAAAAAACAAACAACTGATGGGGTGGATCGAGCATTAACTCCCCCCCCCCCCACAAATACATTTAGCTAGGAAAGGCATGATGGAAAAGCTCAGCCTTATGGGCCCCACAGAACTTTGATTACATTATAGAAAGGGAGATTCAAATTCCTAAGGCAATTAAAGACCTAAAGGGTACATTGGTCTTCTCAGTTATGGTAGAAGAAACATATGTGTTGATCATTCGAGGCCAGGTTTATAATGTTGATTCTTAGCAAGTAACTTCACTCTCTCCTGATAGTCTTTTGACTGCCCCCCACTCCCATTTTATCTAATGTTTTTTTCTTTGCAGATAGAAAATTCAAGTTAGTTTTATACAATTGTAATAATATTTTAAAAAAAAAGATGAAGCAGTACCTCGAACTGGCTAGAGACAAAGGAAATGTCTGATGAGTCTGAAATGCTCACATTAGACAACCATGTAAGATTATTTAGCTGCCTGAATAGTCCAGATTAGAGAGAGAGAGAGCCAGTTTGGTGTAGTGGTTAAGTGTGCGGACTCTTATCTGGGAGAACCGGGTTTGATTCCCCACTCCTCCACTTGCACCTGCTAGCATGGCCTTGGGTCAGCCATAGCTCTGGCAGAGGTTGTCCTTGAAAGGGGAGCTGCTGTGAGAGCCCTCTCCAGCCCCACCCACCTCACAGGGTGTCTGTTGTGGGGGAGGAAGGTAAAGGAGATTGTGAGCCGCTCTGAGACTCTTCGGAGTGGAGGGTGGGATATAAATCCAATATCTTCTTCTTCTTCAGATTAACTCAATCTCATCAGAGTTGGAAGCTATGGAGTACTTAAATGGGAGATCACCAAGGAAGCCCAGGTTTGCTACGCAGAGGAAGGCAATGGTTCACCACCTCTGCTCTTCTCATGCCTTTGAGGGGTCACCATAAGTCAGCCATGACTTGATGGCACTTAATTAGCATTATAGGATGGTTTGTTGACAGGTGAAGAGCAATACTCTTTCTAAACTGTGGAGTCTTATAAGCAAAAATGCTACTCTGTGAGCTACTGGCATTAAAGTTATGAGCTACTGCATATATTAGCTTGCTCTGGGGCCATTTTTCCTGAGCTAATACAAAAATGTGTGAGCTGGAGGATAAAAAAAACTATGAGCTAACTCACACTAATTCAACTTAAAGGGAACATTAGTTAAGAGAATTCTGACCTTGCAGTTTCACCAATGGAACAATGCTTCTGTTTGCAGAAGTGGGGATGCTGATTTTCCCCAATTCTCTTCTTC
The DNA here is from genome assembly GCF_032191835.1 of Heteronotia binoei. Classification (NCBI taxonomy): domain Eukaryota; kingdom Metazoa; phylum Chordata; class Lepidosauria; order Squamata; family Gekkonidae; genus Heteronotia; species Heteronotia binoei. The sequence goes on from NC_083226.1 coordinate 29,332,418, forward strand.
CCTGCAAATTTCATTTTTACCCTCTAGGCTTTTTCTGGGAACCTGCTGACCCCACACCAAGCAATGAAATTTAAGGGGGTGCAGTGGTCCATAGCAGGAGGGTGAAGCAGGAAAGTCCTGCTCTACAAAGCACATGGGTGACTGATCCTACGTCAGTGTTATATACATAGCCAACAAGAACATACTGACTGCTGTAACACTCAAAGCAGATATTTATTGAGAAGCCTTTCCCTGGAGCTTCTGATGCAACTTCTCTCCCAAGGCCTCCAGGTCTGTCTGTCTCTGAGAGAGTCCTTGGTATTTGAAGCAGCCGCCCAGAGATGAATGTGAACTTCTTGGGAGATAGTTTCATAATACCATAACTCATAATAAATGAGCTAGCCCCTATGAAGATGGTTTTTTTTAAAAAAACAACAGATTGCACACAGACAAGGTCAGGATCTTTGCCTGTTTGTGGGACTCCAATTTGCAGAAACAATATGACTTGGGGCATGAAGCAGAACAAAAATGGCTAAAAGAAAACTATGTTCCAGAAGGGATAAAACATTGAGACAATTGAGTGACAGTTAAAGGGGAAAGTGAGGGAGAAAACAGCCTGCTCAAGGCTCTAAGAACTTACAGAATCTGTTGGGATTTGGGTGGAATTTTCAAATTGTCCTCCCTGCGATTCTTCATGGAGCTTGTCCAACACACGGAATGAGTCCATCTTGTTCCCTACATAATGTGGCACAGCTCCAGTGGAAGCAGCTGAGAGAGTATTTGTCTCCCAGTATATGTGGGTGGAAACTGTGAGCACAAAGAACTTCCGGGGTTGGAAAATGCCAAGCTGAACTGCTTCTCAGAAGGGGAGCAGGCTGGAACTTCTGTTCGGGGTAGTGGAAGGCAATCTAATGCCTACTGCCTACTTTTCTCAGTCAGAGATCAGTCCAAGATATGCACAGGAAACTTTGAGGAGATTTACCTTGGCTAAAAGGGAGTCCGGGGGGAGGGGCTCCTTCGAGGCTTTGAGGGATCTTCGGAGATGAGTTGCATTTTCATCATCTGCAGAAGTTTCCAGAGTCATTTATTTGACATAAGTTCGACAGGATCCTAATCTTTTTTGATACTGCTAAACATTTAAAGCTATACAAGACCGGTGTTGATCTGGATAACTACAGAAAAGGCACAGATTGCTATCTTTCATTCTGGGACTAATTAAAGTTAAACAAAATAAAAGCAGAAGGTGGGAAATTGAAATCTAGAAAGCTTGTAAGAAGAAGGGGAGAAGGGGCGAAATTTCGACTTTGTAAATTTAAAGGACAGTGCTAAAAAGTGGAAAGAATTTATTGTTTTGTCTACTTGCGGTTTTGGAGAAAAAGCCCCATCATCATAGACTTGCAGCCCCCACAGCCAACACAGGAAATACATCAAGTATCGTGAGATCTCTCTACCAGCGAAAATGGGATTTGGTGGCAAGCAAAGCAGGAAGTATCGGATGGAAAAGGGAAATCATTGAAGCAGCCAGCCTACTCTATGACTATAATATCATAGAAAAACATTGGCAGCCATTGCTAGGAGGCTAAAAGTTAACAAAAAAATTAAGGTGTTCGAGACATTAAAAATTGGTGGAGCTGACAGAGGTGACGATTATAAGGCAAATACTATTGGACATTACTGTTAATAACCATTTTAGAAGCCTCTAGAGGAAAAAGGATTTTTTTTTTTAAAGTGAGGCAGAAAGTCACGACCACCATTTTGGAAAAATAAAAACTTTAAAAATTAATATCTGAGCCCGGGAGGCTCTGAGGACAGCGAAATTATTCTTATTAAAAAGAGCAAGCCTCATCTTTTAAATCTGATAGCTGAAATTTAATTTGGTGAGGTCAAAATTTTCGGTGTTTTTACATGACATACCATAAGCAAACCTGTGCAAGAACTGCTTCATTGGAGAAAATGCAGGTCCAATTAGATACAATAATTGCAGAATTTTTGGAGTAAGATCCTGAAGGGACTAGAAACATGTATGACTATATGTATAGAGTGAACTCACTATATGCAAAAAAAAAAAAAAAAAATCTACCGAGAGATGTGGTTATAAGATATATGACAATGGTGGGAAAAATCATGAATAAAAACTTTGAAAAGACATTGATAGTGGGATGCAGCAGAGTAAGAATTATGAAGGAGTTGCCAAGACAAGTGATAAATGACAGAAGGGCATATAAGGAATTGACAGAAAAATTATGGAACAATGAAATGAGGTATAGATGGATAATACCTGAAGGTTTGAGCTTTGAGCTACAAGGAAAAAGGATTACAAGCACACAGGAACTGCATGGATTTTATGAAGAACATAAAGAATTTGTACCCATGATGGATTACAAACTATTATCTTGGAATGTAAATGGACTAAATTCATCACAAAAAAGAAAGGCAATGTTTCATTGGATTAAAAAGCAAAATTGTAATATAGTTTGTTTACAAGAAGTACATATCAAACAAAAGGATTACAAATTTTTATGGAATAAGCAATTGGGACTACAATTTCCTTTATTGGTTGAACAGAAGAAAAGGGGAGTGCTTTTTTATATCAAACAAGAATTGGACCCAAAACTAGTGTTTAAAGATAAAGATGAAAGATTTGTAGCGGTAGAAATAATATTAAATGCAAAAAACCCACGTTGTTACTGGGACTGTATGCACCAAATGGAGCAAAGGATGCTTTTTAAAAAGACATTATACAACAATTTGATGAAGTTTTGATCAATTTGATCAAGTTTTGATAATGGGGGACTTTAATGGAACAATTAAGAACACACTGGATAGGTCTAGGGGAAGAAATAATAAGGAAGGAAAATCGCCAAAGTCTTTTTTTTAATTGGTCAAACAAGAAAACTTGGAGGGTATATGGAGGAAATTTAATCCTGATGTGCGGGACTGTAGCTTTTTTTCAGCAAGACATAAAACTTTTTCCAGAATTGACATGTTGTGTTGTACTTATAACAAAGAAAATAGAAATTTTACCTAAAATAGGGGCTGATCATAACCCAATAATGTGGATTACAAAATTGTCTAAAAAGTCGAGAAGATGGAGATTGAATGAAAATTTACTACAGAATAAAGAAATAGTTACATCTATAGAAAATGAAACTAAAGCTTTCTTCCAAATAAATGATAAAGAAGATATAGAATTTCAGACGGTGTGGGATGCTTATAAAGCAGTAATGAGAGGAATATTGATTACATTGAATAATAAAGACAAGAGGGCAAAAGAAAAACAGATGCTGGACATTCAAAATGAAATAAAGAAAAAAGAAGGGAAACTGAGAAAAAGGCCAGGGGAAAAGAAAATTATGAGGGAGATTACAATATTACAAACACAAATGAGACATTTGTTAAATAAAGAACTGGAATGGAATCTGAAAAGACTGCAGCAGAAATCTTTCGAGGGAGCAAATAAACCTGGAAAATATTTGGCCTGGCAACTGAAGAAAAAGAGAGAAAGTAAAATTATTAATAAAATTGTGGTGGAGGGAAGAGAGGTGGTAGCTCAAGAAGGAATAAAAAGAATTCTTTAAGTATTATGCTAAATTATTTACGGGTGTTAAAATAAAGAAAGAAAAGATGGAAGAGTATTTACAAAAGATTAAAATAGCACCCTTAACAGAAAATATGGGAAAAGTCTTGAATGATCCTATTGAAAAAATAGAAATTGAAGCAGCAATTAATGCAATGAAAAATGGAAAAGCACCTGGGCCAGATGGATATACAGCTAAATTTTTAAAAACCTTCAAAGAGGAGTTAATACTGAAACTTCAGAGATTGATGAACGTAATAAGAATAAAAGGGAAAATACCAAATACATGGAAGGAAGCTGTTATTTCGTTGATTCCAAAGGAAGATAAAGATGTCACGAATGTAAAAAAATATAGACCAATCTCACTATTAAATAATGACTATAAAAGATATATAAGAATCTTAGCAGAACGGCTTAAACAACATTTGATAAATTTTATAAAGGAAGATCAAGCGGGGTTTCTCTCCAAAAGGCAAATAAGAGACAATATTAGAACTGTTGTAAATATTGTAGAATATTATGAAAGACATCCAGAAAAGGAAGTAGCATTATTCTTTGCGGATGCAGAGAAAGCATTTGATAATTTAAATTGGGACTTTATGTTTGCAGTAATGGAGAAAATAGAGTTGGGGGGAAACTTTATAAAGATGATAAAAGCAATATATACTGAACAACATGCAAGACTATGTATAAATGCAGATCTTACAGAAGACATGATAATTAGCAAAGGTACAAGACAAGGCTGTCCGCTTTCCCCACTGTTGTTTATAACGACTCTTGAAATCTTACTGATGCAAATCCAAGAAGATAAAGAAATAGAAGGATTGAAAAAGATTTACTTACAAATATAGAGCATTTGCAGATGATATAATGTTTATAAATGAAAATCCCATACAAGTCACACCTTTGTTGTTAGCTAAAATACAAGAATATGGGGAATTGGCGGGACTGTGTATTAATAAAGAAAAATCAAAACTGCTATGTAAAAATATGCAAGTAAGCAAACAAAAGGAACTGCAGAAGATAACGGGATGTGAAGTTACCTCTAAGGTAAAATATTTGGGTGTGGAGATAACAATGAAGAATATTGACTTGTTTAAAAACAATTATGAGAAGCTAAAATGGCGTAAAATGGATGAAGATATGGTAAAATGGAATAAATTTAATTTGTCATTGCTTGGCAGAATAGCTGCAATTAAGATGAATATTCTGCCAATAATATTTGTATTCAAACTATTCCAATTTGTTTCAAACTATTCCAATTGTGAAAGACAGTAAACAATTTAATAAATGGCAAAGGAAAATTTCAGAGTTTGTGTGGACTGGGAAGAAACCAAGAATCAAAATGAAAATTTTAACAGATGCGAAAGAGAGAGGAGGATTCCATTTACAAGATTTAAAATTATATCATGAAGCAGTTTGTTTAGTGTGGATAAAAGAATGGGTGACGCTGTTAAACAAAAAACTTTTAGCGTTGGAAGGTCATGGAAATAAATTTGGCTGGCACGCTTATATGTACTATGGGGGAAAAAAGATGGATGGGTTTTTCTGTCACCACTATATAAGAAACAATTTGCTAAATACATGGATGAAATATAAGAAATATGGGGATGAGAGAAAACCATTATGGATAGTGCCTGCAGAAGTAATAAAAATAACAGCTGAGACGGGTGAAGAAAAGTGGTTGTCATATAATCAACTATTAAAAATACAAAGTGGCAAAATAGAATTGAAAACTGCTGAAGAGCTGAATAATAAATATGATTGGTTCCAAATGCAACAAATAAAAACCTTGGTGGAAAATGATATTAAAACTGAAGGATTAAGAAAAGAGCAAACAGAAATGGAGAAAGTTCTGTTCAAAATTATATAAATTACTTTTAAAATGGTCTACGGAAGATGAAGTAGTGAAATCTCAAATGATTAAATGGGCAATTAATGTAAATAAAGAAATACAGATGGAAACTTGGGAATATTTGTGGAAGAACTCTATAAAACTTTCGATGTGTCATAGTATTAAAGAGAACTGTTTTAAAATGATGTACAGATGGTATATGACTCCTAAATAGTTGGCAAAGATGAACAATAAGATGCCAGATAGATGTTGGAAATGTAAAAAACATGAAGGTTCTTTCTACCATATGTGGTGGACTTGTGAAAAAGCAAAAAAGTATTGGCAGATGATTCAACAAGAAATTTCTAGGATCTTGGGATATGAATTTAAGAAAGTTGCAGAGACTTTTCTGTTGGGATTACAAATGAAAAAATTTCCAAAAGAAGATAGAACTATAATTTGGTACTTGCTTTTAGCTGCTAGGACATTATATGCGCAGTTGTGGAAGCAAGAAAACATACCAGAAAAATGGGATTGGATTGTAAAAGTTTTTTTTTTAATAAATATTTTTATGTTTTATTGACTTTAGTACAATTGGCCATTACAGCATATGGATGTTGAAATTACAAATAACCCTCGCGCCCCCCCCCAACCCTCCCCATCTTCTTTTAGTCTTTTCCCCTCAGCCAAGGGCACAGAGTCCTGATCTTCCACTGAATGTCCTTCCTTGCTTCTCCTGAGATCCACTCTAAATAAGGGTTCCATCTGGTCTCGATTTCCTTGACTTTATCTTCCCACGTGGAATCCTTGTTGATTGTTGCCTCGATGTCAGACTGTATGTAATCAAACAAATAGCTGTGCCAGCTTTCTATTGACCTTTTACTTTTATCTTTCCACCCCAAGGCGATGACCGCCTTCCCCGCTAGTATCATTGCCTTGACAAGGTTTTGCATGGGTCTACTTAGTGCCGGACTTCCTATTATGCTTAACAACATCATATTAAAGCCAATGGTTAATGGTACATTGCAGACTTTTCTAATAAATTGAATAATTTCCCCCCAAAAGGGTTTTACCTCTTCACACTCCCACCACATATGTGCAAACCAACCCTTAAATTGTTTGCAATGCCAGCACTTGGAGCTCACTCCTGGAAATATATTGGCTATTTGTGCGGGAGTTTTGTACCATTTTGTGAAAAATTTATATTCCAGTTCTTTAAATTTGGTTACTTTAATCCTTTCTAGACCATCCAAGATTTTCCCAGCCAACCCCTCTGTTAACTGACCTTCATGACTCCAAATCTTTTGTAAATGTACAATTATTTTATCTTTATTTGAAATCATTTTTTCTGTATAATAACCCCACTAGACCCTTCCTTTGTTTGGCCATTACCTTATATATCTCTTCCATTGGAGTGTCTAACCAAAGCTCTCCCTTTTCACTGATCATCTTAACTCTCTTATGCAAGCCTGCTATGTTTAACCAGTATTGATTACCTAAATCTTCTATAATTTCCTGTAAGGGTTTTAGCTTACCACCCCTAAACATATCGTCCACTCTAAAATAGCCTTTGTTTTTAAGCCTATCCCACCATTTTATAGCATGCACCTCCTTAACAATAGCTTCTAGGGGGCTCCACCTTGAAACCTTCCCTAGCCACTGTGGGTACCATTTCATCCAGGTTTCTAATGCTGCTCTTCTGGGCCCTATAGCTAATTTTAGATCTTTTGTCGACACTCTGGAAAAAAATCCAAATCTTCCAATGCCACTGTTGACCGCATTCTCGAAATTAATCCACTTCTGTACCTTATCCTCACTCAAATCAAGTAACGCTCTTAGTTGGAAGGCCTCATAATATTTACTTAAATTTGGGATTCCCCAACCTAATTCTGATTTAAGGTTGTATAGAATTCTCTTATGAAACCTACTGTTTTTATTATTAAAAATCCACACTTTGAATGCTTTATTCCATTGTTCAATTTGATTTTTCCTCAAACCTAAGGGTAACGTTTGGAATAAATACATTAACTTTGGTATCATGAACATTTTAAGAGATCTTATTCTAGATGATATCCCTAGTATTTTATGATTCCAATTATTCATATCCCTCTCTATTTTCTTCCATATTTTACCATAGTTCTCCTTTATCATTTTGTCCATATTTTTTTGGAGGACTATCCCTAAATATTTTAATCTCTTGGCTCCCATTCCTATATTCGTAATCCTATTTATTTCCTGTTTTTTCTCTCTATTAACATTAAGGTATAGAATTTCTGATTTTGCCATATTCACTCCGAGCCCTGAACACTTTTCAAAATCATCTAAAATTATCTTAATCTCTTTAACTCCATCTTTTGGGTTAGACATAATTACTATGATATCATCCGCAAATAAATTAATTTTCATTTCTTCAATACCTGACTTATACCCCTCTATTCTCCCGGCATTCCTAATTCGCTCTGCTAGTTGCTCTATAGCTATTATAAATATAAGCGGGGATAGTGGACAGCCTTGTCTTACCCCCCCTTGAATTGGGAACGCTTGTGAGTGGTCAGTGTTGACTCTAACTTTGGCCTTACCTCCGTTGTATATTTCCTGTATAGCGTGTAAGAACCGTTCCTCTAAACCTATCTTCTTTAATATTTGCCACAAGAATTCATGTGAGAGAGTATCAAAGGCTTTATAAACATCCAACTTTAACAGAGCTATTTTTTTCTTTTGGCCATGGTGCAATACATTTAAGATATTTCTAATAGGATGGGCAATAGATCTACCCTCAATAAAACCGTATTGGTCCCCTTTTATGATTGATGGGATAACTCTCTTAAGTCTATTTGCTAAAACCTTAGCAAAAATCTTATAATCTTGATTTAGTAAACTAATGGGCCTATATGAACCTACTTCTTCCGGATCTTTCTGGGGCTTTAATATCAAAATTATTTCTGTTTCCTTCCATGAGTCCGGGGCTTTCTTTCCTTCCAAGACTTCGTTAAAAACTACCTGCAATTCAGGTGCTATAATTTCTACCATTTCTTTATAAAAGTCAGAAGTAAAGCCATCCAGCCCTGGTGATTTACCCTTTTTGAGCGCTTTTATTACTTCCTTTATCTCTTGGAGTGTAATCTCAGCACCCAGTGAGGCTTTTGCTTCCTCCTCTATAATTAGCTTAGGTGCGTCCCACACCTCCGTTATATTCTTTTTCATATATAAATTTTTATAGAAGTCTTCAAATGCCTTAGTGATTTCCTTAGAGTTTTGAGTTGTACTATTATTAATTTTAATAGTTCTAATTGATTGTTTTGCCTTTTTAACTTTCAAATAATTAGCTAATCTTTTTGCTGTATTAATGCTATTCCTCTGGAAGTCGTTCTTACCATTATTTCCTTTTTCCACATTGTTGCCATATCTAGGGCCTCCAACTGTTTTTGAATCTCTTTAATTCTAATCTGTAAACTAGGATTACACTTTCCCACTATTTCTTTTTGTAACTCCTCCAATTCCTTAAGTTTTGTTTGCCTTTTTTTATACCATTCACTTTTTATGTCTTTTTCCTTCCTAACCAAATGGCCCCTTATTACCGCTTTAGCAGCGTCCCACAATATATTAGTTGACACAGTTCCTCTATTTTCCTTAAAATATAATTTTAACTGTGTCATTAAGTATTCCCTATCCTCTTCTTTTGTCATTACCAAGTTGTTATACCTCCAAGGTCTATTTTTCGAGGGAAGATTTAATTCTAATTCAATACTTAGAGGGGCATGGTCAGAAATCAAAATTGGATGGGTCTTGATCTCTTTAACCACCATATTATTATTTTTTTCCAAAATTATATAATCTAAGCGGGATGCTGTTTTATGTCTACAAGAAATATGTGTCGGGCTGGGTCTCGTGTTGGTGAACTCATGAGTGTCCTTCAAGCCCCAATCTCTTAGGTTAATACTATTGTTCTTAGTTATGTCCATATTTAGATCGCCCACTACAATTAGTTCGCCCTCTGAAAACTGTTGTATCTTCTTAAAAACCAAGTTTAAGAATTTCCTTTGTCTTTTATTTGGTGCATAAACATTTACTATAGTGATTTTTATGGCTTCCAGCTTAAACTTAACTAAGAGGTATCTACCTTCCTTATCTACTAATTTTTCCATGTTCTCCACCTTAATATCCTTACGAATCAATGTAGCCACGCCTCTAGCTTTGGAAGACCCTCTTGCTTCTGCTAAAACCTGCCACCTCAGATCTTTTATCAATGGTTTTCTATCATTTATTTTTTTGTGAGTTTCCTGTAGGCACAACAAATCTATTCTTTGTTCTTTAGCCATTTTAATTACTCTGAATCTCTTAAGATTTGATGATAGACCATTCACATTCAGTGAAAGGACTCTTAAAGATCTATCCATTCTCTTTATATGTAACAGACTTGGGCCCTAATGGCTGAGGGTATTTTTCTATACTTCTTACTGAACCCTCCCCCCCCCCCCATTCCCTTCCCCTGTGGCACAAACAACTTCCTGGATGAAACCATCATCCTGTCTTCCACCTTCCAGGGGGCACGCATCCCGCCCTCCCCTTCAAACTTATAGCTAAATTTAGCTCAAAATATTTTATACTTCCCTTTAGTAGTCCGTTCTTGGCCTTTTCTCTTGTCTACTTGAGCTTCCTTCTCCCGGGTCCACACCGAGCTCCACTGTTTCTTCTTCTTCTTCTTCTTCCTCTCTCGGGTCTCTCGGGTCTCTTAGGTCGTCTGTGGCGATGCCCAGGCGAGTGAGGAGATCTCTTGCTTCTTTAGGGTTGCGGGCCACCAGCCTTTTTTCATCTTTAAAAATAATTATTGAGGAGGGGTACCCCCAAGAGAATTTAATCTTGTTGTCATATAATTTTTGCCCAAAGGGTCTCATTAGCCTTCTCTTTCTGATGGTTTCCTGGCAGAAGTCTTCTCTCACCCAAACTTTCCTTCCTCTAAAAGAAAGGTCTTTCCTTTTTTTCAAAGTCTTGAAAACTGTCTGCTGAGTCTTTTCCCTTGAAAATTTAATTATGACTTCCCTTGGGGCACCCCCATCTTGTCTCCTTTGCAGTCTATGAGCTCTCTCAATATCCTGAGATTGCAGAGTGACTCCTTGCTCACCCATCCAGTCTATAAGGGTTCCTTCCAGGAGCTTATTATTTATTTCCTCTGAAATTCCACCCAGGATCAGATTCGCTCTTCTGTTACGATCAGAGAGCTCTGTAAGTTGCGAATTCAGCTGGAGTATTTTTTGTTTATTAGATAAGGCCAGCTCATTAGCAGAGATTGCAATGTTCCGTGCGTCCTTGAGCTCTGCACTCAACTCTGTAAAAGCGTCCCTCAGTGATTTAATTTCAGATCTCATCTGGTCCTGGGACGACATTATTAAAGTCTGGAAAGCTGATATCTGCTCAGATAATTCTTTAATTGTCTTAGCCATGATGATTATTTTCCGGAGTTACCCGCGACCGCTGAGTAATTAACCAGGGCGTTGCCTCGTTAATTTGATAGTAAAAGTTGTTGTCTTACCCTCTGGGACCCCAGAAAAGAAATTCTTATGATCTTCAGACCTTCGTAAGTAAGCTCGTTCTTCCAATAGACTTGCCAAAGAGCTATTTACATTCTTTTGAGCTATTTAAAATTCCAGTTCGAAGGGGAGGACGAGCACACAGCCGGCTTAGTTAACGCATGCGTACAAACCCCCTGGATTCTAAAAGTTATGACATGGAGTGAAATGGACAAATTAACAAGAATTTCAAGAGACTATGACTTAGAAATTTTTAAGATGGAGTGGAAAAAGGTTAGAAGATATGTAGAAAAAGAGTGGAAAATAACAGGACATTGGACAATTTTTGATAATGATTAAGTCTTAGAAGGAAGAAGAATATTAATCTTTGTATTAGTTAAGGGTACCTTTAAATATTAGTATTTTAAGTAAATAACACCGGTGGGGGTCAAGTAACGGGTGGAGGGATGGTTAGAAAGTAATATATGGGATAGACAAAAAGAAGTTATTATGGATGCAAGAAATAGATATTGTTACCATATGTTACTAAATAAAATTGTTTTAAAACAAAAAGAAACTGTGAGCACAAGGAAGAAGCAGAATCAGTTCTTCTTGCTCCTCCCTTCCCCTCCCACGCATCCATACCAGATTGTTCTGGCTGGCAGCTGCCACTATGGAGGTGGCTCTCAGAGGGGCTTGAGGGATACCATCTGGGATGTGGAACTACCTGGACCAAGACTTCCGCAACTCAAAAGTCAAGCAGTGAACTGGCTGCATGGCTGAAGTTCTTCATAATGGAGACACTCTCTCTGGGCCATATATACAAAAATACTACCTCAGGCTACCTGATACCCCAGGCTAGCCTGATTTCATTCATTCATTCATTTGGTTTATATTCCATCCTTTCCCATTATGGGCTCAGGGCCAATCACAACATATATTGGACAATAAAAACCTACAATTCAAATTTAAAACAATACAATAAAACCAAAATAGTAGAACAATAAAATAGAATAAAGTGCATCACCAGTGGAAAGGGTGCATTTCACAAAGTACAACAGTTTTTGACCGAAGAAGAAATGATGGTGTTAATAATCAGATTCAGCACCACAACAAGGCTATAAAGCATGATGTCACAATAAGGGAGACCTATTGATGGATTTTGTTAGATCTTAGAAAGCTAATCAGGGCCAGCCCTGATCAGTACTTGGATGGGAGACCACCAAGGAACTCTAAGGTCATAACACAGAGGTAAGCAATGGCAAAACACCTCTGAATTACTCTTGCCTTGAAAATCCTATGGGGTCACCATCAATACTTCCTTTAAGTTGTGTAGTCTTGGGAGCAAAAATTCTGCTTTTTGAGCTACTGACATTGAAGTTGTGAGCTACTGCATAAATTTGTTTGCTCTGGGGCCATTTTTCCTGAGCTAAGACAAAAATGTGTATGCTGGAAGCTAAAAAACTGTGAGCTAGCTCACACTAACTCAGCTTAGAAGGAACACTGGTCACCATAAGTTTGCTGCAATTTGATAGAAAAATAACAGATTGGTCAAAATGTCATACAAAATCTATTCAAATGCAATAAAAATACACATTTCCTAATTATATACTGTATGCCCATAACTACACCTTTTATCCAGTTCAGCACTTCTTTCCTTAGATAGAAATGTTTATTCACAGTCAATGACCAGCTCACATTTCTTTCCTTATGGATTCCAATGAAAAATGCATGGGGATAAGGTAACTTGCAAGCTAGGGTAAGCAGGTGTAACTAGGTGGTCAGGCACTGCTTCCCAGCAACAGCCTGTAAGAGCCGTGGCTGCATATTTTTCAGACCTTCTCACAAATTGCCATATGGAACCCTATCAAGCTGGAGGGGAGAGGGAATAGATTCAGCATGGGTGAAAGGAAATGCTTCAGTCAATGGGTAATTAAATGAAGAAGAAGAACTGCAGATTTATACCCTGCCCTTCTCCCTGAATCAGAGACTCAGAGTGACTTACAATCACCTATGTCTTCCCCCTCCCACAACAGACACCCTGTGAGGTGGGTGGGGCTGAGAGGGCTCTCACAGCAGCTGCCCTTCCAAGAACAACTCCTGTGATAGCTATGGCTGACCCAAGGCCATTCCAACAGCTGTAAGTGGAGGAGTGGGGAATCAAACTCAGATAAGAGTTATTCTCTCAGATAAGAGTTCGCACACTTAACCACTATACCAAGCTGGCTCTGTCAAACATGATAGAATTTACTGCCAGTGGATGTAACGATGGCTGCAAGGATAGATGGCTTTTAAAGGGGATGACCAATTCATGGAGGGATAGGTCCATGAATGGTAACTAGTCATGAGGTCTAAAGGGAGCCTCCATCTTCAGAAGCAGGAAATATCTGAACCCAGTACGTAAGGGTTTAGCACTTGTGCCGTTTGTTGACCTTCCAAGGCAGCTGGTTGGTTGCTGTGTGATACAGGATGCTGGACTAGGTGGACCTTCTTATAAAGAAACACTTGCAAATAGGATGCACAAGCTCATACTTCTTTTATAACAGGGTTGCCTGGTACCTCCTGGCAACCAGCAGTGGGTGGGAGAGCAGGGACTACAAAGAGTAAAGACAGCCCTAGGCCAGCAATGCCAGCAATGCAGTTATGTCAACTTCAGTGCACACCAGAAATGATGTCATCATGTCAACAGTGGCATGCAAATACTCTGGTATTTTAGGGGGGGGGGCGGATCTATGATAGAAGTCATTTTTACCATAGAGTTTTTGCCCAAATACCAGAGCATCCCTACATCATCAGCAATGGGATAATGTCACTTCTGGTGAATGCTGGAAGTAACATTGCTGTGTTGCCAGCCATGCAGGGCTAGGCATCCTTTTGCTGCCAATAAGTCCTCTGTCAGCCAGCTAATTGGCACCAATAGAGAGACCCTGGAGTGGGAGATCTTGCCAGCAACCCTGCTTGCCAACTGCACGCTAGAATGTCCCATATGAAGGGTTTTAGAATGCATAAGCCAGCATTGGGAACTTCCTGAATTCAGGACAGTCTTAATGAGACTATCTAGGCAGGGGCCAGTTTTCTTTCTAGCATAATTCTCCATAGCTTTAGCATATATGATCTTTCCTCAAAGGACAGAAAGCGGGGCCTTTTCTAAGTGAAGTGGGGTTTTTTTTCTGCATCATGAACCAAGAACTCATGTTTGCAAGGGTGGATGATGCCTCTCGTCAAACAATCTCAAGTCAAAGCATCTTTTCAGTGTATCATAAACTGCATCCAGCACACCTTTCAAAAATGACCGAGCTGTTGATTGCACAGTCGCCTGGATCAAAATGAAACAAGGCCTAAGTCAAGGGCCCTTGATTATGAATGGAACATCTTTCTTTATTTTTAGCTCTCTTCAAACACTGATTGACCACTTGAGCTTTTCAAAACAGCAGAGTCACGAGCAGATTCAGATCTGGCTCGCAGATTAGCAGGCCTTCATCCACAGTCCTTCTAGTACTGGGTCATGATGCTGTGTCTGGGGTATATGCGGGCACACCCTACATTTAGGAGGGTCAAGTCTCAGTGGTGAAACTTTTGCTTGGCATGCAGAAGATTTCAGGTTCAACCCCTGACTTCTCCAGTTGAAAGGAGCAGGTAGCAGGTCATGTGAAAGACCCCACCAGAAACTCTTAAGAGCCACTACCAGTCAAATAGGGTTGTCAGGTAGTGCTTGGTAACCAGCAGGAGGGTTGCATGGGGTGACATCCCAGGATAAACGTTCAAAAGAAAAATAAGGCTTTGTCTATTTACACTGTCTTGGCAATTGTTAGAAACTACCCAGAAGTGATATAGTGTTGCTCTAGGAATGTCCAGGAACTCTATGGTCCAACCCAAAGTTCTTACTGTAGAGTTTCCAGTAATTACTAGAGCTACCTCTTGTTACTTCCGGGTAGCTCTAGGAGTTGCCCGGAACTCTATGGTGAGAACTTCCTGTAAGCAGACAAAGCCTTACTTTTCTTTTTAATTTTTCTCCCACTGCTGCTTTCACCAGGCACTGGGGGCTCGGTAGCCCTCCATTCAGGACTAGACAATGTTGACTTTGATAGACCTAAACTCAGTTTATGGGAGCTTCCTACATTCATAACTATAATACAAGACCCCAGATAAGACATATTCCTCTGCCTCCAAACAGCATACTCGTGTGTGTTGATCTCATGTTTCCTTTTATGTGCACTGATGTACTTCAAAGTTACAGGGTATCGTCTGCTCTGCGTTTCATCAATGTTTGAACAAATCCAGGCATTATTACATGCACACAACAGAGTTTGTGGACCAGGTTGTGCAGCTTATGAGTCACCAAGCCAAACACAACCATCGAACAACCACAGAGTGGCCCAAGCTCAGCAGGAGCTGCCGCCTCCCCTTTCCCTCTCTACCTGGAGCTGCCAAAACAAGGAGATTGTCAAACACCTGGGAGATCACTCACAATATGTGGCTGCTGGGCTTTGTTTGAGCTGGCTGGCCAGTGGCTGTGCAGACCTGCTGCTCCTGCCTAGGAAAAAAAAAAAGATAACTGCCATTTTTTTAGTCCAGCCTGACTTCAGGAGATGCAGCCTGTTCTATGAGCCGCATCAAGTTATTGATTCAACCCAGATAGTTCCAGAGAGCTCGCTTTCAGAGACCGTCTGCAGACTGAGTGCTGAGCTATTGTTTGACACAGCAAAGTGCCATCAGCCCCCCCTCCCTTCCCATGACTTCCCCCTACCTGACAGTCTGTCTGCATTTCAGCACTTTGTCTCTTTGTTGCGCGACAAGAACATAAACCAGGGAAGGCTGTTCAAGAGGAGAACATCTAATCATCCAAGCTCCTGCGTGGTCTTGGTTTTTCCCCAGACAAAGGACAGTTGCTTCCCTGCTGTTTAGAGATGCCTGCGTATGTCGTTAGTAACAACTTAAGCCTTGCACATACCGTCTGGTGACATAACATGCAGCTTATCGGCAACGTGGGTTCTGATTTGTGTGCAGACCCTGAATTGTGGAAGGTGGAGGATAACCTGGGACTCATGCTGGCAGGAAATCAATGAAGCTCCATGAGCCAGTTTGGTGTAGTGGTTAAGGGTGTCTTTTGTGGGGGAGGAAGGTAAAGGAGATTGTAAGCTGCTCTGGGACTCTGAGATTCAGAGTGGAGAGCAGAGTATAAATTCAATATCTTCTTCTTATTCTTGGCATAACTCCTTTCTTGCTTCTTTTCACAAGACCAAATTGCTTTGGAGATCACCTTGGCTCTGGGGGCTATCTATTGGTCTTTCCTGGGGACAGAGCATTCCTCAACAAACTTTGGTGCTCTCAATAAACCCCAGCCGCTGCTTGTTATCTGTCCTCCTGGCACCATTGGTGAGTTAATATGCATCATTTGCCAATGCATCTGAAACATAAATAATAGACTAATGTCAACATCCTTGATGAGTTTGCCCCAGATGAAATATGAAGGAGGTCCTTACTGCATTTGCTTACCCTTGCTTTTTCTGTTGAGCTTAATGCCTCATCCTAAATCTTTTATAATTGGTCACATTATCTTTTTATCTCTCACCCGTGAAAGGCACACATTTCTTTGAAATGCTCTCGTCATCCCCCAATGTTAGCAAAAAAAAAACCCTAAACCAACGCTGTGAACAACACGTGACAGAGGAGTTATTAAAGCTAATGTCTTTGACCTCATTCTTGCCGTAATTTTCATTTAAACAACATGGCAGAAAAAAATTTACTTTAGCAACTTACATCTGTTTCCCATTGGTGGCAGGAGCCCTTCCATTTATAGCTGAGTCACAGTTTAACCAACTAAGTGGATTGTCCCTTGGGAAAGGAAATCTAGGACACCCTCTTCCTAAGGGCAGCGGAAGAGGGGAGGATTTCACTTTGAAGTGCCAATGCAGCTGCTGGGGAACTCTTTTGTAAAAATCTTATGCAACCACCTTCACCTCTTCCTATCCTATCCCTAAAAAGCATCTTCAACCCAAGCTTCATTCGAGCCCAGCCACTGGATTACAAACCAAGGCCAAATCAGATATAACTCTGTGACTTCTGAGATTGCAATTCCCAAGTATTTCTTTTTTTTTTTTCAAAATAGGATGCCCCTGATTTGGACTGGAAGTGTGGCACAGAACAACTCCATCTCCTATGTCACTTCTCTGATCTGGATTCCCGATCAGATTCTGGAATAGCCCACAGAGCTGGTATGTGCCCCACCTCTAGGCATGGTATCTAACCTCCTGATCAGGAATACTCTTTCCTGGATAGCCCAGGCTAGCCTGATCTAGTCAGATCTCAGAAGCTAAGCAGAGTCAGACTTGGCTAGTATTTAGACGGGAGACTTCTAAGGAATACCAGGGCTGTGACATGGAGGCAGGCAATGGCAAACCACCTCTGAAATGTCTCTTGCCTCGAAAACCCTACGGAGTTGCTGTTAAGTCAGCTGTGACTTGACGGCAAAGAAAAGGAAGAACTGCTTTCACACATGCTAAATAATGCACTGTCGATCCACTTTCAGTGCACTTTGTGACTGGATTTATTGTATGAAAAAGGAAAAACTGCTTGCAAATGATCATTAGGAGTGCACTGTTGAACATGTGTGAAAGCACCCTAGCTTCAGCTTCAGCCAATCACAGCTGCCCTACTTGTGATCATCCCAAAGGAAAATGACTGTCTGCTCTTGAGAACAGAATCCTGGATTAAATGAACCCTTGGCCTAATCCAGCAGAATGGTTCTTTCCTTACAAATCATCAACTGTGACTTCCATCCACCAGTATTTTACAGAGCTAGACACTCATCAAAGCAGAAATGCCTTCCTAGGCACATAGCAAAAGGATGCCAAGTCCAGATTTCAAAAGCTTTGAATCTCATTAGCTAGCCATGGAGCCAGCATGGAGCTGAGAATAGGCTAGGGGTGGTGGGGGAGATGGTCTGTTCTAGGAGACAAGAGGCAGAACCTGGTAGGCTGAAAACAGAGTCTGATTAGAACCTAGGGTATGGTTGCTGGCTCTGGGTTGGAAAACGTATGAAGTTTGGGATTGGAGGCTCTGGGAACGGTGGGGGTTGGGAAGGGGAGAGACCTCAGTAGTGTATGCTGCCATACACTCCACTTTCCAAAGCCAGAGGCGCCACTAGGGCAGGGCCAAGGGGGCCATTGCCCCCCCCCTAGAGCATTCTCATTGGCCCCCTAGGGCTCTTTGAAGGCAGCAGGCGG
This sequence comes from Heteronotia binoei, assembly GCF_032191835.1. Taxonomy (NCBI): domain Eukaryota; kingdom Metazoa; phylum Chordata; class Lepidosauria; order Squamata; family Gekkonidae; genus Heteronotia; species Heteronotia binoei. The sequence continues at coordinate 29,350,541 of NC_083226.1, forward strand.
CAAGCAATCACAGTCTTTATTGGCGGGAGACGCGGGGAGGCTCTTTCAAGGCAGTGGCGAAGCGAGAGAAGGCCGGGAGGGAAGAGGAAAGCGCAGCTCTCCGCAGGCAGGCATCAGAGGGCGAGCAGGCAAACCAGGGAAGGGAGGACGTTGCGAGCCAACCAGCGAGGGAAAGGAGGCTTTAGACGCGCGGGGCGCAGGAGGGAAGGGAAGGGGGCAGGCAGGCAGAGAGCGAGGGAGTCCCTCACGCAGGAGGAAAACAGGCGGCATCGGCCGCGCTCGCAGCAGCAAGAGGAGGAGCGGGTGAGGGGTAGCGCAGGAGCATTGCCGGCAGTGCGCATGAGCGCCAGTGCTGAAGACTCCGCACCGCAGGCGCTGCTGCTGGCGGCGGGGGAGGAGGGGGCAGGCGACGAGGACCCGAAGCGGGCTTCTTTCTCGCTGGTTCTCGCCAGGTGCGCTGAGCTCCCCCAGCCGCCGCTCTCGGCTAGCAACTGGTCTTGCACAAGCCCGCGCCGCCGCCAGCGCCTTGGGAGGGACGGACTGATGGAAGAAGTAGTTTGCAGGACGAGCAGCGCCTCTCCTCAAGTTTCGGGACGGTTACCGTCCCCAAATCTTTCGGCTTCTCCAGGCGGAGGCTTCCTTTGTTCGAACGCGAGGGATTTAGCACCTCTGGGCAGCGCACGAGGACTGCTGCTCTTCCCTCCGAGTCCGGCACACTTGGCCCCAGGGTGCAACCGACTTGGCCCCAGGGTGCAACCCACGCACTTGGCCCCAGGGTGCAACCCACCCCAGTGACGCCACTGTCCAAAGCAGCCATTTTCTCCAAGAGAATTGATCTCTTGTCATCTGGAGACCAGTTGGAAGATCTCTAGTCACCATTCCTAGGCTTGGGGTAGATCCAGGACTGGACTGGGAAGGGTTTTGCAAGTAATGAGCAGAAGAAGAAGATATTGGATTTATATCCCGCCCTCCACTCCGAAGAGTCTCAGAGCGGCTCACAATCTCCTTTACCTTCCTCCCCCACAACAGACACCCTGTGAGGTGGGTGGGGCTGGAGAGGGCTCACACAGCAGCTGCCCTTTCAAGGACAACCTCTGCCAGAGCTATGAGCAGAAGAAGAAGATATTGGATTTATATCCCGCCCTCCACTCCGAAGAGTCTCAGAGCGGCTCACAATCTCCTTTACCTTCCTCCCCCACAACAGACACCCTGTGAGGTGGGTGGGGCTGGAGAGGGCTCACAAAGCAGCTGCCCTTTCAAGGACAACCTCTGCCAGAGCTATGGCTGACCCAAGGCCATTCCAGCAGGTGCAAGTGGAGGAGTGGGGAATCAAACCCGGTTCTCCCAGATAAGAGTCCACACACTTAACCACTACACCAAACTGGCTCTAATGGCCCACAGGAGAAGTCAATGTGGCTCAGAAGAGATGGTAATGTTCTAGCAGGTCAGGCATGGACCCTGGCTGGATCCAACAGGAGGACATGGTGGGGCTGACTATCCCCGGACCGAGAGAGGTGAAGTTGCAGAGCACCCGTAACCGGGCCTTCTCCTCTATAGCCCCGAACCTATGGAACCAACTTCCAGAGGAAATGCGGGCCCTGCGGGACCTAGAACAGTTCCGCAGGGCCTGCAAGACCTTCCTCTTCAGACTGGCTTTCCCTGATGAAAATGGAAATTGCGAAGGAAACCGCCATCAGAAAAAGTAAACATAGCAATAGCACTTTTACTAATTTAATTAATTTAATTTTAAAACTTAACTAGATTTTAATTAAACGTTTATAATGTTCAATGTAATTTTATCCATTTGTACAATCAACCCTGAACTATGTTGTTAGCCGCCCTGAGCCTGCTCCGGCGGGGAGGGCGGGATACAAATAAAAATTTGTTGTTGTTGTTGTTGTTGTTGGGGCCAGGAATGCTTGAGGGTGAAGTCTTTACCTAAATACCCTTTGACAGGGTTGTTCAAAGGAAACCCAATACAGGCTGTATGCTAGAGCCAGGGCTGGATTAACAATTAGGCCAAGTAGGCACTGGTTTATGGGCCCCCATGCTTTTAGGGGCCGTAGGGAAGGCTTTCTCCCCCAGTTTTCCCCCTGTTTGCAGCCCTCTCAGCCTTAGGGTTGCCAAGTCCAATTCAAGACATATCTGGGGATTTGGGGTGGAGCCAGGAGACTTTGAAGGTGGAGCCAGGAGCAAGGGTGTGACAAGCATAACTGAACTCTAAAGGGAGTTCTGGCCATCACATTTAAAGGGACTGTACACCTTTTCAATGCCTTCCTTCCATAGGAAAAAATGAAGGACAGGGGCACCTTCTTTTTGGGCTCATAGAATTGGACCCCCTGAGGTGAGGCAGTGGATTCTATACTAAAAATTTGGTGCCTCTATCTCAAAAAACAGCTCCTCCACAGAGCCCCAGATACCCGCGGATCAATTCTCCATTATTTTCTATGGCAGTAAGTCTCCATAGGGAATAATAGAGTTCCCAGCAGACATTTCCCTCCCCTCCCCCTGCTTTCTAATGACGCTGAAATGGTGGGAGGGCCTCCAAACCGGGGGATCCCCTGCCCCCACGGGGGGATTGGCAACCCTACTCAGCCTGCACGCACAGCCAGCAACTGAGCTGCTCTTTGCCCGACTTGCCTGGTACGGCTGCTGCTGGCGTTTTCGCCAAGTTTGCCTCTCTCTGCCTCTCCCCCCTCCTCTTAGTCAAAGGGGCTTTTAAGAAGGTTCCTGCACTCTGACTTTGCGAGGGGGCCATGAGATTTCAACTGCCGAGGGGCCTCAACAGGGTTTAATCCGGCACTGGCTAGAGCACCATTTTACCACTCAAAACACCTAGTGACACTCCTACTGGAAGCGCTCCAGTAGAGTGGCCTTTCCTACCAAGACCCTCTCTTGAAATTAATCACCTCCCAAGCCATACAATAAATAGTTTGAATTGACTCTTGGGTGCAGATCTGCTCCCTTTATTAACTTTCTTTCGTCTACATTGTTATTCATGAAATGCTACCACCTGGTAGACAGGGCATGTGTTTCTCCACACTTCTGGTATATCCGAAAAAAAACAACAATCCCTTGGAGAAAAGGGATATCATTGGTTAGATCTCTCCTTCAGAAGTGAAGATGGTAACCAAGGTCATTCCTACTCAGAAAGCTTTGATCAGAAAAGGAGATGATTTTGTCAGGTGAATGAAATGAAACAATAACAAGGAGAAGGAGAAGAAGAAGATGATGATATTGGATTTATATCCCGTCCTCCACTCCAAATTTCAGAGTCTCAGAGCAGCTCACAATCTCCTTTATCTTCCTCCCCCACAACAGACACCCTGTGATGTAGGTGGGGCGGAGAGAGCTCTCACAGAAGCTGCCCTTTCAAGGACAACTCTGCAAGAATTATGGCTGACCTAAGAACATTCCAGCAGGTGCAAGTGGAGGAGTGGGGAATCAAACCTGGTTCTCCTAGATAAGAGTCCACACAATTAACCACTACACCAAACAAGGCATGTCCTTTCTCCTTGAAAACATGAAGCCCCCTTATACCTTGGGCCCTTGTCCCTATGAGACTGCTTCTCCCTATGCACTGCTGCCACTACAGTTTCATTTATCTGAGGAAGGTCTTCTGCAGCCTGCAAATGGGCATAATCAACAACTGCCCTTATGTAAGCCTTCTCTGTTGCAGCCCCTGCCTTACAGAACAACTTGCCTGAGAAGGTGAGAAAGGCTTCCACTCTCCTGGCTTTCTGCAAACTATGCAAAACTGAATTTCTTAAAAGGGCTTTTTCTATGCAGGCAATAGGGTTGCACTGTGCTAAATGATTCACAAGGTTGTTTAGATAAATTATTAGGGACTGTGGTCTACACTACTGTGTTCAGCTTGCTGAAACTAGGAGCCTACTATGTAATTTTTGCATGATTTAATGTGTCGCATTAAGACTTCTACTTTGCTTCTGTTCTGTTTTTAGATTTCTGATGGGTTCTACCATCCTAATCTTATTGCATTGTTTACCCCATCCTGTCAACTGTGTTGACTCACTCTGTGCAATCCACCTTGAATCCATGGGGGAAAGATAGACCTTAGATGACATAAATAATGTAATTTTATAAAGAAAATACTGACTTTTGGACTCTCAAGGTTGGTATTGTATTCCATGACAGGCAGTGGCTTTGGAATCCCCTGCTATCTGATCCTTTTAGAAGAAGACACCAGGAACTGAACTGGGGACCTTCTGCAGTAAAGCAGATGCTTTGCCATTGAGCCACTTTCCCAGGGCTTTTTTTGTAGCAGGAACTCCTTTACATATTAGGTCACAACCCTCTGATGTAGCCAATCCTCCTGGAGCTTATAGTAGGCCCTGTACTAAGAGCCCTGTAAGCTCTTGGAGGATTGGCTACATCAGGGGTGTGTGGCCTAATATGCAAAGGAGTTTCTGCTACAAAAAAGCCCTGCACATTCCCATTCCCTTTCCACAAATGATATGAAACAGCTATATGCATGAGCATCAGGGCTGTTTTTTTGTAGCAGGAACTCCTTTGCATATTAGGCCATACCCCCTTGATATAGCCAATCCTCCAAGAGCTTACACGGCTCTTTGTACAGGGCCTACTGTAAGCTCCAGGAGGATTGGCTACATCAGGGTGTGTGGCCTAATATGCAAAAAAATCCCGAAGAGCATGCATTACTTTTCTATGTAAAGTTAAAAAAAATGGCAGTATTACTGTGAATCAGATATAATTGTTTTGGAGGACTTGATCTGCTGGGCCCTTAGGCTGCTCAGAGCAGGCCACGATGAACTATTAGAATCTTGCAGGGTTCTACTCTAACAGGGGAAAGAATAGTGGTTGTATGTTGTGACTGCTCTAGCCTTAAATCCCTTTGTTGCCACAAACTCTCTGGTAGAAGCAGGGGACCCCTGCTGACAGGTCCCACCTCCCCACTGCCAACATCTGGCTAGCAGGGGAGACTTACTCCCAAAGAGGGAGATCCATCTGATATACAGTGACACGACTGATATGCAGTGACACGACTGTATCACTGCCCATGTGACCCAGAAGTAACATCTTCACATCTGGGATGTCAGAGCGATGCTCTGGTATTAGGGCAAAAACTCCATGGTAGAAGCCAAATTTACCATAGAGGTTTTGCCCAAATTCTAGAGCATCACACCAACATCCCAGATGTGATAATGTCAAGTCTGCACCATGTGGTGTAGACACGTCACTGTATGTTGTATGGGCTGGGTGACCTTGGGTTCCTCTCAGAGTTGTTCTCTCAAGAGCAGTTCTCAAAAGAGCCTTCTAAGCTCCACCTACCTCACAGGGTGTCTGCTTTGGGGAGAGGAAGGGAAGGAGACTGTAAGACACTTTGATACTCTGCATGAAGGGTACAGCATAAATCCTCCTCCTCCTCACAGGATTATGTTTTTGCAGTGCTTTAAGTATCCATACATTTATCCCAAAGTGAAATCAGTCCCATCTTTCCTTAGGTAACTTCATTCTAGATTATTATTTCAGGGGTGCATGAATCTGCCTTACACTTGGTCCATCAGGGGCGTTATTGTCTACTCCAACTAGCTGTGGCTCTCCAGTGTCTCGGGCAGAGGACTTTCACATCACCTTCTACCTGGTCCTTTAAACTGGAGATGCTGGTGATTAAACTTGGGATCTTCTGTATGCCAAGCAGATGCTCTACCAATGAGTCATGGTCCCTCCCCAAATGTAAATATAATCCAACAATCTTGCAGGTTTGGTAAGTGGGGACCTCCTGGGAATTGTGTGCAAGCCATCTTGATTTCCATGAAAGAGAGAGAGAGAAAATGAAAGGAGATAGAAACCGATATCACAGAGGAACAAGAATATGCAGAAAGCTGTGGCTAATTGCACGTCTGGGCAAAATTAAGGAATGGAACGATGGAGAATTCCTAATGCATCTGTTCCACTTCTGAAACAAGACCAGGTGATTCAGAACTACAAAATACAGGGTGAAATTCAGATGAGAACACTATTGAAATATCCCTTAAGTTCTCTTTATGAAGCTAAACAGGAGACTTCAGCAGGGAAGATTGTTCTCTTTATAGCAGTAAATACTTCATATTTTTGGAAGCTCATTTTTGGAAGCTCAATGTCCATAATTTTTTTTTTGTTAGAACTGTTTTCACAAAAGTTTTAAACATCTCTGCTTTTTGTAATTCTTTTTAAAAAACAAAATGCATCTGTCGGATAAGAGAAGTTCTCAACACCCTGAGTGCTTTGCATGCTGAAGGTATTTGATGTGAATAATTCATTGTTTGCCTTTAAAAAAACAACAATAAACATCTTTTTAAAAGATGCACTCGATAGGTTAGATTCTTGCAGTGCAATGGAATTTCTCAAAATAGCAAGTGACTGATAGAAGAGAAACCCACCAGGATTGTATTAAGTCTTTACCCCACTTTTGTAAAATATGAACTATGAAGCTTGGCCATTGGATGTTTGAACTAGCCCCCAAGTATCTAGAGGTACTACAAATACTGTAAGGCTATTGGATGGCCTCAATGGAGTTAAATTTGAGAAGGGCCACAATGTATTTCCCCATACATACTGCAGTGGTCCCAGGAATAAAAGAGACGTTTTCTCTACTCCTCCCCTCATAATAACAATGGGTATGTAACTTGTGTGTGCCCTGACTTAGATAGCAAAGGCTAGCCCAATCTTGTCAGATCTCAGAAGCTAAGCAGGGTAGGCACCTGGTTAGTATATAGGTGGGAGACCTTCAAAGAATACCAGGATTGTGACCTGGAGGTAAACAATGACAGACCACCTTTGAACATCTTTTTCCTTGAAAACCCTATGGGGTGACCATAAGTCAGCTGTGATTTGATGGTGCTTTCCCCCAACAACTGGTGTGTGTATGTAACATATACAAACCAGTTACATCACACTTCCTGTATGGCCAAGAAAGAGAACCTTGGATGGGAGCAGGCTTAGATACCGAGGACTCCCATGAAATTCTGCCAAGTAGGGAGCACATCAGGGTACTCCCTTATCCCAGACATTTTCTGACCTTCAAAGGCAAGTTTCTCACCCATTCCAATAGTGTTACAGAGGATACTGCCTTACTTTCTCCCGTCCTTGTCAATGGTTGTCAGTCTGGTTTATGGGGGAAAGGAAAGCACTGCATTTGGAAGATGCTTGTAGTGGAGTCAAAACCTGTTCACCACCAACCCCTGTCAATGGGTGGTCCAGCAGCCGCTGATAGATATTCAGCGGTCGGGTTCAATGGGCAGAGAGCATAAAGAAGCCTCACTGCACCTTCATTCAATTAAAGGGTCCACCTCTCATTCAGAGCTGGCCCCGCAGAATGATGGGATTTTTTCAACTATGGTACTAATACTGAGAGAGGATCTGAGAATGCGGAGAGTGCCTTTTGAGACCCCCTGAATTAATAGCCCCCACATATCTTAGTCGGAGTGCAATTTGGCAAAAATGTTATTTTCAGATTATCCTGAGCTTCAAGAATTGACTCTAAAGCCTAGGTGAAGAAATCTTTGTATAATCTGAGAAGAATTCAGAGTCTCTCAAATGGAGTAAACTTATGTTTTGCAGATTTCAGTTTTAATTACAATTCTACCTGGGCATATCTTGTTCTTTTCTTGAATTCTTCTGCTGTTATAGGGCTCACTAATGTTTCACTTGGGTTACATAGTTTCCAGTCCCACCATAGCCCTCCATAGTACCTCTGGCAGCAAACAGAACACCATTGCCACCCTTGGTCCAAGTAGCATTAAACAGAGCTGGAGGTTAAGTAGAGATCCTTCCCAATTGCATTCTAAAAAGAGTCATGGCTGGAGTTGCCAACTCTGACTTGGGAAATACCTGGAGATTTTAGGGAGGGCCTGGGGAGGGCAAGGTTTGGAGAGGAGGTGATATCAGCAGGGTATGATGCCATAGAGTCTACCCACCAAAGGTCAATGCCATAGAGTCCACAGTCTGACAGCCAGCATGGCATAGTGGGTAAGAGCAGTGGACTCTAATCTGGAGAAGCAGGTTTGATTCCCCATTCCTCCATGTGCAGCCAACTGGGTGACCTTGGGTCAGTCATAACTCTCTCAGAGCTGTTCCTCTCGAGAGCAGCTCTATGAGAGCTCTCTTAGCCCCATCTACTTCACAGGGTGTCTGTTGTGGGGACAGGAAGGGAAGGAGATTGTAGACCACTCTGAGTGAAGGGTGGAGTATAAATCCTCCTCCTCCTCCTCCTTGTTCACCATTTTCTCCAGGGAGCTGATCTCTGTGGTCTGGAGATGAATTGTTTTAGTGGGAGATCCTCACATACCACTGGGAGGTTGGCTGCCATAGTAATGGCCAGTGTTGCCTGTGAGTACCAGAGATCCCAGCCATGAGTCATGGTTTTCCCTAGCCTTGATTCTGACTAAGATCGGTTCATCTTTCCTGTTTTACCTTTGAAGCTGGACATCTCCTGTTTTCTCCTCCCCACCACAAAAAAAGCAAGGTGGAGCCTTTGCTCTGAGATGAGACAGCTTGACATTTGTTTAATAGCCTGTTAATGGAATACAGCGCGACCTTGCTGCTTTTCTCTGTTTCACTCAAATGTCAAGCTTTAATGTTGATGGCTTGTCCTTCCAAGGAGCCTCCAAATGACAACAGGGTGAAAGTCAGGCCAGGTGAATAGATTAACATTTTATGGCACAGCCTGGACAGATTCCTCACCCTCACGGTTACTTCTCCAACACTTGCATTCTGCTCACTGAAGCCTTTTTTTTTTGGGGGGGGGGAATGGGGTCAAGTCAGCAATTTGAAAGAAAAGGGCACTTGCGAAGGTACTGCTAGCAAAGCCCAAGAGGAGCATTAAATCTGAATGTAAGGTTGGGAAGAGGATTTGCAATGCATAAGCTTTTAATGGGAGCCATGTGGTTCAAAGCGAATGCAACATAGGTGCTATTACTGGAAGATACACATTTCCCCATAATTAAGATCCAAATTTAGGACTCCGCTTGAAAGTTCACCTGATGCCTCCCCATAGAATTGTAGAACTGGAAGAGAGCATTGAATCCAACTTCTGCTGACTGCGACTTCAGATCTTACCATGCGTGTAGTCCACCAACAGGACATCCAATCTGGTAAGAGGTCCATGGCACACCCAGCAAAACTTGACTTGCATGCATGCCTTCTGTGGATCCCAGCAAGTACTGCATAGAAATCCTGAGAAATATTTTTCTAGGCTTCACCTAAACTCCTTTTTCCCTTAAACCCATTTTTGTCACATAGAAACGTTCCAGATTTGCTTTGGAATTTGGTGTTAGGCAGAATTAGGCAGCAATGGCCACTCTGAATGCATTGACTAGGGCAAGGGCCCAAGCTAGCTAGCCCAATCTCATCAGGTCTCAGAAGCTAAGCAAGGTCAGCCTTTATCAGTACTTGGATGGAAGAGCTCCATGGAAATTGAGGCAGCCAATGGAAAGCCTTCTCTGAACATCTCTTGCTTTGAAAACCCTATGGGGTCACCACAAGTTGGCTGCAACTTGACAGTATTTATTACTACAACCAAGGGAGAGGCAGTCCCACATCTTGGACACGTTCTTGTAATGGAATTCCGCATTCGTTGTTTCTTATGTTTTCGCATTAATGCCTTCTGCTTGCAAATTGACACGCTTTCCTCCCTTAGCTCTCCAGCTGTGAGACCTCAGCTTGGGACCTGTCAGTCAGCCTGGTTTCTTTCCGTCTCTCATATCATTACCGGTTATCAAAGCCCTGCAAGCAAAATTAGACTGACACCCATATGCCCTCTTGGCCCAGCTTTGCCCTCTGTGAAAAAATACACAGCTCTTTGGCTTCCAGCAGGCTGACAGTTTCATAAGTGATGAGTTTTCTTAAGCAAGTCCAAGAAGTTCATGTGAGTTTAGTTTGTTCCCGTACCACCAAAGCACAGATACCTAAAAGATTCAATTGATTTCAGTGGAACTTAGATCTGATACCACATGCTGTTGAAGCATGGGGGCCATTTTGAATGGGTTCGTCTTCTGGCAGTAATCTCTGCTTGGAAAGTCCTTCAACATGGGCTCCTAACCTTGTTGAGCTTCTGGGCACTTTGAGATCTCTTTCTTCAACCACTGGAAAGAGGTTCCAAGCTTCCTCTTCCAGTTCACCCTGCTCCTCTTCCCCCTTCTAGCCTGGGAAAGGGTCCTGGAAAGACATAGTTACATACTAGAAAGCCAATATGCTACAGTGGATAATGAAGCTCTAAATTATGGTTGCCAACTCTGGGCTGGGAAACACCTGGAGATTCTGAAGCCTGGGGAGGTTGGGGGTTTGGAGAGTGGAGGGACACCAGCAGGGTATAATGCCATAGAGGACACTCTCCAAAGCTGCCATTTTCTCCAGGGAAACAGGGAGGGAGGGAGGGAGGGAGGAAGGAAGGAAGGAAGGAAGGAAGGAAGGAAGGAAGGAAGGAAGGAAGGAAGGAAGGAAGGAAGGAAGGAAGGAAGGAAGGAAGGAAGGAAGGAAACAGGATCATGTGATCCACAGGAACCAGTTTCATTTCAGCCACTTTTCTGTCTTTTTGAGAACCACCAACTCTTGCTGCTGCCTGGCTGTGGAATTCCTTCTTTCACAAATTCCTTCAATTCCCCTTTTTTTGGATCCAAGTTTGTGAAGGAGTGCAAGGCGCAGAAACCACTAGGGAGAAACAACTGCCTCCAGATGCCATGATGCATAAACCGAAGATGGCTAAAGAGATAATTCTGGCTGACGGCAGGGAATGAAGAACTGAGCTTGCCACACCATCCTTCTCTTGTTAGTTCAAGCCCCTGTCACCCTCGCTTTAAAAAAAAAAAATTTGTTGCACAGAGATTCAGAGTCCAGTAATGGTTACTCCTTCAGCAATCTTAACAATCAAAGTTATTGCTGCCTGAAGTGGAATGCTGTTGAATAGTTCTAAACTAGGTCTGAACACTTCAGATTCTGGGTTGATTTTAATAGTTGATGTTTTACTGGCACACTGAAAGGATGGGGAAGTTGCATTTGTTTCATTATGTTTATTAACTGTATTCAACTTGATTTTCTTTCAGTGTTTTTGTTTTCATTGGCAACTGTAAACAGGTTTCTAGCTGTAAGGACTTCTTTTGGTTTCCTGGCCAAATGGGAAGAAATTAAAAGAGACAGTGATGTGTAGTGGTTAAAGTGTTGGACTAGGATCAGGGAAACCTGGGTCTGAATCCCCGCCCTTACTATGGAACTTGCTGGGTGACCCTCCTTGGTCAGTCAAACACTCTCGGCCCACCCTACCTCACAGGATTGTCGTGAGGATAAAAGGGAGGTGGGGAGAATGATATTAGTGTCTTTGAGTCCCCGTTGGGGTGAAAGGCGAGTTATAAATAAAGTAAATAAATAATGGTCCATCATGGAACAGCCTTTCTGACCTTATCATCTGAATTTTACAGTCAGCTTAAAATTCTGCCTCCTAGAGTTGGCCCAGGGAAGTGCAACACTACTTAATTTCATTTTATTATTTAAAACATTAAGTAGCTGCCTTGCTGCCTTCCAAAACTCAAAGGTGTGGGTTTTCCCCTCCTTCCTGGGATCTTCAAATGGGGGCTGTGGGGAAAGGGCTACTGTTCAACTGAAAGTAGAGTATATAGGGGAAGTAAACAAAATGCTGGTACCCTCATACAAATCTGTGCTTAGTTAGTTTCACTGTTTTCTATTGTTCTCCTCTTCTGGGTCTCCTTTGGTGGTCTTCCTTCCATGTACTGATCCTGCTTAGTTTCTGAGGTCTGGCAAGGTTGGGTTATACCATGCTGCCTTCCCTCCAAGATGGCAGTAGATCACAAAAATGTAATCTTTATTGCTGATTTTTGGGTAACTTTGGTCCTTGGTCACCACAGATCTCTTGCATCTCATGAGGTTTGTTCCCACTTTTTATGGATCAAAGGGGAAGCATTTGCTTCTATCACTCTCTGCCCCATCTGACCAAAAACAACCTGCCTCCATGTTTGCCTTTCCCTGGTATGAAACAACCTGTTTCTTCCAGGTGGAGTGCCATTGGGAGACTGCTATTGGCTAGCCTAGCTTCTATCTAAATTCCCTTGCCCTTAGCACCTGCCTTCTGGACAGTGCAAGCACAACATTGCCTTTTTCTGTCCAGCAGGCAGGCTGTTAACAGAGGAGATAGGGAATAGTCTCTTCTTTCCTTCCTCCTCCCCTCAGTCTGCAGCACCTGACTTCAGAGATCATAAGGGAAATGTTTGGACCAGGTTTGGACCAAACTTGCTTAATCTGAGAGCTGTGTAGAACAAATGTCAGATGTTTGAGAGCTGCAAAGAAGGAAGGAAGGAAAATAGATGAGAGGGGGAGGGGGAAAGAAAACAACTTTAAATATATTCTCCATGTTGCTGGCTGACTTGACTTGGAGAAGTGATTTAAAGAGAGAAATGCCTTCTCCAAGCCAGCCAGTGAGGCTGTGGGGGCTTTGAGAGCCACACAATATGTGTGAAAGAGCCACATTTTGGCCACCCCTGGTTTGGACCTTAGCAAGCAGGCAAGTGGAGCTCCAAAGCAAAGAGCAGATAGTGAAGACAGAAGACCCATTTCTATTCCTATAGAATCAAGAAAGTTCTCTCTGTGCAAGTGAGAACAGTATAAGGATTGGTGGGATGTGGAAATGCTCTGCACAGAAATGCCTTCAGGAACAATCCTCTTTGGTGGAAACATCTGCTAACTCTTCCAGCTGGATAAATTGTGTGTCACATTTCCATTATGAGTTGACTTGCTCTTTCCCTACCATTTCCACTCCCTCCCACTCTCATTACCATCCTATTACTATGAAAAGCAGCCAGTATATCTGTAGAACTTTCTGAAGATTTCCAGATACTGCGAATTATTGGAATGTTTAGGAATTTATTATATAATGCTAAGAATAATGTAGGAGGCATGCTGTTTAGTTGTTTCAGTTGTACATTAATTAACATTCAAATATACATCCCTAGTAAAAATTAACTTGCCAGGCTATGAAATAAGGGTACACATTTTTGAAGTCTTTTGGATTTGGTGTGTTCCTGAAACAGACACAGAAAACATAAAAGATGTTCTTTTCTTCCTAAAACTAAACAGTGGCATTTGTTTTCACACTCTTGGTTTTCTTTCAATAGCTTTAAAAGTCCCCTCTATCGATGTCTGTGCACTATCACACATGTAATTCAAGTGAACCTCTTAATCAATAAATTTGTTGAGCAATCATCAGAAGCCACCTTTCACGGTTCAGCAACCTTAATTTAAGGTCAGGTCTTCTAGGTCTTAGACTTTGAACCTAAGGAATGGCTAGTGTTCCATCCCGGTGCAGTTTAACGAATGCTCGGCACATGAATTCTCATGCACTGCAAAGTCACGTTTAGCTGCAATGCAGTGTGGAGCGAAATAGCTGATCGTAATGTGAAATGCTTTCTGCTGTCTGGATGCTGCTTGATCCAAAGCAACCTAATAGACCAAAGATTGTCCTCATTTTCACAGTGTTTATCTTCCATCTCGAGTGTTTAAACAACCTTCACTTCCCTGCATTTGCTACCGGCCAGAATCTATTCAGCTTTTCCCATTCAATCCTCTTCTTTGCCAGAAAGTGGTATAGATTCTGCTAAAAGACTTCATTATCACCTCCCCCTCCCACCAAGCTACAGAAGGAGCAGACACTTAGTCACCGAAACAAGTTGTAAATGTTCCCTAGAGCTATAGACATAACTTGAGAGAGGGGGGGGGGGGAAGCATTTTCAAAATGTGATACAAGGCAACGGCATTGCATTCCACACGATTCCTATTACTTTACGGGGTCAAGATCACCTATCAGTTTGAATGCATTAATGGAGGAAGTTTAGAGTGAGTTGGCTTGAAAGTTGAGCTGACAGGTCTCTCACAAGTTAATTAAGCTATCGGCTTGATAAGACTGATAAGTTTTCATGACTACTCTATTCCTTGGGTGATTGACTATGGATGGAGCTTGGATTTTCTGGAGCAAAACATAATTTCCTATGAATGGGAAGATGTGGGGGCACAGAGATGAATGGGAAGAGCAAATTGGGAGCTCAGAGATGGATAATTGAATATGCAGATATATACAGGAAGCGTTTGGATTCCCCTCAATATGAATATGTTGAATATTTTTCCAGGTATTTTCTGAATACTAGAGTATTTGCCAGATAGCTGATTTCTGTGTTTGATGCCCAAAGATGATTGATTGAAGTCATTGAGGTATGAGAGCATTTGATTAATGACATTAAATAATTGGCTGTATTTGTTTGCTGATTGCCAGTTCTGTTTTGCATTGGCATGGCTTTGTATTTCATACAGGACAATGGAAATGCAATGTCATTACGTCTTTAATGATAAATAACAATGCATAGCATTTTAGAATGGATGCTTAGGAGTTATGGAATAAGAGGACAGGTCCTCCTATGGATTAATAGTTAGTTAAGGGTCAAGAAGCAGAGAGTAGGAATAAGTAGACAGTTCTCACATTTGGAAGGAAGTGAGCAATGGGGTTCCAGAAGGCTCAGTATTGGGACCAATGCTATTTATTTCATTCATAAATGATTTGGAATCTGGGTTGAACAGTGAATTGACCAGGTTTGCAGATGACAGCAAATTCTTCAGGATAGTGAAAACCAAAGTGGATTGTAAAGGGCTTACTGGAAGATTTATATAAACTGGATAAGTGAGCAACAACATGGCAGATGAAGTTCAATCCTGATAAGTGTTTGATTGGGTCTGAAGCCATATGCTGGACTAGATAGATAACTGGTCTGGTCCAGCAGGTCTGTTCCTATGTTCTTAAGCTGCTGAATTTTTTTTAAAAAAAAAACTATCAAGAGATGCCATCAAATGTGAATTGGAAGACAAAGCTCACATTCCCATTGTTAATTTAATCATGTATATTTGAATCGAAAATATGAATAGTAAAATATTGTCAAGTTCCCAGCATATCTGAATATTTATTTATGCAACCTGAACACATGAACCTCTTCTATACTGTGTTAGACCCTTGGTCTGTTAAGGTCAACACTGTCTACTCTGACTGGCAAAAGCTCTCCAGGGTCTCAGGCAGAAGTCTTTCATAATACCTGATCATTTTTTCAACTGGTGATGCCATGAATTGAACTCAGGCCCTTCTGCATGCAAAGCAGATGCTCTAGCACTGAGCCCCAGCCCCACTCCTGCGGTGTCAGGTAAGGGAAGAGAGAAGTGGTACATAGTCCCTACCTCCCATGTTGCACAAATAGCAGTTAGTTTTTCAGACAGGAACCTCATGTTGAAGTCCAATGGATTGCTCAAGGCACCACAACAAGAATTTAAACCAAAATCTCCAGCTACTGGTTCCCTACAGGCTAGTTCACACACACACATGTCCATCACTATATCATTTCAGCCTCAAGCCAAGACTTGAATGTGTGAATGCAGCTTCAAGATCCAGCACTATATATTGCCTCCTTGCCACCACAACCTACTTAGTAATCCCCAGTGGAAAATAATTCTCAGTGGAGTCAGTTCACATATTCACCTGCTAGCTATTGAGAGAGAGTGAGAAATCTATATTTATATATGAACCAGTCTTGCAGGTCTAAGATTAAACTTGAAAAATACGTGACAATTTAGGATTGCGACTAAAGATATCTGAAAGTATGGTTGACTGCTCTGGGTTCGGAACTACCTGGAGATTTGGGGGAGGGGGTGGAGTCTGAGGAAGGCAGGGTTTGTGGAGGGGAGAAACTTCTGTGGGCTTTAATTCCATGGAGTTTACCTTCCATAGTGGCCATTTTGTCCAGGGGGCCTGGATATCAGTTTTAATCCCAGGAGATCTCCAGCCACTACCTGGAAGCAGACAATCCTTATTTGAGAGAGTAAAGATATTTGAAATAAATGATCGAGCTAAATATTTATCGCATGCCTAAAATCACTAGTTGCTGGGGAGGAACAATGGTCTTCCACCACTGATGAGCCTATGAACTGATACAAGCCAATTGGCCACAGAATTTATTCTTTTTTTATTATTGTTGTTTTAAAGACCTAGAATTAGCCCCAGAAATGAAGTCATGGTTTCAGCTCGTGCACTCCCATATCACCACTCTTCCAGTCTTCGAATGGGTGACAGCCACCATCCGGCAACTCCAATTATCACCGTCTTCCATCTCTCCAGATTTCCAAGCAGTTTCAGCACCAGCGTGATGGACATCTCATTGCAGAGATAAAAGTTATAGATGAGCAGCTCAGATAGTACCACTGTGAAGTAATATAATTCTGACCCTAGGTGTCCATATTCTGGAAGCTTCAGTATAATTTACTCTGTGTATACTAGTTATTCCTTTAGAATCCCTTGATATGGCCTATGAGGCTGAGTTATGCAGAGTGAGACTACTGACGTATCTAGCGCAATATTGTCTACTCTGTTTCTAAGCTCTATGATCTTAGAATCCATAAGTGGAAGTTATACCAAAGTCTTATGCAGAATGTCTCTGCTTTTAACCTGTGGCTCTGTTCTCATTAACTCCAAGTACAATAGGGCCACGATGAACTTCCTGGGGGCTGGACACTACCCCACAGGATTTTTAGCTTCATTAATACATTTTCTTACCTACCACACAACATCTGCATTCCTGGCAGGAAATTAAGAGGGAAAAATTTGTTTGAGGAAATAGAATCTGAGCCTCAGTCTAACCCTGGAATGATAACCTGAGGTAAAACTGACAGGCACAAGACTGATCCTTTAACAGTGAACAGGAGAAAAGTTTATTTATAACAACACCCAATGTGCAATAAATATGAACAATCCGTAGCTGAGAGAAGTTTGGCTTCAAACTGTACATGACTTTAAAAAAAAAAACCCTCCTTCAGGCATATTTATAAACCTACCAATTCTGCTGCTACTAAGTTATATACAATAGACCCAGCGAAACCTGCTGGCATACTGTAATGCCTCAGCCAGACAGGGAAACATAACCCAAGGATATGATAACCTCCTCAATCCTAGATTTCACACTCCAGTTATACTAATCCTGCTCTCTCAGCTCTCAGAACCTAACTTGTGACTCAGTCACCTCCCATCATATCTCAACTGCACCAGGACCCAGCTTCTATTGATTGATTTAGTGCACTATGTTGATTGGCTCCTTTATCTGTGGGGAACATGTCTATGCTCTCCCTGTCACAAGGACCTCCACATCTAACATACTTTGCAGCACAGAAGATTTTTTTTTTTGGGGGGGGGGTTATATTCCATGAACTATGAGCACAAAACACCTGATGAGGCAGATCTTCTCTGTCTTCCATCAGGAGTCCCTGTGACTTCTGAAAAGCTGATGCTGAGGACTGGGAGACCCTCATGGGGGGAAGTCACATGGCATGGGAGAGGGGCTGTATTAAGGAAAAGTGAAATCATCCCAATAGCAGAGATTTTGTTTACCAGATCTTTTTTCATTTGTGGTAGAGGGAGGTGGTGATTTTGTCTAGGACTGCCAGCTCTATTTTGGGAAATACCTAGAGATATCAGTAGTGGAACCTAAGGAGGACATGGTTTGCAGGAGGGAAGGGATAATGGAGCATGATACCATGACGTTCACCTTCCAAAGTGGTCATTTTCTCCAGGTGAACTGATGTGTCATCTGGAGATCAGTTGTAATCTCAGGAGAACTCCAGCCACCAGCTGAAGGCTGGCTGCCCTAGTTTTGTTTGATGTACCTATATCTTTGCAGCGACTCATTGGGGCATAACGACTGGTCCATGAAATCCCCCCAGACTTCAGAATTTATTAAAAAGATTTGTATCCCATCCATTCAGTCTGATGGCCCATCTGAATCTAGCTTCAAAGCCCTGGAACCATGGAACCATTAAAATAACATAGTACTACATCATGGCAGGGCTTTTTTTTTTCTGCCGGAGCCCACAGGAGTGGAGCTTCGCCTGGGCTGGCCCGGGCTCAAGCTGGCCTGGCCCACCATGCGGCAGCCATGTGCTCCCAGGACAGGCAGTGTGGTCTAATATGCAAATGAGCTCCCTCTGGGCTTTTTCTATTAAAAAAAGCACTGTGTCATGGTAATATATCATGATAATAATAATAACACAACAGCATTGATAAAAGACAAGAACTTAATTTGTCAGAAAATGGTGAACTTTGGGAAGAGCATTCATTTACCTTTCTCCAGAAGTCCATCAATAAAGGGACCATTTGGGTTTCCAACGTGGGAGGTCCAAACTCTAGAGGTTCAGGGGCAACCACAGCTTTTGGGTGGGGTCACAGGGATGCTGTAAGGAAAAGAAGGCAAGAAGGAGCCACTTCCACAAGCGCCTTGTGATCACATTTCGTAAGATCTAATGCTGGCACTGATTGCAAGTGGAAGAATTCACTCATATGGAATCTGAAAGCCACATGGTAACTAGATCCCACTAATTGTTTTGAAACAGAGCATTTTTAAAGAATGGGGAGGGAGAAATATGGCCTGCCTTTTTTCAGTAGCGCTAATGAAAATGGTTGGTGTTTCACTGGGGAAGATTTTGCTTTTGTAGATCTGACACCCTCCTTCCCACCTGCCTGCCTTTCGCCTTGGATTAATTTTTGCAAAAACAAAGAAAGACACTTCAAAGTGCTATTTTGGTGCTCCTGGCTGTCCGACTGAGTCACTGTCTGTCAGTTTTGTCTCAAGTGCACTTCAAAAGGCAAAGAAGAAAACTCCGCTGATCTGTCGGCTGCGCGCTTGGCTGCATAAATCGTTAAGTCATTAATGAGGCCTGTTATTTATTTTTTTTAAAAACAAAAACATTCACAAGTCTAATATGGCTTGGATGCTGTGAGAAGTAGCAGAGAACAGGACTCAGTAAGAACTGCAATATGCATTTATTGGTCATGCCAGAGTAATGGTCATTTTTGGAGATTGCCACATTATCCATTTTAGTTATCTGATCAAGTACATCGAAGGAAGAGAGCAAAGTGAGTCCAGCGGCGCCTATAAGACCAACAACATTTAATTCTGGGTATAAGCTTTTGTGTGTGAAAGCTTATACCCAGAATTAAACTTTGTTGGTCTTAAAGGTGCCACTGGACTCAAATTTCATTCTGTTGCTTCAGAATGACATGGCTACCCACCTGAATCTACACCGTACACTTTCACTCAGATTTGCTACTAGTTTAATTCTAAAAACTTGTCACTAGTTTGAATGTAAAGTTTGCTGTCATCTTGCAATCGACTCATGGCAACCCCATGGAGAGACATTCTGAGGTGATTTCCCATTGCCTTCCTTGACATAGCAACCATACCCTTTCTTGGTGGTCTCTCATCCAAGTACTGACTGCAACCAACTTTGCTTAGCTTCCAAGCTCAGACGAAACAGGTAGTCTAAGCTATGAACCTTTCAGAACACTAGATTGGTAGGATTTAAAAGGGTCTGAGAAGTTCACGGAGGAGCATAGGTGCATCAGTGGTTATTAGCCTCCATGACTAAATTAAACCTCCATGACCAGAGACAATAATCCTTTGAATACCAGTGCTGGGGAATGACCACAGAGTTGAGGTTTTAGCATCTGTTATGCACTTGTTCAGGTCTCATTTTGGGCAGGAGCTCACAGGAGCGGAGCTCCAAAACCTCTACATTTTATTGTGGTCTTTCTTTCTTACCCCCCCCCCCCAAAAAAAAAAATACTTCTGGGCTCCATTGTTCAAACCTTTTGTGAGAATTTTGCTGAACTCTAATAATAATAATAATAATAAACTTTTATTTATATCCCGCCCTCCCCGCCAAGGCAGGCTCAGGGCGGCTAACAAGACATGGTAAAACCATGATGCAATAAAACAATATATAATATAATTAATAATTTAAACAGTAAAACCAATAAAACAATATAACATTATAATATAAACAAATTGTGTATAAGATGGCACGGTGATTATTGATGTTATCAGGGGTTCCGTCTTAAAAAGCTAGCTGGAAGAGGACAGTTTTGCAGGCCCTACGGAATTGTTTAAGATCCCGCAGGGCCCGCACCTCTTCCGGCAGTTGATTCCACCATTGGGGGGCCTAATAATAAACTTTTATTTATCTGACAAACTCTCTAATATTTTCCCCCACAAAAAACCAAAACATATAAAGCAGACAGCTGGAAATCTTCATCATGCCACTGTGGCCACATAGCAGAAAGTAATTTTTAAAATATGATGGGAGTAAGGTTTTATTATGACAATTACAATTTAAGAAGTATTTTAAGGTAGCTGCTGAGCGGATATAATTTAGTACACCTTCTGGTGATGTCAGGGGTGTGTGGCATATGCAGATGAGTTATGCAAATGAGTTGTGCTAATGAGCTCCGGCACCTCTTTTTCTATGAAATAATTCCTGAATTTGTTACCTTGGTGGTGGTGGGGAGATCCAGTAAGCCACTGTGTGAAACAGGATGTTGGACTAAATGGACGGTTGTTTTTATGTTTTTATTAATGAGTATAATATAGTCCATCTGGATTTTGATTTGTTAATATGCATTCCTAATTTCAAGAGGCTGCACAAATGTATGAAATCCATCATGACAAAAGAATATCTTTGATCCCAAAACCATAACAATGCAACATGATATGTACATTGATTCCAATGCAGTTATTCTTTTGAAGCTCTAAAGCTCTTTCAAAGCAGAAGGGGGAAAATAAATTGTCTACGAAAACAATAAGTTCCTCCCCCTAGGCTATTTATCTAGTTCTCAAATTCCTTCCCCACGTCTTAGCCTGCAAGCAGGGTCCTATGGCAACCTACAAATTATTTTTTTTAAAAAACAGAAAGCAATATCAAATGAAACCAGTATTAATCAAACTTTTAAAAGCACAGCTAGAGGCCTGCAGGGGGAGAAAAAAAATCTGATATGCATATATTGTATTTATTTATTGAGATCATTTTTGTGCTGCCTTTCCTTGAAAACAAGCTTGTGGTGACTCACAGAATGTAGAACAGGCAAGTGCAATGCAAGCATAAAAGCCACTGTAAGACCAGAGGATATCCTGGCTGCTGTAGATCCCCCAAGCCTTATTTGGATAGCACTAAATTGGCTAAGAGCTGACCAGGGATGGGAAGAGTTACCCTGTAACCAGGAATTTCTTAGCGAAGGTGATCCTCCAGCCTCCTCTGGTGCTTCCTTGACTGAACAACACCTCACCATAGCAGCAAAAGAGAAATGGAGAACTTTGAGTGACAACAGCCCTGTTCTGTTTTCTACATGTTTCCACTACTGGGTTCTACCTGGAACTGAAGGGGTTTTTTTTTAGCATGAACACACAGGAATGCAGTTCCAGCTGGCTTGGCATCAGGGGGTGTGGCCTAACATACAAATGAGTTAATGCTGGGCTTTTCCTACAACAAAGTCCTGTGTGAAACAATGGTGATGTCAGGGGGTGTGGCCTGATATGCAGATGAGTTCCTGCTGGGCTTTTTTCTGCAACAAAAGTCCTGAAGAACTGCATATGCAAGTAATTAAAGTGGGCACAGATTCTCCAGTGATGTAGCTCTTGAATCTTTGAGCTCATGGCCCTGCCAGAAACCCAGTGATAGCACCAAGCAGACAAAAGAACTGAAATTAACTCCACCCCACCCTCCCTACTAAGAGGTGATCTATGCCAATTGACTGATCTGACTTATTCATAGGAGACCCCTGCTGATATGGGAGTATGTACCCAGATGGGGAAAACAGAATAAAGACAGTCCACAGCTTTTGAATACTGCAGTACTTCTTTAGTCTGGGCAACTTGTCACTGAAGAAGGGAACACAGGCTCTGCCAGCTTGCCAGCCCTTCTAATTTTGACATCCAATGCCAGCTAAGTTATTGTAGAAAATGCTGCTGTTAGGTCTCATAAAGAAGAGGCCACAGAGAAGGTGCATAACTGGTGACCAATGGTAACAAACTGGTAATGCTATGGTAACTGCAAAGATGCAAGGGAGGACACCTTGACCAAAACTTGCTGTTGGAGACAAGTTCTAGGTTTGCCAACCTCCAGGTGGGACCTGGAGATCTCTGGGAATTAAAACTGATCTCCATATGACAGATATCAGTTGTCCTGGAGAAAAAGGCTACTTTGGAGTGTGGACTGTATGGCAGTACACCAAATAAGGCGTCTATCTTCCCCAAATTCTTCTCTTCCCAGACTCTGCCCCCTCAATCTCCAGGAATTTCCCCACAACAAGAACTAAAAGGAACCTCTTCTTTCCCAAAAGCCTGAATTCTGGCATTTCCTGGTATTTTTATTTATTTATTCCATGTATGTCCCACCCAAGTCACCTGACCATTTCCCTCGCTTTTGTTGCCAGCAGTTTAGACATTAATGGCTGTGTGTTGTGTAATTCTGAGAGGAGAGCACATTTACACTGTTATACAAGCTGTAGACTCACTACTTTACATTGTGGCCAAGTGTCATTTCTTCAGTGCTGTCACATGAAAATATATACTTAAATATTTACAAAATGTGAGCGGGTGCACTCACTTCTGTGACATACAGTATCTATCTATCTATCTAGACACCACAGATAGCAAAAATGTATTCTTGCTTGCCACATCACATGCTCCCAACCCAACCCCCCCCCCCCCACCGCTAGAAAACACATTGTAAAATCACTTCCTTGTGGGTGTGGTGTTTGACAGAGGGGGAGGGAGCCAGAACATCATAAACCCATTGCATTTATTCTGCCCTCCAGACCAGAAAATCCAAACAGACAGAATAAATCACACCCCTTGCTAGAAGGGTGGCTGCCCTATAGCTGACAACAGAAGGAATTTTAAGGAACTCACCAGTGGAGGAGTAGGCGATAGCTTATTAAAAAATAAATCCACCCTCCTCAAACAAGCTAATGACCTTCAGAGAAGTGCTCTGGGGCACATAGATGCTGATCACTTCAGTGCAAACAAGAGCACGGCTCAATTTATTAGCAGACTATTGGGCAAGCTTGGAGAATGATTGGATGCAGGAGTCAAGTCAGGAGGGGAAAAAAGAGGGGGTTTTTTTAAGAAAAAGAAGAATCAGAAGCAAATAACTTTACTGGGATTTCTTTCAAGGAGAAATTTTCTTTCTGTGGGCTTTTAGGCCAAGGATCTATAGATATATGGTTCCTACACCATTGATATGCATTTTTAAAAATCCGCTGTTAAATATAAAGACAATATTTCTATCCAAGGCTGTGAATAAATTCAGGGGGAGAGGAGTAGGGGGGAGATAATGGCAGTTTTATCATGTGGGAAGAAACTACAAGAAAATGTATACTTTTGGAATCAAACCAGAGTTGTCATGCCATTTGGTAACATCTCTATTTTAGGCTTTTTCATAAAAATCCCCATTGTGGTTGAACCAACATTTGTTAGTTGATAGAATCTGTCCTGGTGTGATAGGAAATATGTTCAGAGAGCATGCCTCTGAACACATTAGCAAGCCAGTCTGCCGAAATTAATGGGACTGTCACAGTGTGGTTGCTTACTGCAGGCCAATCCATAGAGGCAGGCACATGCCTTGAATCTTTATGTATGGGTGGTTATAAGACACATTCTCTGACCTCAAACAACATCTACGGTGCTGCAGAACTAAAAACAACTCCCCCCCCCCCCAATCTAATACAATTCATAGTGATCAAACTTTAATTGATAGATAAAAAAAAAACAGTAAACTTTTTTTTAAAAGCAACACAGCAATTTAAAACATGTCCAGTCAGGAGGAAAAGCCTCCTGAGGAAACAGATGCAGATTCCTTGTTCTACAAAGGGTGTCCCTTTGTTTACTTTGCTAGCCTAAGTCTGAAGCTGGTAGACCTCACTGAGGAGTTCACCTCTACAGCTTAGTGTGTGTGTGTGTGTCTCCCAGCACAGCTCTGATTCCATTTTGTTGTCACTAGAAGGCCAGTAGTTAGAGATGAGGTCCTCAACAGCGGGACCATGGGTGCCATGGGTCTTTCCCACAGTTTACCTGCCATCCACCAAGTGAGCAAGATGGGGTTCTTGCCCAAATGGTTTCTGATTTGCCATAGGAGAACTGGTTGGTTATACAGATTAGAATGACACTGGTTCATTAGTGCTTGCCACCACAGTACTGGTTTTATTCCCAGGATTCCCAGGGTATTTTAAAATTATGTCTCTTTCCCCTTGCACTTGGATTTCCTCGGGGTATGTGGCTGTGGCACTGCCACTCACAAGAGCCATTTTATGCTTGAGTCCACCTTCCATGCAAACCATTTTGTGCTTGGCTCTACCTCCCATGGCAACCATTTTGTGTTTGTGCCCATCACCCTGTGACAGAATTCCAAAGATTTCCATAGGTTTAAAAAAAGTTAGGGACTCCAAGATAGAGGTATATTTATCTGTTTACCTGTAATCAAACTCTCTTCCGATATCTGAAGAGGCTCTTCTCTTAATATAGGATCTCCATCCTATGGTAAGCCACCGTAGATAGAGATGAAAAGTCTAGAAATCTATAGCTAGTGTTATTGAAAGGTAGATAAGTATCTCCCTATTTTTTCTTTGTATCATGATAAATAGTAAGCATGAGCCAAGTTAAGTTTAGTGTGGGTGCAGAGATCACCTTAAGACCTATTTCAGAAAAGGGGGGGAAATCTTGAATTGTACAAAAAACACTCAATCCAGTAACAGTTGATTAACAACACTGGAGCAAAGGAAAGCAAACTGAGTGTTTAAATGCAACCCTCTCTTCCTAGGTCTAAGGCTTCCCCTTAAGATGATAAATAAAGAGATAGGCAGAATATTCTTAATGTTTCCAGATTTCTCATTCATCCTCTGTTCATGACTTTTTTTTAACCTTTCTCTACTATCTGGTTAGTCTTTTTCTTTCTGACCATGTGCTCTCCTCTCATTCGATGGGACTGTGTCTCTCTCGCATGTATCACGAAAGATAGAGATTAGCTATAAAGTTACAAGACCACTCTAACTACCTATCAAAGAAAAAAAAAACTAGATTGGAGATATGCTACATCCTTGGGCAAGGAGCAGTTTTCTCTGCTACATCTTTTCACTTATGTATTGGTACAGCTGTCAGCTCTGGGTTGCAATATCCTTGGAGATTTAGGGGGAGAATTTGGGGAAGTTAGTGAGAGGGCCTCTACACAATATGCTATATCTTCTTGAGGGGAATTTAAAACCATGACCTTTACAGGGGCCACAATGGAAAAGGCCCAAGCCCTAATCAGTACCAGTCAGGCTACCTTGAATGGGAGAACAGTCAGCAAGTGGTAGCCAGTGGGACATAATCGGAGCATGAACACATCTGGAAGGAGACAGTCATTGAGAGATGTGAGCCCCAGGCTCTGAAAGACTTTAAAAATCAAAAACAGCACTTTGAATTGAACTCAGAAGCAAACTTGTAGCCAATGTGGTTGTTTCAAAGTAAGCAAAATACAACCCCACTGGCTAGCTCTTAATAATAATCCGGGTGCTGCATTCTAGCCTAGCTGCCTTCAAGGACAGCCTCACATAGAACATGGCACAGTAATCTAACCATAAGGTTACAAAAATATAGATCAGAGTGGCCAGATCAGCTGAGGCATAAGAAAGGAGAGAGTTGGTAAACCAGATGCAGAGCTCTTTGCTACTGTAACAGTGTGCTTGACGAAACAGCAGGCTGGGTCAATGAGCACTTCTAGGCTCTTAACTCACTGCAAATTTCAGCTTCAAGACAGGTGGAAAACATCAGTCTTGCCAACAAGCGTGACTTCTGTCTTGCCTGAACTCAGCTTCCGCTTGTCCTGCCTTAGCCACCCAACCACCATCTCAAAACGCTGGTTCAGAAGAAACCAGCCAGGAGCATCTGGAGACTTGGGCAATGAAACAGAGAGCTGGGTGTTGTCCATGTATTGGTGATATTCCATGAACCTGTCATTCCATAATTGTTCCTCTGTCATGGACAGACACAAGTTGAGGTCTGTTCCTTTGGCCAATGGACATTCTGTGACATGAAGGGAGCATTTCTTGCGCAAGTATTGCTTATGTGAGCCTCAGGACCCTTTTTGCTCTGTACCATGCCCACAGGGGTTTGCCTAGCTGCACTTGGATCACTTAATCATTCAGTACATGCTGTGCAAACCTTTCTCCTAGGAGCCACGTGGTGTCCGGGCTCTTTGAATGGAAGTTAATAAATATATTTCCAAGGTGAAATTGGTTTATTCCGTTGGTGACCAAGACAAATGAGTAAGGCACTTGTTTCCATTAATTCCTGTGGCGATCTGACTATTGGCTGGGAAATACTTGCATTCCATGGGATGAATGTAATGCATGGGGAAACTGTGGAGTTGTGATAAATGATGCAAGTATGTATTAGCATCAATGTCAAGAGAAGGAGTTTCCTAATCCACCCCTGTACAAGAGTGCAAGTGTCCAACTGCAAAGGTTGTACTGGTGCCATGTGCATGATGATGTGCATAGGATCCAGGACTAGTTCTGGATTTTTGTAGACTCTAGGTGAGAGGATATAATTGGGGCTCCTTTCACACTTTGAGACCATGTTGGAAAGAAAGATAGGATACAAAGAAAGTAAATAAACACATATCTCAAAAGAACACTGAAAGATACGTTAGATAAAGCTATAAAGACTTGGCCAAGATTATATAGTGAGTCTAGATTCAGGGTGAGTGATGGAGACCACCAGCAGCTGTCATTGGTCAGCAACTGCCCACCTAAGCCTACCCATGGTGCCAGTCCTGATAGATTTAAATGCCTCAAGAGAGTCAGCATGGTGTAATGGTTAAAGTGTTGGACTAGGATCTGGGAGACCAAGGTTCAAATCTCCACCTTGTAATTGAACCTTACTGGGTGACCTTGGGCCAGCCACAAGCTCTCAGTCTAACAGTGCCGTTGTGAGGATAAGATGGGGAAGAGGAGAATGATGTAAGCTACTTTGGTTTCTTTGGGAGAGAAGAGCGGGATATAAATATATGCTCATATCACTGAATACCACTTTATACCCATTCCTTTTCAACCAAGTTGCTCAGTTTACAGTTTGAGTGGCAAGCCATCAAGCAATAAACACATTTATGCCTAAATCACCCTTCACCTTAACATTTTCATTTGTGAAAAACCAGGACTTTAGAATGGTTTGGAAGAAATGTGGTACAGCATACACTTTCCTGGCATGATCATGACACAGCTACATCACATGTTCGAGATCAGAGGGCTCTTTTAATGTTCCTTCAAAATGTCGAAATCCGGAATTCAAGAGAAGTACTAGCAGAATTCCACTGCAATCTGACCTCACAGCATGGCTGACTTAACAGCAAAGGTAATGGTCAGGAGTGCTTAGCCAAATCAACCCCATTGTTCCCTTGAATGTCAATCTCACGGTATATTGTTCTTTCCTGCATTTTGGTGGTGATCATTTGAGCCTCCTATTTACCTTTGAGGCTCAAGATTAGATCTCTTGTCATTATAGGTTCAGTTCATGTTTTTAAAAATGGAGCTTAGCCCCTGCATAATATCTAATTTCCAGGCCATGAGTAGTAATTTACTTGATTGTAAATGCTCTGTAAGATTGTGATCAGACTTAGAGCCCAGCTTGATATGAATGTGTTTGGGAGAAAGAACTGCCTAAGTCCTCCTTGCATTTAGATAACTTTTATTGTCTGGACTTGCAAGCCTCTTACATCAGCAACTGTTTGAATGTATTACCAAGTACCAGCGGCACGTGCTGCGGCCATTCTGGGATACATCATCTGCCTCTCCTAAGCAAGCTCTCTTGCATTTATATGCACACCTCTAAGGGCATGGTGGATACAAGAAGAGATGACTTGAAAAGGGAATGAGGCAGATTCATGGAGGACAGGTCCATCAGGGACTGCTAGCCAAGGTGACTGAAGGCAAGGCTGACCCTGCTACTAGGCAAACTAGGCAATTGCCTAGGGTGCTGAATTGGGCACCCCCATGTAACTTGGTGATGTTACCAGAAGTTAGCCTTGCCTAGGGTGCCTGACAGTCTAGGGCCAGTCCTGACTAAAGGGAGTCTCCTTTTTAAGAGGGAATTGACTTCTGAATACGGGTACTAGGAAGCAATGTCATAAAAAGACCTTGGCCTTTATGCCCTGTTCTTTAGCCCTCCAGTGCCACTGGTTGGCCACTGCACTGGATTAGATCAGTGCAGAAGAGAAGAGGAGATTGGATTTATATCCCACCCATCACTACCCGAAGGAGTCTCAGAGCAGCTTACAATCTCCTTTCCCTTTCCCTCCCCACAACAGTCACCCTGTGAGGCAGGTGGGGCTGAGACAGCTCTGACAGAAATGGCTGTTGAGTGAACAGCTCCGAGAGAGTTATGATTGACCCAAGGTCACTCCAGTAGTTGCATGTGGAGGAGTGGAGAATCAAACCCAGTTCTCACAGATAAGAGTCTGTGCTCTTAACCATTGCACCATTGCATGGCTCTCTGTGATATCCTCTGAGGGCAGGGGGGCACAACTGGTCACAGGCCTTATCCACCCAGGGCTGCTTATACGTTTTTATCAGTCTCATTTTTATGCAGTCTCATTTTTCTCCCTTCTGCCATTTTTTTCTTCACAATAACCCTGTGAGGTAGGTTCGGTCAATATTTTAGTTAGTTACATTATTTATGTTAACCAGTAAATGGCTAGCCCCAAATAACCTGGCGAATAAGGATTTCAACACTAATTGAATTCTCACCACCCTATTAAAATTCTCTGACCATTAGCTCTCAGCAGTTTACAGAGGATGATTTCTGGAGAACTGTGAGGACAGAGCTGAACAAAATTCTGTTCTGCAAATTTTGGCAGCAAATATTCTCTAAATACTCAAATATTTGCCAAATATTCCCCAGTTTCTTGGTATCTCTGTTTGAATTTCAATATTTGATATTTGAGAGTGGTTAGTTGCAGCTCAGCAGCCCTGTAGCGCAGAGTGGTAAAGCTGCAGTACTGCAGTCCGAACTCTCTGCTCACAACCTGAGTTCAGTCCTGGCGGAAGCTGGGTTTCAGGTAGCCGGCTCAAGGTTGACTCAGCCTTCTATCCTTCCAAGGTGGGTAAAATGAGTACCCAGCTTGCTGGGGGGGGGGGAAAGTGTAGATGACTGAGGAAGGCAATGGCAACCTCCCCCCCCTTAAAAATCTGCCGTGAAAACATCATGATGCGACATCACCCCAGAGTCGGAAACAACTGATGCTTGCTGCATGCGCACCTTTACCTTTAGTTAAAACTCAGGACTTTGGCCACCCCTACTCTAAGGTAAAAACCATGTACAGGGTTATCGGTACCAGAAGGCCACAGCACCAGCAGAGTTCTACAGTCACTTGGGAAACAAAACCAAAGATTCAACTATAGTGGCTAATTTTCTGTAGAAATTAAACTAACAGGGTTTAGCTGGGGGCTGAGGCTCAATCCAGACCCTAATTCCATTGCAATGGCATTTAGTGGGGAAGCTAAAACACATGGCTTTTCGGCACATGTCCTGCTCATGGGTTGCAAACAGGGAGCTGATTTTTCAATAAAGTTTAACCAGGGCATTTTTTGTAGAAAAAGCCCAGCATGAACTCATTTGCATATTAGGCCACACACCCTAATGCCTAGCCAGCTGGAACTGCATTCCTATGCATTCCTGTGCCAAAAAAAGTCCTGGGTTTGACTATTTGTAAACCTGTGTATAGCTGTTTGCCATGATGTGTCATGGCATTCCTTCCTAACCTTGCAGTAGAGCCCAATGTGCTTTTTGCACATGCACACTCTTACACTGCCAAATGAGCTCTACTATCCCCCTCACCCCATTCTTGCTGCATAACTGCTCCACTCAGCAGGCAATTGTTTAAACAGACAGTAAAATTAGGTCCAAACCATATAACTCAGTCATGAATCAGGCAGTTCGATGTAGCAGTTAAGAATGGAGGACTTTAATCTGGAGAAATGGGTTTAATTCCCCACTCCTCCACATGCAGCCAGCTGGATGACCTTGGGTCAGTCACGAGTTCTCTTAGAGCTATTCTCTCAAGAGCAGTTAACTCAGAGCTCTCTCAGCCCCACCTATTGCACAGGATGTTCGTTGCAGGGACAGGAAGGGAAGGAGCTTGTAAGCTGCTCCAAGACTCCGAGTGAAGGGCGGGGCATACATCTAACTCTTCTTCTTCTAAATAAATGCTCTGTTTTAAACAATCTCATCCTTTCAAGTTCATCTGTGTAGTCCCTAGTTATGCTAATGGTTGCCAATCAGTTTGAATCAACGATGCCTCTGCATTTGCACAAGTTTGCAAAAAACTGATGCTAACCTGTCTGTCAGGCATTTGTGGCTGTCCAGTTTGAACCAAACATGTTGGGCGATCAACTCAGATCTAATTGACATCTTTAAACATAGTGAGTTAGATTGTCAAACGTGTCTTTTGAGAAATTTACGACATCCCTAGTATTTAGTCGCTGACAGGATCTGATCGTTTTCATGCACTACTAATTAGTAGTTGACACGGAGTGGCTGTTTAATATCAGATACTTTTAGCAGCAAGGTGGTTGATGAAATAATTACATGCGAAGTTAAGTCTTTTGCTTCATTAACATTTATCAGAATAGTAAACAGTATTTAATGGGCTAATATGCAGATCTAAACAGTCTCATATTTGATATTTGTGAACAGTTTAATCCAGTAAAGATTGCTCTCAAACAATGAAGAATGAAAGTTGAGCACTACAAGTTCATTTTCTAACTGACATTTGGATTTTGGCAATCAGTCAAGAGATGCCAAAGCCTAAAGCAGAAATCCCCAATCACATTGAACCTGTAGATACTTCTGGAATTTTTATTTTTTTTACACATTTTAAAAGAGATTTTTTTTTTGAAACTTTCATAAGCAAGTACAATATAAAATTGAATGATGATAAGTAATGGTAAACAAAACAGAAATAATGAGAAGATTTCAATCCTGAGATTAGGCTGTCACGTTACAAGGTTGAATATAGGCCTAGAAAGAACATTGCAAAAAACACAATACTACCAAAAATATTACTGATAATAATAATACTGCACTCCACTACCTAAGGTACTATGCAAATCTAAACTAAATAACTAAATAGATAAATTAATGAGGACCAGTTACAATAAACTCAAATACAATACACATACACACACATATAAATAAAAACATAAGATTCAAGGCTTCATTTATGAAAACAACCAATGCGAGGTTATTAATGAAAGATATTCATCTTGTGGTAACGTTGACGTGTGAAGGCAGGAACCAAAATTCCTTTTCAGAAAAGGTTCCCATTTACACAACAAAGAAGGAGAAGACTTAGACCAATAATGGGATTGAAAACCAACTAATTTATCTAAAATAAAATATTCTCAAAGTTTAGAAGCCCAAGTTTGGATAGAGGAAGACTCAGGTTTTTTCCAAGTTAAAGCTATAACATATTTGGTGGCAGGGAATAATAGGGAAATAAATTTCCTTTGTGACTTAGAAATTAGGAAATCCCCCCCAAATATTTAAAAGGATAACCTTAGGGTCAGATGGTATTACAATGCCTAATCAATGGACACAGCCACTAGCAGTGAAGGTATGTGCCACGATTGCCACACCCCTTCCAACAGAGGAGGGAACTAGATGGGAAAAAATGAGACAAAAGTACCGGTGTTAGGTACCACCTAGCTAACATTTTTTATTCCTGTAACTTAATATTCATTGATCTCGATATAAGAGAAGGGGATTGCCAATGCTGAGCCAACCTGTGTCATCAAAACTACAAGATAATTCTGATTGCCATGCATTCCTACAAGGTGAATTAGTATAATAGTCCCTATTAAGCAGCAAATTATAAACTTTTGAGATCAGACCTTTGATCCGATTGCCCTCAGTACACAAAAGATGTTCAAAGTCTGAAAACTTTGCTCTCAACACTGGCTTAAAGGAATAACGGGCTAAGAAGCTTTGCACTTGTAAGTATTCCATCCACAGCAAAGCAGCAGTGGAAATACGATCAAATGAGATCTTAGGCTTTAGACATCCATGTGACAGAATGTCAAAAACTCTGGTCAGATTAGATTTATGCCAGATACTAAATTAATTGACGATAGTACCTGGTATAAAAGGAGAGTAATTTGTAAACTCCACTAGTAATGAAGTAGGAGGGGCAATCCTAGCTGAGCATCTATTCCATACCCTAAACCAGGGGTGGTCAACGGTAGCTCTCCAGATGTTTTTTTGCTTACAACTCCCATCAGCCCCAGCCATTGGCCATGCTGGCTGGGGCTGATGGGAGTTGTAGGCAAAAAACATCTGAAGAGCTACCGTTGGCCACTCCTGCCCTCAACAAAGCTTTTTAAAAAGGGTTACAGGAAGAGGTAAAACATCTACGATGACTGTTCCAAAGAGCTTCCCTAAAACTATAGCGCAACAGACATAAGTTTTCTATCGTCTTCCATTCAGCAACATAGGAGGATCGGTAGAACTTAATTACATTGGTTAACACAATGGCTTCACAATACCTCTGAACATCAGGAACGGCCAGACCACCTGCCTGATTGGATAAACATAAAGTAGGAAAACATATACAGGTTTTTTATTTTGCCAAATAAAATCGTTAATATCTTTCTGCCATTTTCTCAAAAGAGAAAGGGGAGATAAATAGGAAGAGCACGCAAATAAATCATTTTGGACAAGAGAATCATTTTAACCATTAAAACTCTTTCCAAAAGTGACAAGTGTTTAGTCAACCAGTGCAGAACAAGGTCAGAAATAGTTTTTGAAAGCTCCTTGTGATTGAATTTTAATGTCAGACATTGAAAGTGGAATAAAAACACCTAAATACTTCCACTTAGTATTCACCCAGCTATAATGATATTCCCTTTTAATGAATGAAGAAACATCAGGATCCAGATTTATAGGATAGAGTAGATTTATTTTGATTGATTTGAGGGCTTGTTACACTACCAAATGACTCAAGGTTTGAATGAATTTTGGGGAGAGAAGCTATTGGATCTGAAATAAAAAGAACCATGTCATTTGCAAATAAACTAATTTTTATACAAGAACACCCTACGGGAATACCCTTAATAAGATTATCATTTCTAATTAGAACTGATAGCAGCTCTATTGCGAGTGCGAAGAGCAGAGGTGACAAGGGGCAACCTTGGCATGTACCCCTAGAATTTTGAGACAAGTATTGGGTGACACCAGGCCAGGAGCAGAGCTCCAGAACCACTAAATTTTATAGAGCTCTTTCATTCTTACCCCCCCCCACACCCCGAAAAAAAACTTGCTTCTGGGCTCCATTGTTTAAACCCCCTGTGAAAATGTTGTTGAACTCTAAGATTTGACAAGCTTTCAAATATTTTCTCCCACAAAAAATGGAAAAATAACCAAAACATATAAAGCAGACAGACTGAAATCTTCATCATGCCATTGTGACCACATAGGAGAAAGTAATTTAAAAAGTATGATGGGAGACAGGTTTTATTCTGACAATTCTAATTCAAGAAGCGTTTTAGGGTAGCTGCTAAGCTGATATAATTTAGTACACCTTCTGGTGATGTCAGGGGTGTATGGCGTATGCAAATGAATTATACTATTGAATTGTGCTAAGGAGCTCCAACACTTTTTTCCCTACAAAATGATCTCTGGGTGACACCACAAAAAGGCTGCAGTGGTGGGAGAAAGGGAAAGCATGGAGCTAATCTAAGGTTGCCAGTCTCCCCCTGGTCCAGGAGGGGGTTCTCCTGTTTTTGCGGGTCCCTCCCCATCACCATTCAGCTGGCTGGTGGGGGAAACCCCACCTGCAAATACTCCAAAATGTGGTGTGATGACATCATCCAGAAATAATGTCATTGAGCTACTGACATCTCGTGGTAACACTCTATTTTTTAAGCAAAACTCTAAAACTGGGCTCAAACTATGTATGTATGTATGTGCTGTTAAATCACAACCAATTTATGGCAATCCTACAAGGGGCTTTCAAGGCAAGTGAGAAGCAGAGGTAGTTTGTCTTCCTCCACAGTCTCCCATCCAAGTACCCACCCTGCTTAGCTTCTGATGAGATTGGTCTGTACCAACTACTTTTGGTGGTGGAAAGTGCTGCCAAGTTAAAGGCAAGACACATTTAGAAGTGATTAGCCATTGCCTACTTCCACGGCTTTTTTGGTAGCAGGAACTCATTTGTATATTAGGCCACACACCCCCTGATGTAGTCAATCCTCCTGGAGCTTACAGTAGACCCTGTACTAAGAGAGCCTCGTAAGCTCCAGGAGGATTTGCTACATCATGGGGTGTGTGGCCTAGTATGCAAAGGAGTTCCTACTACAAAAAAAGCCCTGCCTGCCTCCATGTCATGACCCTGGTATTCCTTGGAGGTCTCTCATACAAATACTAGCTAGGGCTGACCCTGCTTGGTGGAATGAGATCTGACAAGATCAGGCTAGGCTGGGCTGTTGAGCTCCCAGCTACTTTCCCCCTGTGCAAGCACCAGTCGTTTCCGACTCTGGGGTGATGTTGCTTTCACAACATTTTCACGGCAGTCCTTTTAACAGGGTGGTTTGCCATTGCCTTCCCCAGTCATTACACTTTCCCACCAGTAAACTGGGTACTCATTTTACAGACCTCAGAAGGATGGAAGGCTGAGTCAACCTTGAGCCGGCTACCTGAACCAGCTTCCGCTGGTGAGCAGAGGGTTCCGACTGCAGTACTGCAGCTTTACCACTCTGCACCACAGGGCTCTTCAAAGCTACTTTTAGACCTCAATTAACGCAACATCTTCAAGGAGTTCAGCCCAACAGAAATGCACTGCAAAGAATACTGAATTGGGCTACCAAATGGAAATCAGGAAGTTTAGATTTCTGAAGGAAAACTATGCAATATGAGATGTTATTGGGGTTGCTCCATTTAGTGATTTGTACAGGAGTAGAGCCCCATGGCGCAGAGTGGTGAAACTGCAGTACTGCAGTCGGAGCCCTCTGCTCACGACCTGAGTTCGATCCCAGCAGAAGCTAGTTCAGGTAGCTGGCTCCAGGTTGACTCAGCCTTCCATCCTTCTGAGGTCAGTAAAATGAGTACCCAGCTTGCTGGGGGGAAAGTGTAGATGACTGGGGAAGGCAATGGCAAACCACCCTGTAAAAAGTCTGCCGTGAAAACGTTCTGAAAGCAACGTCACCCCAGAGTTGGAAACGACTGGTGCTTGCACAGGGGACTACCTTTACCTTTACCTTTTAACGTTGAACCTGGAAGCTTCATGTCCAAGTTGTTTTCATTATGACAGGTGAGGTTTTAAAATGCTCCATATATATATATATATATATATATATATATATATATATATATATATATATATATATATATAATGCATGCAAATATGCTCTGGTCTGGCATGGGATTTGAATCTGGGACTGCCAGTCTTAGTGCTACCCCACACAGGCTTTCCTAACTGGGTCTCTCTGAGAGGATAGAAGGCAAAGATCCACAAATGCAAAGTGTTCCAGAGCAATAATGGGACAAAGTTCTGCATGTGGTACCCAAGAAATCTACATGTTAGATCTGGTCTGATATTTTCAATGGGAATTAAAGGTCAATCAGAAAATCAGTCTCGAATGACCCGCATTTTAGGTCATTTTAGAGAATTCAGCCATTGACCAGGGAAAATGAACACATTTGTAAGTCAGTACTCAGAATGGCTAGAGATTAAAGTATGTAGGGTCTCCAATAGGCATTTGTGAATGCCAGTGTTTGCAATTCAAACAAAGAACAACAACAGGCCTAGCTTAATTCTTTGAAAAAGAATTGCATTTAATGTCAGGCATTTGTATATCTCTGTGCTTGTGACCACAGAAAGAGATCTTTGGAAGAGGGATCAAAATCAATGAGAGGCACAAATAAGCCCTGCTCTGAGTCCCAAGGCAGTAACGGAAACAAAAAAAAAATGGGGCCACAGAAATATAATACCAATGAATGAAAGAAAATAATCTGAGGCACTTAAACAATAAAGCCAATCGCATCAAAAAGACTAAAGTGAATTCTATTATTATGTTGGGTGAACAAATACTTAAAGACATGTGCCATGATGAAACCAATCATAGAATCACAAGGAAATGGGGAAATACACTAGTCCACACACGATACATGCAGTCCAGTCCTAAACTAAGTCAATCCAAAATGTTTTGCTCAAACAGATAGCAAAAGTATTGCAGAGATTGCAGAGTCTTCAAAGAAATGCAGGCAAGAGCAGTCCAGAATGTTATGCTAAAAACACTCCCAAGGCTACAGACTGGTGTGGTTTTGGGCATGTGCAGAGTGTCTTTCTCTTGCTACACAGTAACCACACCCACACACCTTCTTACCTAGTGTAAGGCAATGAGTTTCTAGGTTGGAGGGAGTGACTGACAGGCAAGCACCTCTCATTTCAGAAATTAAGGCTACAGGCTGCTATCACACATGCTAAATAATGTAGGGCGTTTTCACATTGACCTTACTCAGGAGCGACGTCCCTCTTCATCGCACAGCATCTGCGCGGATTTCGCACTAATTGCTCCGCAGAACCCGGAAGAGCCGCAAAGTCCCGCGGCTTTTGCATCGCAAATGTAAACTGGTTTTTGGCCAGTTTACATTTGCAACCCAAAAGCCGCGGGACTTTGTGGCTCTTCCGGGTTCTGCGGAGCAATTAGTTCGAAATCCGCGCAGACGCTGCACGGTGAAGAGGGACGTCGCTCCCGAGTAAGGTCAGTGCGAAAACGCTCGTAGTTTTGATCCACTTTCAGTGCACTTTCCACCTGGATTTTACTGTGTGAACTGGCAAAATTTAGTTTGAAAATACACTGGAAATGGATCAAAACTGCATTTTTTAGCATGTGTGATTGCAGCCACAGTCCTAAAGACACTTCCATGAGACTAAGCTTGGATGAATAGCATGGGGCTGGCTTCTAAACAGACCTTCTTAGGACTGCTCCTTAAAGCACTAGTTAGTAGAAAAAGAAAGAAAGAAAGAAAGAAAGAAAGAAAGAAAGAAAGAAAGAAAGAAAGAAAGAAAGAAAGAAAGAAAGAAAGAAAGAAAGAAAGAAAGAAAGAAAGAAAGAAAGAAAGAAAGAAAGAAAGAAAGAAAGAAGGAAGGAAGGTAAGGGTCATTTCTAACTTTGGAGTGATGTTGCTTTCACGTTTTCATGGCAGACTTTTTTTACAGGGTGTTTTTCCATTTCCTTTCCCAGTCTTTTACACTCCCCCCCCCCACCCCCAGCAAGCTGGCTACTCATTTTACTGACTTCGGAAGGATCAAAGGCTGGGTCAGCCTCGAGCCAGCTACCTGCACCCAGCTTCTGCTGGGATTGAACTCAGGTTGTGAGCAGAGTTTAGGATTTAGGACTGCAGTACTGCAGCTTTACCACTCTGTGCCACAGGGCTCTTCTATCTGGGATGGTCGTCCTCTTTCACCAAGCGTGCAGCTTCGGGAGGGACATACATGGAGCAGTGAGGGAGGCAAGGGACACCTGCCTAGCCAGCCAGATCAGCCAAATCAACCCTGGCGATCAATGGGGTGACAGATGTCGCAGTCATCACATCCACTAGTTAGTAGCAGAGATGATTGGATTACTGACCTCTGTTCCATAATGGAACTTTGCCAACCTCCAGGTGGATCCTACAGATCT
This sequence comes from Heteronotia binoei, assembly GCF_032191835.1. NCBI lineage: Eukaryota > Metazoa > Chordata > Lepidosauria > Squamata > Gekkonidae > Heteronotia > Heteronotia binoei. The sequence continues at coordinate 29,388,126 of NC_083226.1, forward strand.
CCCAGAATTACAACTGATTTTTAGACTACAGAGATCAATTCTGCTGTAGAAAACAGATGCTCTGGAGTGTGGACTCTATTGTACCCCATTGAGGTCCCTGTCCTCTGCAGGGTCCACTCCCAAATCTCCAGGTGTTTCCCAATTTGGAGTTAGGATCCCTAGCCCCAATTGGGATGTCATGTCTCTCCTCCATTCACTCCATTTATCTTCCACTAATATCCAAGGCACTTTGCAAGAACTCAAGGAGCAAAGAGAATTTTCCCCATATACATACATACACTACCACTTAGTGAGGGGGGGAAACACTACCCTTCGTTTAGCATCTACAGAGATCACCGAATTAGGGGGATTTTGTTTAGAAGTGCCATGGATACATGTTTTCCAGATTAAACAATACAGAGAAGAGTGCTCATCCCTGTCTGCTGCACAGGGTTTAGATAGATAGATAGATAGATAGATAGATGAATTTATTGTCATTGTTCTCAACAAAAAGAGAGCAACGAAATGAGGTGCTCTTCCACAAACATACCAACACATCAAACACACATATTCATAAACCATTTAAATACATCTGAAACCATTAAACCATTTAAACCATTAAAACCATTTAAATACATCTAAAACGGATAAACATTCATAAAACCATTAAAACCATTTAAACCATTAAATAAACATTCATAAAACCATTAAACATTCATAAAACCATTAAAACCATTTAAACCATTAAATACATCTAAAACAGATAATCCTTCATAACCCTGCATTTAACCTAACCACAGCACTTGGATAGAAACTGTCCTTAAATCTGTTTGTCCTAGCCTTCAACACTCTATATCGTCTACCTGACGGTAAGATCTCAAAAAGCAAATGGCCCAGATGTGTATGGTCCCTTAGGATCATTTGTATCTTCCTTTTACATGCCATATTATACAGATCCACCAATGAGGGGAGAGAACATCCACAAATCTTTTGTGCTCTTCTCGTCTCATGCCTGGGTCTACTGTCTGAAGAGCAGGATCAAGGGAGCATGTGCACGGACAGACGCTTCTTCAGTGTTTTTGTACCATGCAGACTACATGGCAATTGAATAGAGGCAGGGGTTGAGGCCAGCATGTCTGTGCCTTCTCTCCCTCCTCTTGTGGTTAATCAGTGTGTGGACAGGTCATCTGTATAGCAGTAGTGAGATTTTCTAGCAATGCTTTTCTGGCCACTGTCCCAAAAAGTCAAGCACAAGGGTGTACATCTACTAGAGACAGAGAAAGAGCTCGAGGCCTGTTTTTTTCTGCTTCGTCGGCAACCCTAATTGGGAGCTACACATAAAGCGACCAGATTATTTGCTTGAAAGGATTTGTATTGGCCTTTGCAATATTTCAGGCTAACTTTTGGGGGGGTTGGTTTTTTTTTATCAGCTTTTAGACTTGCACGTGGGACTTTGTTTCATTTCATTTCTTTTTAAACAATTAATTCCAGAAGGTCCATTTTATTATTGGGCTGTTTCATATAGTTTTGATGGGTTATTGTTGCTTTGTTTCCATAATTTTCTTTCATTAATATTTCCCATTGACTTCAGTGGAAATCTTTCTTAAGTCTATACCTTCCATCCAAACTGGACAAAACCCAATGGAACTGTCATATCCCCCAAGGATACCCACATTGCCAAACAGAGTACAGCCCCCCCCCCCAATCTTTTGAGACAATGTTTAACATTAAAGTCCATAGGAGAATTTATGGGGAAGATCCCAAACAGTAGCATAGCACTGCAGCCACTGAGCTAGAAGAACAGGAGCATGAGGGGGAGACAGATTGACATGGCAAGAGCAATTGGTGGCACAAGGAGGAGAAGGCATCTGGGTGGGAGGGCATGCAGCCAGCCTTGAGGAAAACTTGTTTGAATGAGGGATAAGATTTGCAGAGCAGCAGGCAAGCTGGGGAATGCAGACTGCAAGGGAAAATGTGGCTCAGGTAGCCATGAAAGAGGAGGACGAAGTCCCACCTCATATTCCTCAGCTGGAATACCTCACACACATATGTGATCCTACTGGCTAGAGCTGCAGTCAGTCAAGAGTGGCTCTCCCCTTTCCCCCTGAGGAATATAAGAGAAGCCATGTTGGATCAGGGCAATGGCCCATACAGTCCAACGCTGTCACACAGTGGCCAAAAACACCATGTGCCATCAGGAGGTCCACCAGTGGGGGCAGGATACTAGGAGCCCTCCCACTGTTGCCTCCCCCAGCACCAAGAATACATCACTGCCCCACTCAGAGAGTTCCATTTACACCCTCTGGCTAATAAGCACTGATAGACCTCTGCTCCATATGTTTATCCAATCCCCTCTTCAAGCCATCTATTCTGGTAGCTGCCACCACCTCCTGTGGGAGTTAATTCCATGTGTTAATCACCCTCTGGGTTAAGAAGTACTTCCTTTTATTCATTCTAACCCAACTGCTCACCAATTTCATTGAGTGTCCATGAGTTCTTGTATTGTGAGAAGGGAGGGGGGAGGGAGAAAAGTACTTCTTTCTCTACCTTCTTTATCCCATGCATAATCTTATAAATAATGTGCTCTCTGTCTTATTCACTTATTGGGAAAATGCTGCCTGCCTGGTAAAAGTGACGGACAGATGCAAAGACTACCATAACAAAAGAAAACGAAACAAAAGCAAAGAATGCCATTGGGGTTAGAGCTGCCAGCCTCCAGGTGGTAGCTGGAGATCTCCTGGAGTTACAACTCATCTGCAGGTGACAGAGATCAGTCTACCTGGAGAAAATGACCACTTTGGAAGAGAGAGTCTATGTCATTGTACCCCATCAAAGTTCCTTCCCTTCCCAACCCCAGTTTCAGGCTCCAACCTCCAAATCTCCTGGTATTTCCCAACCTGATGCTGGCAATCCTAGGGGGTGCTGTTGTCAGCTGTTTAGATGCGGGATTCATTTTGTTTTCACATCAATTATGGTAATTACCAAACAGCCCATTTTTTGTAACGCACAAGTCTACTGGATTTACAATTCTGAAACCTTTGCTGGTGACATCCTCATTGGGGTGAGTGTGTCTGTATGATATAAACAATAGTGAAATGATCATCTCACAGATTTTGGCTTTTGACAAACTCCGTGGCATAAAATATTGCTTTTATACTGCAGAGGTCTCCTGGAAAACATGGCCTGGTAATGGAAAACCTGACAGACTCACTGCTATTTCTAGTGCTAACAAGAACCTCCGGAAATTCTTACACATTTAGCATTTCCCATCAGGGTTCTCCTGGAATGTAATACATTTGTAGCAAGTAATCACTTGAAAATGTCGGCAGAAGCTTTCAGATGAACAACCTGCTGGGTTTTTTTTAAATATCTTTATTAAAGAACACTGATTGAAATATTAGCTTCTCTGTCGGGGTCCTCTATATTTTGGCGAACAAGAGCTCTTATCAAAGTTCTTTAAACATTTAGACACACAGATATGTTTTTCCCCTTCATTAAAGAAGGCAAGAGTTCAGGGGTTTTTTTGTTAAAGATTCCCGATGCTTTTATTCAAACTCATTCATTGCAAAGAACAAAGAAAAACCATTAAAAAGGGGTTCCGGAATATGTTGGCTTTAGATCGCTGACATCCTGTTCCAAAGACAATTAAGAGCAAGAGTAAGATATGGCCTTCCCCAAGTTCCATTATGCTAGCATGGACAAAAACCTGAATCCAAGATGGAGTTGTGCAAGTGATAAGGCAGAGCTATGCAAAGTAGCCAAAAGATCTTCTCCACCAATTCAGCTGGTGGAATCTTATTATGGGAACTCACATTATATGAAATACATTTGGTCAGGGCTTTTTTTGTAGCAGGAGCTCATTTGCATATTAGGCCACACACCCCTGATGTAGCCACTCCTCCTTGAGCTTACAGTAGGCCCTGTACTAAGAGCCCTGTTAGCAGGGCTGGTGCTAGGTTTTCCGGCACCCTAGGCAAGTCACCCACTAGCGCCCCCCCCCCTTATTAAAAAAATAGGGGAAATGAAACCTTCACATTTTTAATTTACTGATTTTTAATTTTAATTTTTCAAAAAAATGTGATAAGTTATAAAAAAATGTGAGAATAAGTGCTAGCCGGTCACACCAGGAAGGACAGTGGCGGGACAGGACGAGGTGGGAGGCCAAGTCGCACATTGGAGAGAGGGGGGTGGCTTAACTTTGTTGAGGGCAGCTTGGTGATGGGAGAGGATGAAGTGACAGTGGTCAGGAACCAGAGTCATACGTTGGGGAGGGAGTGCCCAGCAGTGCCCCCTAGGCCAGTTGGCACCCCAGACGAGTGCCTACTTTGCCTACTTTCACGCATCGGCCCTGGCTGTAAGCTCTTGGAGGATTGGCTACATCAGGGGTGTGTGGCCTAATATGCAAAGGAGTTTCTGCTACAAAAAAAGCCCTGCATTTGGTGAAAGCTCATGGGAGTCACACTTCAGTCCCCCCCCCCCCCCGTAAATGTTCAAATTCCCTCTCACAGGCAGTACAATCAGGAAAATCTTCACATGGCATCATTTCAGCATGTATCTGTTTCAGATTTTTTTTAAATAATAATAATAATAAATAACTGGTAATTTGCTGCCCTGTTAGATTTTTAGTGTTTTTAGAAATGTTTCTGTATTTACTATAAGGATCAATTTGACTCAACTACCCATATCACTTTTAGCTGCCCCTATTAGAATTCACTTTGCAACCATTATATTACTCCCTGGGCTGATCACCTATAGAACATTTCTGCATAGCAAAAACTAAAGATTTTACTATCGGACAGAATAAAAAAGTGCATAAGTGACCCAGCCATATTTATCTATGAAGCTGTAAATTATCTATAAATACTTTGGCATATGGCTTGTGGCAGGGCTTTTTTTGTAGAAAAAGCCCAGCAGGAACTTGTTTGCATATTAGGCCACACAACCAGATGCCAAACCAGCCAGAACTGCATTCCTGTGCGTTTCTGCTCAAAAAAAGCCTTGGCTTCTAGGCGGTTAAGGAAAGTATTATTTGTTTATTTACTTATTTATTTACTTAGTTACTTGCTTACTAACTTCAGTTATATCCTGCTTGTCTCCCCAAAGGGGACCCCAAAAGTTTTCTCATTTCTTTTTAAAAATAGTTTTTTAATTAAGAATTTTTAAGCAAAACAAAACCCCAAAGTTCAATAAAGGAAGGAAAAGACAGAAAAACACTTCAACTTGTGAAGCATGTACAACCTCACCATCTGAATACAGGTCTGGCTGTAACTCAGAATGGCAAAAAGTTGGATTTTTGAAAAGCAAAAAAGAACCAAAATTACCACTCTAGCCTGACAAGAGAAAGACAAAAGGGCCACTGAACTGGAACCCCTGGGGTCCATGGAAATTGCTGAGGACATCTCTGGCAGGCAATCGGAAGTGGTGTCAAGAGACCACTAATCTCTGCGATGGCTGGCACTAATGAACAAATGGAAGACGAGAGAAATAATGTGCCACTTGTCAGAGACTTCAGCTTCAATTGTCTTTTTAAAATATGTCAATGAGCCTTCCCCCCATAAGCCTTTGAAAGCCACATTTACATCTTGTGTCGTTGAAGATCACAGGCAATAAATGTACAGGGGTTAAATAGACATTTAAACAAACAATCCATGTTTGCAGCAGGGGATCCTCTTCCCTTGCTCACCTGTGTGGGGTGCACAGTCCCCACATCTCCAGATAGAGGGGTGTAGGATTTAGGCTGGGCTTTGTATCCTGAAGTGGAGCACCTATAAAGTTTCTGAGCATAGGAACATGAGCCATACGCTGTTAACAGTGTTCTAATCCTTAGCTATTTGCACAAGGTGGCCACTTTATTTCACACAGTGCCCTTTCTGTACTGTTTCTATCCACCCATCTATCCATCCATAGTCCTATTATATGCCTCATACTTATCATCTGATATATTAGTGCCCTAACTGGGCTAACAAGAGCTGTGATTGGCTGTAGACATGCTTGGTATCTTAAGGTGTCCCATGGTTGCACAGGCATGTTAGGAGACTGTTGGAGGAGTCCTTGAATCTTTGTTATTCAGTCCCATTGAGTTCAGTTTGTGTATTTATACTTAAGGCAGCATTTTCAGCAGTGTAATATGCCCACACGAGGGTGGGATGCACACTAAGGATACCAGGTCCTGCTCCTCTCATGACATGCCCCCCCAGTCACTATGCATTTGGAGCCACACAAATGGGAGATTTATACCAGCATTATGGAAATGTCAATTTAACATTGGCAGGGCACTATGCTGGCATATCTCCAGATTACACTTGCATGGGATAAAGTTGATATCCTAAAAGGATTAAGAATGTAAGTAGAGCCCTGCTGGATCAGACCAGTGGCCCATCTAGTCCATCATCCTGTCTCCCACAGTGGCCAGCCAGTTGATCGGGAGAGCCAACAACAGGGCATAGAGGCTGAGCCTTCCTCTGATGTTGCCTCCTGGCACTGGGATTCAGAGGCTGACTGTGTCTAAATGTGGAGGTTGCCTTTAGGCATCATGGCTAGTAGCCAGTCGCTGATAGACCTCTCATCTATGAATTTATCTAATCCCCTTTTAAAGCTGTTCATTCCTGTGACCATCATTGCATCCTCCAGCAGCGAATTTGTAGACAAGCCTCAGGATAGCGCCATAAACTGACATTCTCCCCCCACGCTTTAAAATGTGTATGATTATCATAGAAAGCTCATGTTAGAGAAACATTAAAAAGAAACGAAGAAGAAAGAATCATTTCCCTCCATCTTTCCTCCACCTCCTTTTTGAAGTTCTCCTCCAGTTCCACACAAACAATGCAGAAGTGAATTTCTGCACATCAGAAGGTGAGGGGGAGGAGGAGGGGGAGTACATTGGAACCACAGCATCTCCTTCAACGTGACAGACAGCTGCAAGGGGATAAAAGAGAAGCACAGTGAGTGATGTTTTTCAAAATTACAACAGCCACCGCTAATCTGGGGAGGAATCCGCATTGCTAAGATTCCCATCTGTCTGCAGAAACCTGAAGGGTTTATTACTCAAAAAGTAAACTCGCAAAGGAGTAGACTGCTTGGTCTCAAGGGTGTTGTGTTATATACTAGGGTCAGGGAGGCACCAGAGGGACTTAATTTGTGGTGGCGATGGTTGCAGTGAGAGCTGATGCCCTGCATTGTACATCTGTTATATCGGCCTCTGGAGAAAGTCTGACTCAGAACTCTCATGCCTGGTGCTCAGCAACTGTCATCAGCACAGGGCAGAACTAAGAGACCTCTATCCATTCCATCTCCCTCTAGAACCTGAATGGTCTAAGGTATGGTCCAAAATGGCTTTGGTAAAAAAAGACTCCTTAAATCCAAGTAGGAAAATCCAAATTCAGTAGCGTGCACTGGTAGACTCGCCAACTTCTCATGCCTGGTGTTCATGTGAATACTGGTATTGATGGTCATACATAGCTACCTTTCTGCCTCAGCTACCCTTCCAGTTTGGTGGCCAGTTTGGTATAGTGGTTAAGTGTGTAGACTCTTATTTGGGAGAACGGGGTTTGATTTCCCACTTCTCCACTTGCAGCTGCTGGAATGGTCTTGGGTCAGCCATAGCTCTTGCAAGAGTTGTCCTTGAAAGGGCAGCTTCTGTGAGAGCTTTCTCAGCCCACCCACCTCATAGGGTGTTTGTTGTGGGGGAGGAAGGTAAAGGAGATTGTGAGCCGCTCTGAGACTCTGATTCAGAGAGAAGAGATGGGTATAAATCTATGGTCTTCTTCTTCTTGGAGTAAAAGGACAGGTCCTCTTGTGGATCAAAAACTGGCTGAGTAATAGGAAGCAGAGAGTGAGTATAAATGGGCAGTCTTCGCAGTGGAGGATGGTAAGCAGTGGGGTGCCGCAGGGCTCGGTACTGGGTCCCATGCTCTTTAACTTGATCATAAATTATTTAGAGTTGGGAGTGAGCAGTGAAGTGGCCAAGTTTGCGGATGGCACTAAATTGTTCAGGGTGGTGAGAACCAGAGAGGATTGTGAGGAACTCCAAAGGGGTCTGTTGAGGCTGGGTGAGTGGGCGTCAACGTGGCAGATGCGGTTCAACGTGGCCAAGTGCAAAGTAATGCACATTGGGGCCAAGAATCCCAGCTACAAATACAAGATGATGGGGTGTGAACTGCAGAGACTGACCAAGAGAGAGATCTTGGGGTCATGGTAGATAACTCACTGAAAATGTCAAGACAGTGTGCGTTTGCAATAAAAAAGGCCAATGCCATGCTGGGAATTATTAGGAAGGGAATTGAAAACAAATCAGCCAGTATCATAATGCCCCTGTATGAATCGATGGTGCGGTCTCATTTGGAGTACTGTGTGCAGTTCTGGTCGCTGCACCTCAAAAAGGATATTATAGCATTGGAGAAAGTCCAGAAAAGGGCAACTTGAATGATTAAAGGGCTGGAACACTTTCCTTACAAAGAAAGGTTGAAACGCTTGGGTCTCTTTAGCTTGGAGAAACATCGACTGTGGGGTGACATGATAGAGGTTTATAAGATAATGCATGGGATGGAGAAAGTAGAGAAAGAAGTACTTTTCTCCCTTTCTTACAATACAAGAACTCATGGGCATTCAATGAAATTGCTGAGCAGACAGGTTAAAACGGATAAAAGGAAGTACTTCTTCACCCAAAGGGTGATTAACATGTGGAATTCACTGTCACAGGAGGTGGTGGCAGCCACAAGCATAGCCACCTTCAAGAGGGGTTTAGATAAAAATATGGAGCAGAGGTCCATCAGTGGCTATTAGCCACAGTGTGTGTGCGTGTGTGTGTATATATATATACACACACACGCATATATATAAATTTTTGCCACTGTGTGACACAGAGTGTTGGACTGGATGAGCCATTGGCCTGATCTAACATGGCTTCTCTTATGTTTTTATGTTCTTCTTCCAGCAGCTGACAAAGACCTCCCATGGCCTCAGACAAGGGAAGGGAAGGGAGTTAAGTCACCCTTGTCCTCCTCTTTTTCCTGGGCTATCTCTGTGATGCAGTCTCTCTTGGCACAGTCTGAGCCCAGCCTTCCTATCTTCCCTGGCCACGAGTGAAAGTGATTATTTTATAGGCTTATTCAGCCCCGCCCTCTTCTGGCTGAGCCTCAGTTGCTCTCCCCTCTCTCCTTCGTAGAAGTCATAAAGGTTGGAGAAGCACCTCTTGCCCTCCAACATGTTGCCACCTTCCTCCTGCAAGTCATCTCCAATGCAATTGTGTCTTCTTTTCCACCCAGTAGTGGTTAAGTGTGCAGATTCTTATGTGGGAAAACCGGGTTTGATTCCCCACTCCTTCACTTGCAGCTGCTGGACTGGCCTTGGGTCAGCCTTAGCTCTTGCAAGAGTTGTCCTTAAAAAGGCAGCTTCTGTGAGAACTCTCTCAGCCCCACCCACCTCACAGGGTGTCTGTTGTGGGAGAAGAAGATAAAGGAGATTGTAAGTTGCTCTAAGACTCTGATTCCAAAAGAAGGGCAGGGTATTAATCTGTGATCTTTTTCTTTTTCTCCTCCTCCTCTGGCCCCAGCCTGGCTGCCAGACTCTGGCCCCCTCCAGCCCCATCACCTCCTCCTGGGCTCTGCAGATCTCCTGCACTGTTCCAGCTACTACTGTCCTTCCCTGTCTTGCCATTCCCCCATTCAGCCAGCCTGGAGTCCCTGCAAACCCCAGGAGAGTGTGCTGGTTGGTTGATGACATCATCAGTGATCACGGCTGTGCCTGAGGCACATTTGCCATACTCATCCTGAACCAACTTTTCTTTGCCTCCCTGGCCAGCTTACAATCTTCTGGCTGTATCTCACCCTTCTGCAGCCTCAGGACCTTCAGGATGGGGTGAGCAAGGCTTCCCTGCCTGTTAAACTCACTCATCTCAGGTTGAATTTGGGGGAGGCCTCCAACCCCCAACCCCAGTCCAAGAACTAAATCCTCTTATTTATGGGAAAGAGGCAGTTATCCCTTGGGGTCATGTTTGGATCATTAACTAATTTGCACTGTACCTGCAGAAATACTTGCAGGCTATTCCCTCTTGCCTCTGTGCAGTCAGATGCTTTCTTTAAATGCTTTCTTTGGATAGATTGTATTGCTTGCTTTTTGAGCCTGCTGAATCAGAGGTATGTATCTGAGAAGTGATCACCAAAACTGTCTGCAAGGTCACTTGAGTTAATGGGCAGATACTGATGACACACAGAGACACCTAAGTAGCAAGTCTCAAGTTCAAAATCTCAAACCATTCTTCCCCTTTTTATTAGGTGCTTTTAAAAATGTGTGTGGGGGGGGGGGAACTGTGGCAAATTGGTGTGAGTGTGGCTGCAGGAAACACTTGAATAATGTAAGAAAGCAATGCAACGCACAAATCAGACAAATCTGAATTCACTCAGACATATTTGAACAGCTGCTGGATGATCAGCTTCCTACTCATCACCTGCAAACATGACTTGAGCTGAACAAGAAGGAAATCGGGCATGACAACTGTCAACAGATTTTATGTGATCCCAACATATCCCCCTCCTGGAAAATACCTGGGACACAGTGATTTGTCATCTACACTTCCATGGCAACGAGGAGTCCCACAAGACCCTGCAACTTACTTACTTCTGATATCTGGCTGTCAGGACAACTGGTGCCATGTTGGCCATTGAGTGAATGGTTCCATGTCTTCCTTTGACCATAGCTGTTGTCCATGATCCTTTGAGCAGCCTGTCTGGAAGCAGAGCCCAAGAAATGAATTCTTTCAGTTGAAAGTCCACATTTCTTGCAAGCTAGTACAGTTGTACTGTACGCAGTCAAAGGAATGAACACATACAAGAGAAAGGGGACACAGCTATCTCTTATTGCATATCAGTGACTTCTTAACATTCTTTCCCCTTTCATTTCACCTTGCACTGACAGTACAAAAACATCTGGGTGCAGAAAGTTTTGAGTTTTAATTCCATGTTTGCCACTGGCTTTCCCCCCTTTAATTTGGGATCTTGGCAGCTTAAGTTGGATTTCCTGAAAACAGAACCAGCTCTTATGATCACCCAACTCTGATAAGCATGTAGATCCACCAGCCAGGAGCTCAGTATTTCATGCTTTGAAGTGATTACAAGCAAATACACCAGGATTACCCCACAAAGCACATAGCCTGGAGGAAATGTGTCTTTAAAAATGAGATTGTCAATACAGAGATCTTCTGGAACTGAAGCTGCTGCGGTGACCCACTTCTGTTGCAATGTCAAAGTTCATCTACCTTCAACTTTCAGAAAAACCTGAAATGGAGAAAGAACCACAGCATTCTGGATGTTGATAATTCACCATTGCAAAACAGAGAGCCAACTTCCCTCTTACCTACACCCAAACATTCCAGTGTTTGAAAATATTGGCTTCAGACTAGAGACGGCTGTGGGAATATGTTACATTTGCCACATGATGTGTGAAAAGCATTCATCCTGCTCAAAGATATGAATGAACAGCCAGGTTGGCTTGGCAATATCCACTTCAATGGCATTATGCTTGTTGCCTCATGTGCAACATCTTTGGTTGTGGACATGGCTCTGCAAATCTCTCTTGCCATTTCCAGAGCCATAAGAACAGCTTTACCCAATCAAATAAAGACCCATCTTCTGCTTCTAATACGAGTTAGACAGTAGTTTACTAATGCAGAGTACTGCAATTATCAACATGCCTTTTTTGTTGGTTTCAATCATCTGATGCTAAGAGACAGGGGTCACTTAGTAGAAAAAGAGGTGCTGGAGCTCATTAGCACAACTCATTTGCACATGCCACACACCCCTGACATCACCGGAAGGTGCACTAAATTGTATCAGTTCAGCATCTACCTTAATATGCTTCTTGAAGTGTGTCATAATCAAACCTTGCTCCCATCATACTTTTTAAAGTACTTTCTCCTATGTGACCACAATGGAATGATGAAGATTTTCATCTGTCTGCTTTATATGTTTTAGTTATTTTCCCATTTTTGATGGGGAAAAATATTAGAAAGTTTGTCAAATCGCAGAGTTCAGCAAAATGCTCACAGGGGCATTGAACAATAAAGTCCAGAAGCAAGTATTTGGGCTGGGTGCGGGGGGGGGGGGAGGGGTGTAAGAAAGAAAGAGCACAATAAAATTTAGAGGTTCCAGAACTCTACTCCTGTGAGCTCCTGCCCAAAATGAGACCTGCTAAGATGTTTTAAGATAAGCATCTGAGGGATCTCCCCTTTCCCCTTTTAACATCTATGAAGACCTCTGGAGAAGTCAAAAGGCTGCACTCTCATTTGTTTCAATTTGGTTGGTCTTAATGAAAGGATTACTTGGTTTCTGGTTTTGGGTTCTGTTATGGACTGACTTTGGAAATACCAGAATTTGGACAAACAACAAGGAAACAGCACTTCAAGTCAAGGACAAAAAAACTAGGCAGTTTCATTAGGTAACGCCACATTTGGCTTCCTTTGACTCTTCATTTAGCATATCAACTAATATGAATCTCTAGTGTTGTTGCTATAAGCGCTACTATATTTTTCCTTTGATCTTGGTTCTTTAAGGCAGGGGTTCCCAACCCCCGGTCCGTGAACCGGTCCCAGTCCGTGGCCTGTTAGCAACCCGGCCGTGAGTTGTATAATTATTTCATTATATATTACAATGTAGTAGTAATAATAATAATAATAATAATACACTGGATTTATATCCTGCCCTCCAATCGGAATCTCAGAACGGTTCACTATCTTCCTCCCCCACAAGAGACACCCTGTGAGATGGGTGGAGCTGAGAGAGCTCTCCAAGAAGCTGCCTTTTCAAGGACAACTCCTACTAGAGCTATGGCTGACCCAAGTCCATTTCAGCAGCTGCAAGTGGAAGAGTGGAGAATCAAACCCAGTTCTCCCAGATAAGAGTCTGCGCACTTAACCACCACATCAAAATAAAGTGCACAATTGTATCATCCCAAAACCATCGCCGCCGCCGCCCCCCCAGGTCTGTGGAAAAATTGTCTTCTTCAAAACTGATCCCTGGTGCCAAAAAGGTTGGGTATCGCTGCTTTAAGGGATCCATTTGGCATCAAAGACTTTTGATAAGCTTCTGATATATTTTTAGTTGGAAAGCTTCCTGTGCCTAATGAAGTCAGGAAAACACTCTTCACAGGATGATGACAAACAGACTTTAAGAGCCTGGCCTGAAGGGGAGATGAGACTGGGGGAGAGCCAACGAGGGCAAGAGGCTGGCAAACTAGTAGGTCTCATATACAGTCTTGTACAAAGAAATATTGTTTTCCCCATTTCATGCACATTATTCCTGATGTGGAATTCATACACTGCCTTTTGTTTTCAAGCAGCAACATCAATGTCCGCAGCAAGATTTGGAGGAGGCAGTATAATTTTTTTTTAATGGGAAACTCCAGTATGAGCATAGTTGCTGTCAACGTAGCCCTCAGAGATGTTCCTCTTTTTGAATACGTGCAGGGAAATATCAGTCTCATGTCAAAAGAAAATGAAAACCTCACTGAGGCAGAAACTTTCATGCAACGGTTGGGGGGTTTGGCAGAATAAACACAATTATATAGTTAAAATAATTTATGACTGAAGGAATAGCCTTGCTCAACCGTGCACAGAGTTGCATTATTATGAAGGGTGGATCAAAGAGAAAGCGACTAGTGTCACCATTTCAAGGGCAAGTATACATCCACAGCCAGTCCAGTGTCATGGTTAGAGTGTCAGGCTAGGATCTGGGAGAGCCAGGTTCAAATCCCTCTTTGGCCATGGAAACTCAGCTAGGTGAACTTCAGCTAGTAGTCACTTTCTGTTGGCCTAACTTACCTCACAGGCTTCTTGTGTGGTGTAGCAATTAAGAGTGGTGGCCAGGGCTTTATTTGTAGAGTAGAAAAAGCCCAGCAGAAATTCATTTGCATATTAGGCCACACCCCTGGTGCCAAGCCTGCCAGAACTGCATTCCATTCCTGCTCAAAGCCCTGGTGGTGGCCCCTACTCTGCAGAACCAAGTTGATCCCCCACTCCTCCACACGAAGCTTGCTGGGTGACCTTGGGCCCATCACAGTTTTCGCTGAACTCTCTTAGCCTCACCTACTTCATGAGGTGTCTGTTGTGAGGAGAGGAAGGGAAAATGATTGTAGGCCATTTTGAGGTTGCGATAAGATGATGTGTTTACTGCGCTCTGGCTGTGCCTCTTATTTGATCTGTTCTTGTAGCGTGCCATAGAGACATCCCTCTTTACCTTCCTCACTGCGTGCTTACCCCATTGTGGACTGTCCAGACTTTTGCTTTGTGCCAACTACAGAGTGTGCACAGTGCCGAATTAAACCCTGTGGAGGCCCTTAGGCAGTCGAAATCTTGGGGGGTCCCTCACAAATTATCTCAGAGTCTGAGTGCCCACCCAACTGCCCATGACCCTGCTGCAGGTACCTTCTTTAAAAGACCCTTTTACTAAGCTGCAGGGGAGAGGCAGAGAGACGCAAACTTGGTGACAACGCCAGCAGCAGCCAAACCAAGCAAGTCGGGCAAAGAGCAACTCAGTTGCTGGCTGCTCATGCAGGCTGGGAGGGCTGAAAGCAGGGGGGAAACCAGGGTGGGGGAGCCAGCCCAGGGTCCCTAAAGGCATTGGGGCCCACAGACCAGTGCCTACTTGGCCTAATTGTTAAGCTGTCTCTGAGTGTGCAACTACAGTCTTTTTTTTATAATTTAAATTTTTATTAAGAGCATTTTTTTTATAAAACATAGCAACAAACCAGAGTAGAAAAATAAAACCATATAATGCCTTGTCCCTTGCACATGCACATAAACATGTATGCAAATCACTGGGCTCTGCCTGAGGGACTCCTGGACCTTCTTCTCACCCCAAACCCCTCACAAATCCAGGGGTTCATCCCTATTCCATGATACTCAATTAACAGCTACTGTTTTAAGATTTTCTCACTGCAGGAAGTCTGTCATGTGACACTGGTTTTGGATGAGGAACATGACCCCAATAGGGAAGCCTGAACAGGGACCATTTTAGGGTTGGCAAGGCCAATTTAAGAAATATCTGGGGACTTTGGGGGTGGAGCCAGGAGACTTTGGGGTGGAGCCAAGATCAAGGGTGTGACAAGCATCATTGAACTCCAAAGGGAGTTCTGGCCATCACATTGAAAGGGCCATTACCTTTTCAATGCCTTCCTTCCATAGGAAATCATGAAGGATAGGGGCACCTTCTTTTGGGGCTCATAGAATTGGACCCCCTGATCCAATCGTTTTGAAACTTGGGAGATATTTTGGGGAGAGGCACTAGATGCTGTACTGAAAATTTGGTGCCTCTACCACAACAAACAGCCCCCCCCCCAGAGCCCCAGATACCCATGGATCAATTCTCCATTATTTTTATGGGAATAAATCTCCATAGGGAATAATGGGGTTCCCAGCAGACATTTCCCTCCCCTCCCCTTGCTTTCTGATGACCCTGAAGAGAGGGGAAGGCCTTCAAACCGGGGGATCCCCTGCCCCCACCTGGGGATTGACAACCCAAGACCATTTTCAAAGCTGTCCCACCAACATAAACAAGAGAAGGGGTGATTTTCTTGGAATTTACCCCTTGAAAATCTCCCCAAGGGCTCCTGTCCCCCCCCCCCAAAAAAAATGGTGCAGGAGCACAAAAGTGTACATTGAAATCAAAGAGGCATTTATGCAGTTGTACGCATAAGGGGTGGAAAATGACATCAAAAAATAAGGAACACAACCCTTCCATTGTGGCTTGATTGCATGGCGGAAAGATTAGATATTGGGAAAGGCGCTGTAAATCCTTCTATCCCGAACTTTTGCCAATGTCGAGGAATTTGTGTCGGTGTTGAGGAATTCATGCCAGGAATTCATGAGTACGGGAGGCCAACCAATGGTGAACAGGAGGCAGATGTTGCTGTCTGATCATGCATTTCAAATCTGGAAGGGAACAGCAACAACACTGGATCAAGCAGCTTGTCTGATCGCAACCTGAGACTCCTCAGGGCAGAGAAAGGAAAGGTCCCCTGTGCAAGCACCAGTCATTTCCGACTCTGGGGTGATGTTGCTTTCACAACGTTTTCATGGCAGACTTTTTATGGGGTGGTTTGCCATTGCCTTCCCCAGTCATCTACACTTTCCACCCAGCAAGCTGGGCACTCATTTTACCGACCTTGGAAGGATGGAAGGCTGAGTCAACCTCGAGCCGACTACCTGAATCCAGCTTCCATCAGGGATCGAACTCAGGTCATGAGCAGAGCTTAGGACTGCAGTACTGCAGCTTTAACACTCTACGCCATAGGGCTCTTAAGATAGAGAAAAGCAGGGCATAAAAACCAACTGCTTCTTGCTATAAGGCTAAATGGGGAAGGGAGTCATGCAGATCACAGGTTAATTTTGGTCTAGTCACTCTCTCTTTCCATCTAACCTGTCTCACAGGCTTGATGTGAAAACAAAATGGGGAAGTCTCCCAGTAGGTCCTTATTACTTCCCCCAATATCCTACTATTACTTTAGTTTTCTGCTTGCTTTTCCGCATCTCTTTTTTTTTTGAGCTGCCAAGTTTCAGTCACCTGTGTTTTGTTTTTGTTTTTTAAAAAAACCACGAGGTAAAGAAATTCCTTTATGTGACAACAATCCTGTACTAAATCAGAGTTGTGAGTAGGCTGGCATTAGCTAGTTTTGGCTTCCATCACTATGGCAAATTAAAAGAAAGAATGTTAATAGCTGCTTTGTAAGTCAACGGGTCTGAAAAGGATCCTTCCTCTAGATGCCCTTGGAGATTATTCTACACTGAGCATCACCACCCCTTCCAGTGTACAAGGAATGTTCTCAGTATAGTTCTGCTCATCTGTTCTGCTCCGTGATGCAGACAGAGGGACCCTTTTATGACCTTGCATGTAATTGGGTTTCACTCAAAACAGAACTTAACACTTTTACTTATTGCTAACTATTCCCTTTCAAAGGTCCATTGTAAGCAGGATGTACCACTTACCATATATTAATGCTTGACTAGATCAAGTCAGCTCTGCTCTGCCTTCCAAGAAGGGTTAGTCGTGAGAAAAACTTTAATCTTTGTCTAAGGAACAGATTAATAAACTTATTTGAGCCTTCAGTCTGGAAAGGCACTGTGCCCTAACGGTTTCAGGATGGAGGTTAATAAACATATGTTTTGGAAACGCCTAACACTTTGTTCTGGAAAGGTTAACCATCTAAGTCATCAAACACCGCCATTCAGAATTAATTCTTTTTTTTTTTTATCCTACTCCTTTAGGACTTTAAGATGACCATTATGAGCAGTTGGCTTCTTGAAGGGCTATTGAACTGGGAATCAGGAATGGAGTCAGATGTGAGTTTCATAAATGATTGGTCCCCTGGATCCTTAGGTGAAGCAACAACAGCTCTCTTTGAGCAATTAGCACCCACCAAGCATCTTGAGACATTAAATGGACAGTAACAGGGCTAGCTAACATATGCAGCAGTGCTATTGCAGAGACCTGTGGACAGTAGAGAAGGGGGATATGTGGATTCTGGAGGAGCCTCTCGCTGATAACAGTCTGCAGGATCAGCCATGCCCCAGTTTTGTTCACGCCATGGCAACACAACCCGCAGGAGTGCCTGAGGTGAACCAAGCTGTCCTCCTGCCAGCTGGGCAATGGGTAGGAGGTTGCATGGAGAGAGGGCTGCTCTGCCAGAGCAGCAGCATGTGGGATCCAATCCAGAGTGTATTTGTGTGTCTCTGACTGTCACTTAAGGCCACTAGCGCACCCCAGCACTCCCCCAGCAGCAAACATTGAACTCTCAGCCAGAGCCCATATGGAATGAATCAACTGGACAGTGGTGGTCTCACTGCGCCTGCACCAGCCCAGCTACCCTAGGTCATATGATGCAGGTCACATGATACCAGCAGCCAGATCACATGGCTGGGCTGGTGCAGGTGCAGTGAGGCCGCTGCTGCCCAGATGAATCAATCAGTCTACATGGGCTGCTGGGGCAGTGCATGGCAGGTCAGCTACCTCCATCCACCTGCTGGAGCATGGGCACATGAGTGAGAGTCATGGTCCCACTGTGACCCGCTGTGGCTATAGACCTGGTTACATCTCTGCTGAGTTCCCTTCCATTCCCAAACTCCACGGTCCCCAGGATTCACCCCCAAATTTCCAGGAATGTCCCAGGCTGAAGTTGGCAAACTTATCTGGCACAGAAAGAAGCACTGCCCAAACCTACTCTGGTTGTTGAGCTCTTTGGCACAAACTAGCTCCTTTCAATATTGTCCTTTGTCCTTTTATTTTGAGTTACACATTAAGTTATTTCTAAACTATTTTTCAGAAATCAGTTCTCCAAAGTAGCTCACAACAGTAACAGGGAAAAGATGAAACTGTACAATAATAACAACTACAGATAAATCACAAAGCAGCAATAGAAGAATAAAAGCAAATAACCTGAATAATCAATGTTCAGCACTAGATCAACGAATCAAAAGCTCTAAACACACACACAATTAAAGAACAGAACCTTCACCTGGCACATAATTGTCAGTAAAAAGGTGGTAAGCTGATGACAGGACAGGAAGTTCGAGAAACTTGATGCCACTACTAAAAAGGTCATGTCTCTGGCAAGCACAGAACCATTTATTTATTGCTGAGGTAAATGGATGCCACAAAGGCTTATCCTATCTCCCCCCTCCCATGCAATATTTTAATTAAACACATTACACAATACACAGCCGTATAACATGAATATAATCCACAGATGTCAGACCCATTTAGGGATGCCAGCCTCCAGGTGGGACCTGGAGCCCTTGGAATTGCACTTCATCTCCCAACTAAAGATCAGTTCCCCTGAAGGCAATGGATGCATTGGATGGTGGACTCTGTGGCATTGTACCCACTGAGGTCCCTGTCTTCCCCCAGGCTCTGTCCCCAAATTTCCAGGACTTCCCAACCTAGATCTACCAATCCTACCCCCCATACCCTGCCAGTGGCCAGGGGGGACCTGGCAACCATAGCTGCTCCTATACCTATATTCCGAACAAACATGGAGATAGTCCTATATATAATGTGTTTCAATGCTGTACCGCCTTCATCAAAGTTTAAGATTAAAGTGAATAAAGCATAGTCTTCTTCATTCATATAAGTGATTCCCTCACCCCAGTTCTGCTGCATAAAAGGAAATTATTCTTGGATTCTTTCAGCTCTGGAATAATATTAGGTCTCCACTATCTTGAAGGTACTACTTCCCAGCTATTAGCAGATGAATAACAAAAAGCCCATCCTTAACTCATGAACTTTGTAACATTCACAACATGAATTTCATCTTCATACCATTTCAAAGGGCACAGAGACTATCAATTGCCATATGCAAATAATCTGCTACATTCAGACATACCCACCTG
The DNA here is from genome assembly GCF_032191835.1 of Heteronotia binoei. Classification (NCBI taxonomy): domain Eukaryota; kingdom Metazoa; phylum Chordata; class Lepidosauria; order Squamata; family Gekkonidae; genus Heteronotia; species Heteronotia binoei. The sequence continues at coordinate 29,407,477 of NC_083226.1, forward strand.
ATATGCTAAAACCCATATTTGGACAATTGCATTTCCTGCAACAGAACCTCAGCTTTAGATATGTGGGGTAAATCATTTTTAATTGTGCCACTTTTAGATTTCAGGCTTAAGGAAAATTGATGGCATCGCTGGAAGGCCTAGTTCCTCTTCTTCGTTTACTTCCCGAATGACAGCTCATTGCCACTGCAATTATATCGATCCAGATCTGCTTCTAACATTTCCAGTATTATATCATAAATTGGAGATAATGGGTTGTGTCCTACCAGATTTTCCAGTCAATCTCGCCTGATTCCCTTCCTTGCTACAATTCCGGTCCCACAGTCTCCACCAGAGCTTTTGGAGATTATCAAAAAGGGTCCCCTCCTCCCTCTTTCACTGGGAGAAAATCTGACAGGATACAACCCATAATTCTTTTAAAATCTTCCTTTCCTTATTTTTATTCCCACGTTAGATAATGACTTATTAATGTTATAAAAGGAAGTAAATCAGAACTAAACATGTCATATTTGAAAGTACTTTAAAAGTTATGTGTGTAACCTTTGTGATTTTTAGACACTTATTCCAAGAGAGAAAATATCATCAAATGAAATCTCTAAATTCACTTATGATGGATCCAGTTAAAAAGTCCCTAGGATACAATCTGGATTAAATGTGCTGCTGTGAATGCCACCAGGGTAGCCATCAATCAGGTATCCACTCTTAAACCTGAGCATCTGACAACGACATCTCGAGAGTTCTCTTCTAGTATGGAGAGTTCTCTTCTAGTATGGAGAGCCAGTTTGGAGTAGTGGTTAAGTGCGTGGACTCTTATCTGGGACTAGAACTGGGTTTGATTCCCCACTCCTCCACTTGCAGCTGCAGTGTGACCTTGGGCCAGTCACAGTTCTTGAAAGAGCTGCTCTCTCAAGAGCAGTTATCAAAAGAGCTCCCTCAGTCTCACTTACCTCACAGGGTGTCTGTTGTGGGGAAAGAGACTGTAAGCTGCTCTGAGACTCCAAGTGAAGGGTAAGGTATAAATCCAATCGCTTCCTCCTCCTCCTATGGAAGAGCTCCCATATCACTACAGGTAATATGTCAACCAGCTCCTGAGGTGGTGTCCATACTTCCTTTTTGTATTCTGCAGCCATTCTTTTCACAGTGCATTGCTGAGGAATCATTTTATGTTAAGATTTTCCCACAGAAATATCACATAGAGTCAGAAAAATAAACAAATAACCACCACCGTAATAGTAAATTATTGCTCTATTGAAAGGTTCAATATATAATAAAATTTGACTGAATAGTCATAATTTTGATTCTCATTAATATTATGACTATTCAGTTAAGCTTTATAATACATTGAACTTTTCAATAGTACATCGTCAGTCACAGCAAGTGGCATAGGAGTTATGTCGTCTTTTCTTTAGCAAAATACGTACTCCTATTTATTAAACTTATTTTCCCCACAAACTGCTGTAGCTTCAAAGTGGCTTACGTTTGTTTTAAATAAAGCTAATAAATGTAAACATTAAAGCTAATAAATGTAAACTATTGACCCAAAATAATCAGCATTACATCAAGAAGACCACAAAATTACCCATCCCAGTCTGATGTTTATATCCTGTTTCATCCCCGCAAACAAAAGTTACCCCAGGGCTTTTTTTTGTAGCAGGAACTCCTTTGCATATTAAGCCACACATCCCTGATATAGCTAATCCTCCAAGAGCTTACAGGGCTCTCCTTGCAGGACCTACTATAAGCTCCAGGAGGATCAGGGGAGTGTGGCCTAGTATGCAAAGGAGTTCCTGCTACACAAAAAGCCCTAGAATATAATCCGAGAGAGGTCACTATAATGGATAATACAACAAAAAATGCAAGCTAGTGACCAATTTACCAAGAAGTATATAGAAATCAGTCCAAATGTCCAAAACATGTATATTCAAGTCCCAAAGTAGTGTGGTGACAAGCCAATCGATTAAGTACTTGTTTCTTTCCAGTCTTCATCAGACCTGGAACCAATATTGATTCAATTACATAGATTCTTTACACAATTTTCAAAAAAGAGGGACACAGAGCATCTCCAGCAGCAATTTCACATCAGCTACAGCTCAGTATGTGGCTTCTGGTCCCAGGTCTGATGAAGACTGGAAAGAAACAAGTACTTAATCGATTGGCTTGTCACCACACTACTTTGGGACTTGAATATACATGTTTTGGACATTTGGACTGATTTCTATATACTTCTTAGTAAACTGGTCACTAGCTTGCATTTTTTGTTGTGTTACACAAAAAGCCCTGGCAGACCCTATCCTGCCAGTAGAACAAGCTTGTGGAGATGTCTTTCCTCCCTTCCCCTTCATCCTCCCCTTAAAATGCAAAACTGGATTTCAGGGAACCCATGCAGACAAAAAGTCATGCTGCAGAAACGTGGGAGGCTGCAAAGAGGAGAAAGCAGAAGTGATCAACTCTCCGGCCTCTTCCACCAATGGGATTTCTTCTGCTTCCTCCTTCTCACTGCAGCCACCTGTCATGCACGACTTTTTGTTCTTGTGCATCCCCTCCCCCATTTTCAGCACTTGCAGGGCTGCCGGGGAGAGAAGAAGATGGGAAAGGTGGTAGTGCACAGAGAGGCTCCATCCCAATTTATGCTGCTTGCAGCATTCTGTAACAAGAACCTTTGGCTGAAAGCTCCACAATCGCTGAGCAATGTAAAACTTCAGAAGAAACGGAACATTTGCATGCAGGTTTTGTTACTTGAATGCATATGTGATTTTTCAATTGTTTATATGTTTGTTACACTCAATGCAGAAGACCAAGGGGAAATGTGGCTGTTGATCTGTAAAGAACAAGGCACCATGTTGCAAGCACAATATGCTTGGCAGACTCCCAGCTTGCACCAAATACCTTCAGATGTTCTGTTTTCTGCCACATTGGAGAAATACTCCCTTGTTTAGCGACCCATTTAAATGCATTAATAATGTGCACAACACAAACATTGCCTTTTTTAAATAGTTGATGTAAGAGAGTCACAGCAAGGTGACCTTCTGTCTATAATATTGTTGTCTGAAAACACTACTTGAAGTATTGTTTCGCTCACCACTCAGAAGCGAAACATTTTATAACGTTTATTTATCATTTATTTATTTCATTCGATTTCTATCCCACCCTCCCATAAGACTGAGGGCAGGTTACAACAAGGTAAAACAGAAAACAGATTTTTTTTTTTCCCCCACACTCCCAGACCAATTTCACACTAGGCCTTTAATCCTGGTTTAGCCCTGTCCCCACGTTCACATTCTGCGCTAAAATCATAGAGTTGGTTTCTCTGATTCTAGTATAGAATGTCAGTTTGGGGACAGGGCTAAACCAAGATTAAAGGTCTAGTGCAAAACTGGTCCCTATGTTTATATTTCAGGCCAGGGAGGGAATGAATTTTTAAATGTTTCTGGCCTTCATATCTAGGGATGCCAACCGCCAGATGAGAATGGGATCCCTCAGAATTGTAGCTCATCTCCAGACTACAGAGATCAGTTTCGCTGGAGAAAATGGATGCTCTGGAGGGTGGGCTGTATGGCATTGTGCTCCACTGAGGTCTTTGTCCTCCCCAGGCTCCATCCCCAAATCTCCAGGAGTTTTGCAACCAGGATCTGGCAACCCTCCCCCTCTCATCCCACTGTTGGCCAGGGGGAGACCTGACAACCCCATCTCTAATTGAAACCAGTACATAAAAAGAAACAAAGGCTAAAAGCCAGAGAGAAGCAATTCTGTAGAAATCTTTAAGAATGTAGCACAGGGGTGGCCAGACTTGCTTAACATAAGAGCCGCATAGAATAAATGCCAGACATCTGAGAGCCACAAGACATGAATGTCAGATGTTTGAGAGCCACAAGACAAAAATGGGAAGGAAGGAAGGAAGGAAGGAAGGAAGGAAGGAAGGAAGGAAGGAAGGAAGGAAGGAAGGAAGGAAGGAAGGAAGGAAGATGGGGAGGGGGAGAGGTAAAAGGAAAGCAACTTTAAATCAAATGCATTCTCCAAGCTCCTGTCTGGCTTGGCTTGGCGAAGTGATTTAAAGAGAGAAATGCCTTCTCCAAGTCAATTTTGAGAGCCACATAATATGCACAGAAGAACCACATGTGGCTCCTGAGCCACAGTTTGGCCACTCCTGATGTAGCATTTGTGTGAGGTGGAAGGCCAGAAGGGCTAGAAAGGGGGATTTGAGAAGAGGAACAACATGGGCAGACGGATGACAGAAAGGAATGATTTGGGCAGCTGAGTTCCCAACAAAGATGAGAGGGTCAAGGTGGAACAGCTCAGCAACTCCCTGAAATTTGCATCTTGAAAGGGAAGGATGGTGACAGCTAGCCAAGCATGACTCGATGCGCTTCCCAAAACTGTCATTGAGCAGATGGAACGATGAAGAGTGATGGTCTTCTGTGTGTAGCAGTCAGAGTGCTATGCATTCTGCACCGTGTCGAAAACACACATGTGGCAGATGTTCTGATTCTCAGTGGTGGGGGGAATGAGAGAGAGAGACCAGTATTCTGTAAGAAACAGCAGGGGTGTGTTTACAGAGCCAAGCAGCTTCTCTTTCTAAAGTTCGGGGATTTTTGTGTTTATATTTCCAAAGCAAAGTACATCTGCAATGAGTCACGTCAAAGTAGCACAAGAAGAAAAGAAATCTGTGGAATCAACGACGGAAATGCATATTTAAATTTTTTTCCCCTCATGCCACGGGTTGAGCAAAAAAAAAAAAAGTGGAATTTGACACACACAGACACACACACACACCAGCTCTGCAGAGAAACCCTTGAAGTAGATAGAGGTTGGTGGAGTGATGTGTTAGCTTCTAAACAAAACCCCAAAATGAACCATGTAGGGAAGAACTTTTATTTGTTTGGGTAATGAAAATGAATGGGAAAAATAACAATTGAATAAATGCCATCCTGCCCCTCCCCCGAGAGAGAGAGACTTTCCTTCTTGAGCCCTTTTCAACCATGCTTCCTGTGCTAGAGGCAGGTTTACCAGATCTGGACTGGGAAATTCCTGGTGATTTAGAGGTGGAGCCTATAAAGGAAAAGTTCTGGGGAAGAGAGGGACCTCAGCATGTCATAATGGCATAGAGTCCACCCTCCAAAGCAGCCATTTTCTCCAAGGGAACTGATCTCTGTAGTCTGGAGATCTGTTGTAATTCTGGAAGATCTCAAGGTCCCACCTGGAGATTGGTCACCTTATACAGATACTGGCAGGGACTGCAGCTGTTGTGACACCAGCCTTGGGGCAGCATCAGACAGACAAACAAGGAAGGGAACCTCTCTTCCTTTCTATTTCCTCCCACCAGGAGGTACCATGGAAGATGTCAACTAACCTGCAAATTGTGTTTCCCAGGATGTCTTAAGGTGTGATGCTTCAGCATTTAACTATATGCTATGTTGGATCAAAATGAACTTTTCCATTCATGCAAGGCACTGTTGTCAATGGAACAGAACATTCCTGCCCCTTTTTCAATTGAAGCCTGTTGACTTCCCCAAAATGAGGCAGGGGACCTTAGGGCAAGCATGTGATGCAAATCAGGGCAAGGCCAGCCTTGCCACTAGGCAAACTAGGTGGTTGTCTAGGACACTGGGCTTCTGGGGGTGCTGAATTGAGCTTTTCATTTTTCTCCTAAATCTAGCAGGAGCTCCTTTGCATATTAGGCCACACACCCCTGATGTAGCCAATCCTCCAAGAGCTTTTTAAAAAGTGCCTTGTAAGCTCTTAGAGGATTGGCTACATCAGGGGTGTGTGGCCTAATATGCAAAGAAGCTCCTGCCAGAATTCCATCCCTGTCTACAGTTAATCTATTTTTGAAAATTGGTTATCAGTATGTGTGTGTGTGGGGGGGGGGGGCAGAAGTTAACCTTGCCCAGGGTGCCAGACAGTCTAGGCCCTGAATCAGGGTTCTACTGTCAGAAGTAGGAATGGCTGGAAATTACCACATCCTTCCCATCAGCAGCAGATTTACTCTGGAATCCAGACCATTGTTCTCATGCTCCCCCAGGACTAATTTTAGCAAACAATCATAACCTTCACCTCTAAAAGTCAGCACGGAATCTTGTTCTTCAACACCATTTCATGTAAAGCCACCTCTCAAATTTCACTTAAAAGTGAAATCCAAAGCAAATCTTCTCCTGGTGAAAAAAAAATTCAGGTGTTTCAAGAGAAGCCAAATGAATTTTTGTAAGCCTTGTCCAGTGTTCCCTCTAAGCTGAGTTAGTGTGAGCAAGCTCACAGATTTTTAGCCTCCAGCTTGCACATTTTTGTCTTAGCTCAGGAAGGATGACCCCAGACCACAATTATTTATGCAGTAGCTCACAACTTTAATACCAGTAGCTCACAAAGAAGAGAATTGCAGATTTATACCCCGCCCTTCTCTCTGAATCAGAGTCTCAAAGTGGTTTACAATCTCCCATATCTTCTCCCCCCACACCAGACACTCTGTGAGATGGGTGGGGCTGAGAGGGCTCTCACAGCAGCTGCCCTTTCAAGGACAACGTCTGCTAGAGCAATGGCTGGCCCAAGGCCATTCCAGCAGGTGCAAGTGGAGGAGTGGGGAATCAAACCTGGTTCTCTCAGATAAAAGTCCACACACTTAACCACTACTCCAAACTGGCTGAATTTTTGCTCACAAGACTCTGCAGCTTAGACGAAACATTGGCCTTGTCCAATTGGATGGTTGGTGGTTGATCCATCCCAAATGTTATGGGCCTGGGGGAGTAAAACTGACAAGGGAATTCATGGGCTTGATTGCATTTTCATGGAGGGAGCAGAAGATTTCTTTAAAGCGCATAGTATATAAAAAAATATCTCCTGAAATCTGTACTATTCTTGTCTATTCATCCTGCCCTCTTCACCCAGCCATGGTAGGCCTCTGAATGGCAAACTCTGGTGACTGATGATATGTAAGAAAATATTAACATTCCTCTTGGCCTCAGGCATTTGTCTAGAGAACGTGGGGTGGGAAACTTGTACCTTTAGAATTCATCTCTGCAATTTGGGCAAGGAGATTCAATTGCAAACCTTTGTGACAGATTGAAGACACTCTCAATTTGCTCTAGTCTAAAGTGCATCTATATGCACTTAATACCTAACAAGCTATACAAGTCGATGTGCTGCCATCAGAAAAGCTAGCTCATACAGTGCCAGATTAAACTCTATGGAGGCCCCCAGGCAGTCAAAATTTCAGGGGCCCCCTCGCAAATTATCTCAAGAATTGGAGTGCCTACCCCACCACCTGCAGCTCACAAGCCCCTTTGACAAAGCTGTGGGGGAGAGGCAGAGAGAGGCAAACTTGGCAACAATGCCAGCAGCAGCCACACCAGGCAAGTCGGGCAAAGAGCGGCTCAGTTGCTGGCTGTGCATACAGGTTGGGAGGGCTGCATACAGGGGGAAAACTAGGGGAATGGAGCTGGCCCGGGGCCCCTAAAGGCATGGGGGCCCATAGGCCAGCCCTGAGCTCATACATCACACATGACGCTGCCTTATTCTGAATCAAACCATCAGTCCCTCAAGGTCAGTATTGTCTACTTAGACTGATAGTGGCTCTCCAGCATCTCAGGCTGAGGATGCCAGGAACTGAACCTGGAACCTTTTGGGTGATAACAGATGGGCATTTAGGGGCAGATGGGAGGTGTTCCAAACTGGGCTGGCTCAAAAAGAATCTTTCCAAATCCTCCACACGCTCCCCTGCAAGCCGTCCCTATCCCATCCACGGGGCAACACGGGCACGATCAGATGGCTGTCATACATAATTCCCATTGCTCTGTTTGGCTTTTTCCCCCATACATTTTTACTGGTCATACACATGTAAAAAAAAAAACAACCAGATGCGGCTTGGGGAGGCTTGGCGGTTTCACACTGCCAAGGTGTTTTGCTTGCGCCCTTCTGCTTCCAGACGCCAAGGAGATGACTGGCGTGCAGCTCCAAAATTTTGAGCCTCTCTCAGGACCCTGGAGGATGGAGTGAGTATGGGATGGGGATGGGTGGCAGATGTTTGAGTTTGGAAGGGTTTTTCTAGTCGATTTCTGAGACATCTCTGAGTTGGCCCCAAGTGCCAGTCTGTAATCACCTTTTGTGTGCAAAACAGAGGCTCTTTCCACTAAGCCAGGAAAGCAGGCACCGGGTTCCCGCCTTTAAAAGATCCATATATGAATAGATGGAATTTTCTGAACGCGACTTATAGTGCTTTGCAATATACAATAAGTATGCCATGCAAAGATTTTCTTATCATCAAATCAGATACCTTTTGTGAACCTTAATAAGGAGCCGGTGGGACGCCTTCCCAAATAGCAGGAAAGCATTCAAACATGCGGCCACAGCCAGAGCTGTGTGAAATATGTATTTTTGGAGTTATTCAAACAAAAACAATACAAAACACTCCATTAAGCTCTATTAAACGTCGCAGGCAGAGCAATGGCGGGCTCTTCCCTGCTTGGCTCTCAGGGCACAAAAGACCTTGAGTTCTGAAAGGAATAGGCTTGAAAGCACACCAGACCAGCCAAATAGCAATCGGTAGGTTGACAGCATCAAAGGAACCACACTTCAGATAAAGGAGCAGTGGCAGCTGTGACCAGAAGTGCCTTTGACCAGTTTCAGTGGTTAGCCAGCTGTGGCCTTTTCTGTCCTGGATTAGGGTTGCCAGGTCTGTTTTGGGAAATACCTGGAGACTTTGGGGTTGGATCTGGGGGAGAGTGGGGTTTGGGGAGGGGAGGGGCCTCAGTAGGGTACAATGCCATGGAGTCAACCCTTCCCAATCAGCCATTTTCTCCAGGGGAGCTGATCTCTTCCAGCTGGAGTTCAGTTGTAAAAGTGGGAGATCCCCAGGCCCTGGTTAGAGGCTGGCAACCGTACCGCCTGGATACATCTAGCTTAGATTACCGTAATGCACTCTACATGGGGCAGCCTTTTGAAAAGTGTTTGAGAACTTCAGTTGGTACAGAACTCTGCAGCCAGTAAGTCAACTGGAGTGGGTTGTAGGAGTCATATGCATCACTCCAGTTTTAGCCTGTTTACATTAGCTTCCAATTTGTTCCCAAGCACAATTTCATGGTGCTGGTCTCGACCATCAAAGCCCTATTTGGTTTGGCGCTGACATATAGGGTTTCCAGGTTGGGGGGATGTGGTGGGGTAAGGTTGCCAGATTCAGGTTAAGAAGCTCCTAGAGCAGAGGTGTTGAATTCATTCGTTATGAGGGCCACATCTGACATAAATGAGAGCTTGTCAGATAGGGCCATGGATGTCATAAAATGCAATGTGAGGTAGCAGATATATAAACTTTATAAAGCACACAATGCTTTATAAAACACAATGATATATTAAAAAAACCTTTAAAACATGCTTTAAAAATTAGCACTTATTGGTTTTAAAGGTGCTTTCTTTGTCTCTCTCCCATGCAATCCAGGGAACTGGGCAAAGGAAGCTCTGGCTCTTTCCTTCCTTCGCCAGGGGTCCAGGAGAGGGGAGAGATCTCAGCCACTTGAAGGGCTTGGCTCAGTAGTTCTGCTGAGCAACTGAAAGAACCTGGCAAAGCAAGCTCTGCCTCTCCCCCTTCCTCCCCAAGGGTGGAGCCTCGGCCAATAGGGTAAATAGAGGCTTGGCTCTATAGTTCCTGTTCGATTAAGCAAGCTTGGCAAAACAAGTTGTGATGGAGAAGGAAGCAAGAGAAAGGGAGAAGGAAGCAGATGACAACCGGCTTCTTGGGGGCCTGATAGGAGCCCTCCAGGGACCTGATTAGTTCCCCAGGCTGCATGCTTGACACCTCTCTCCTAGAGGTTTGTGGGTAGAACCTGGGGAAACCAGTGGGGTACAAGGTCTCAGAGAACCTCCTCTCAAAAGCATGCATTTTCTCCAGAGAAACTGATCTCTGTAGACTGGAGATTAGCCATAATTCCAAGGGATTCCCAGGTCCCACCTGGAAGCTAGCATCCCTACCAATATACCTGAAGGGCCACTGAATCTGTTATTGAGCTGCCTAACCACTATGGTAATATCTGGAGGCCCCACTTCAAGTGCCCTGCCCCAAGGGTGTGGCACATTTGGGAGGGTGGAGTCATCTTACATTTCAGGATCATCTCCTTTCAAATCAAGACAGTAATTACCAACTTGCACTTAGTAATTGCTCCTCCTCACCTCTCCCACCATGCAGCTCCATCTAACACTGGTGCAGCTTCCCTGCTCTTGCGGGTTCCAGCCTCCCAGCAATCCCAGGCCAAGGAAACAGGAAAGACAGGCTGCTGGCAAGCGAGACCAACTCAGCTCCTGCTCAGGAATTGTGTTGCCTTCCAGTCTTCTGATCCCACTCCTGCCAGTTTCCTTTCTCTTTCCTTTGTCCTGCCCATTCCTGTTGGTCTTTTCCCAGAGCCCTGTGGCACAGAGTGGCAAAGCTGCAGTACTGCAGTCCTAAACTCTGTTCACAACCTGAGTTCAGTCCTGGCAGAAGCTGGGTTCAGGTAGCCAGCTCAAGGTTGACTCAGTTTTCTATCCTTCCAAGGTTGGAAAAATCAGTCCCCAGCTTGCTGGGGGGAAAGTGTAGATGGCTGGGGGGAGGCAATGGCAAACCACCCCATAAAAAGTCCGCTGTGAAAATGTTGTGAAAGCAACGTCACCCCAGAGTCGGAAATGACTGGTGCTTGCACAGGGGACTACCTTTACCCCCCTCCTCTTTTTTTTTAAACTTCTGATCCTGCTCTGCCAGTTTTCCCAAAAACTGCCTTTTCCCAGCTGATCGAGTTGTAATTCTCTCTTAAATTCACCTTCTTTCTCATGTCCCACCAATACTGTCCAGGTACTGGATTCCTCCACAATGTGTTACCATATGTACTAGACCTCAACTGTTGAACTGTGCCTCTGGATGCAATATACTTAACACAGGGATACCACTATAATGGCATGATCTGCTGATGTTAGATAGGAAATGCTCATTGTGATGACATCATGACGCAGTATCATTGAGGGGGGGGGGGGGACTGTGTTGATGTCCTGACCTGGATAGCCCAGGTTTGCCTAATCTGGTCAGATTTCAGAAGCCTAATCTGGTCAGATCTCAGAAGCTAAGCAAGTATTCGGAAGGGTGACCTCCAGGGAATACCAGGAATACCTTAAAAACAAGTCTAGCTCACCACCTAGTGGTGCAGAAGGCTAAAAGAGTTAGAACAGGGGCGGCCAAACTTGTTTAACGTAAGGGCCATATAGGAAAAAAAAGTTAGATGTCTGAGAGCTGGAGGAAGGGAGGGAGACAAATAGATGAGGGAGGGGAGGGGGAAAGCAAGCAACTTTAGCTTTAAATGCAGTCTCCAAGTCACCGGCTGGCGTGGCTTGGAGAACTGATTTAAAGAGAGAAATACATTCTTCAAGCTAGCCGACAGGGCAGTGGGGCCTTTGAGAGTTGCACAATCTGTGTGAAAGAGACACATGTGAAAGAGACACAAAGTTTGTCCACTCCTGAGCTAGAACCTCTGGCTGACAGACAATCTTAGGACCCCTGGCTATACTACACACAATTCCTTCCTTCCTTCCTTCCTTCCTTCCTTCCTTCCTTCCTTCCTTCCTTCCTTCCTTCCTTCCTTCCTTCCTTCCTTCCTTCCTTCCTTCCTTCCTTCCTTCCTCCCTTCCTCCCTTCCTCCCTTCCTCCCTTCCTTCCTCCCTCCCTTCCTTCCTTTCCTTCCTTCCTTCCTTCCTTCCTTCCTTCCTTCCTTCCTTCCTTCCTTCCTTCCTTCCTTCCTTCCTTCCTTCCATCTTAGGACTCCTGGCTATACTACACACAATGCCATAGAACGATAATAAGAAGAAACTGTGTTGATTTAAAGCCACAGTTCCGCTTTGACAACACTCCTTGGAATTGAAGGCAGCAACCCTAATCAGGTCTGTTCAGAATCCTACTCAGCTTCATTCAATGGGGCTTGCAGGTAGGAAAGTTTTTATTCTGCTTGCACGGCTTGAGTCTGATATCTTGCATTTGTTAATGGTAGTTGTGTTCTAGACAACTATTTTAGCTCTGCCTTTGATCCACAGCATGGCTTGGGCTGAATGCGCCCACTCCTTTCCTTTAAGTCCTCTGGTCTAAAAAGGATGCTAAACTGCATATCAGGTGGATCATAAACTAGAGGTGTTCAAAGGATCCCATCCTGTTTTCAAAAGTTTGGTGTCCTTCACTTATCCTTCAGCGTTTCTCCAAGAAAAGTGAAAAAGAACAGGAACGACGTCAATTACTTTCGTTCTCCAATTATCCCCTGATCCCTTGAGCTTTTCGGTGTAATTCCACAGACTGAGGAGACTTGATCTCCACAGCTGAAAGCAGCACAGATCAATAGCAGACATGGCCTATATATTTAGAGGCGGGGGTGGGGGGTGGAGCTTAGCTATTCAGTGAGAGATGGAAACAGACCAAATACAGATCTTATACAATCTGCCCTGTAGAAAGTAAGATAAAACTTTCTAATGTCTTTGGCCCTTAATATCACTGGACTGGTTTGTTCCCTACTCCAGTGAAGACTAGGGCCATTTCTTTTATTTATTTAAAACGTTTTAATCTGGCCCTTTGGAAAGGCTCAGGGTGATTAGCAATAAAGAACTGAAAACAGAGGCAAGATCCCCTACACAGAATACTGACGATAAAAAGCTAAATGTTCGATCAATTGTAAAACCGCTCCATAATGGCACTCACACGGACTTCAGTAATCTGCCTGTGCTATACTTTATAAGTCATCTGTCTAACAGTCATCATAATTCATCAATCCAACAGTCAAACAGCATTTCAGATTCAGAAATTCAGCAATCCAGTGAGTATTTTGATAGCAAGCAGTCTGAAAGAACCACACTTTTTTTTTTTTTTTTGCAAAGCAAAGAAAGAAGGGATCTAATATGCAACATGGAGGAGGCTACCCTATAATGATGGACCATCAACCAAAAGAGCCGGGTTTCTAATCAAAGCCATCAAGGCTATTCAGGATGAAGGGATGGATAAGAAAGATCAATGGATGGCTTTCATCATGAACCTGAGTTTACATTTACATGAGTTTACAAGTACATGATTAAAGTTAACTGGAGGAGAGGCAGTCACAGGAACACATGAAGCTGGCTTCTACTGAGTCAGACCCTTGGTCCATCAAAGTCAGTATTGCCTACTCAGAAGGGCAGTGGCTCTCCAGGGTCTCAGACAGAGATCTCTCTCACAGAGCTGGCCCTAGACTGTCTGGCAATTGCCTTTTTTGCCAAGTGGCAGGGCCAGCCCCGCTCTCTCAACACCTACTGCCTGGTCCTTTTAACTGAATATACCGGGAATTGAACCTGGGACCTTCTGTATCCAAAGCAGAGACTTTTCCACTAAGCCTCATCCCCTCCCCTTGGTCCTCCAGATACAGGGAGGAAAGGCCATGGCTCAATAGCAGAACATCTGTTTTGCATGCAGGAAGTCCCAGGTTCAGTCCCCGGCATCTTCTCTTTAAAAAACCACGTGGTATGTGAGGTGAAAGACCTCTGCTTGATAGACCAATGGTCTGATTCAGTATAAGGCAGCGTCAGGTGGTCATGAGATTTATGGAGGTCCCAGGTTGACAAGGGTTTTAGGGGTAATAACTAACACTTTCAGCTGCACTTGCAACAAATTGGCAAGCAATGCAATAGTTTGAATGCTGGTGTAATGTGAACCTAGTGACCTGACTAGTAAGCAAACAGGTGGCTACATTTTTTTATTAGCTGAAGTTTTTGTGTTATCAAAGGGCAGTTCCACACAGTAATCTAGCCTAGGTGTGACAGTAATGTGCATAAGCATGGCTGAATAGAGTCAGAACAAGTTCTTGAGAGCCAGTTTGGTCTAGTGGACTCTATTCTGGAGAACTGGGTTTGATTCCCCACTCTTCCTCCACACGCAGCTGCTGGTGTGCCATTGGGTCAGTCACAAGTTTTCTCAGAGCTGTTCTCTCAAGAGCACTTCTCGAAAGAGCTCTCTCAGCCCCACCTGCCCCACAAGGTCTCTGTTGTTGTGGGGAAAGGAAAGGGAAGGAGATTGTAAACCACTCTGATACTCCAAGTCTACATGAAAGTGTGAAGACCTGACCTCAGCTCTCGCTGGCCCTATACAACACACCCCTGCTTCTCCGGGGGTTGCACTGGCACCACCAACATAGTAGTCCAGGGGTGGCCAAACTTGCTTAGCGTAAGAGCCACATAGAATGTTTGAGAGCTGAAAGACAAGGAAGGAAGGAAGGAAGGAAGGAAGGAAGGAAGGAAGGAAGGAAGGAAGGAAGGAAGGAAGGAAGGAAGGAAGGAAGGAAGGAAGGAAGGAAGGAAGGAAGGAAGGAAGGAAGGAGAATATATGGAGGAGGAAGGGAGAGGTGGAATGAAAGCAACTTTAACTTTAAATGCATTCTCCAAGCTGCCAGCTGGCTTGCCTTGGAGAAGTGATTTAAAGTGACAAATGTGTTCTCCAAACTGGTCGATGGGCTGGTGGGAGCTTCGAGATCCACACAATATATGTAAAAGAGCCACATGTGGCCACAATTTGGCCACCTCTGCACTAATGTAACTTTACATCCATATCATCCTGATGTCTTCAAGAGATGCCAGCAGAGGAGACTTAACACAGACCCTCAGCATCTTCACCCGGTGTCACTTGCCCATAGAACAGGATTGTCAAACTGCCCCACCTAGAGGCTAAACTGATGTGCTGCAGCAAGCACTTGGATTTCATTGTGCCAGGCAGCCTGGCATAGCTGCAGAACAGGGCAGCAGTGCCGGATGTGCCTGCCTGCTTGGCTGTCTGACTGCACTGCAGTCCTCCTCCGGCGACAGACCTTTCCTTTCCTCCCATTCAGCCTGCTGCATGGATGGATGTGCAGAATAATAATTGCTGTGGACAGGAAATGGGGCTTCCTTTCATCTGCATTACAGAGACTGTAGCTTCTTCTTTGAGGACTGCAGATGGCTCTGGGTGGGACGGCTTCTGCGGCAGCCTGGCACAGACCGTGTCTCTGGATTCTGAATTGACAAGCGCTGCTGAAGAATGGATCAATGCAGAACCCATAAATACAGACTTTTCGCTGTGCCAGTGAATGATGGCCCAGTCCTGCCAGTGGGAAAATCCCCAAACTGGAGTCAGATTGAATTATAACATTTAGCGCACGTCTGATGCATTTCAGTCTAAACGACATCTTTTAGTGCAGTAATCTCTAAAACAACCCTGTACTTAGATCAGGATATTTTGGGGGTGGAGCCAGGAGAAATTGGGGCTTGGGGAGGGGAAGAACCTCAGCATGATATAATGCTATAAAGTCTGTGCACCAAAACAGCCTTTTTCTCCAGGGGACCTGATCTCTGTACTATGGCTATCAGTTGTAATTCCAAAAGGACCCCAGGCCCCACCTGGAGTCTGGCAACTGTATCTCTATGATACCACATCCCTGCTTAGTTCTTTCTCCTACCTAAACTTTGCTGTCTCCAGGATCTTCCCTTAAATCCCCAGCAATCTCCCAAGATAGAGTTGGCAACCCAAGGGCCTGATGAGAAAAACCATGAAAAGATTGCAAAAATATAAGCCCACAGTCAAACAAAGGCCCTCCTTACTGAGGGTTTTCTTCTGAAAGTCCACCAAGTAGGACTTGAGAGGTGACAGGCCAAGAGGTCACCCCTTAAGAGCCAGCTTGGTGTAATGGTTAAGAGTGCTGGACTCTAATCCGGGAGAAACAGGTTTGATTCCCCACTCGTCCATATGCAGCTGCTGGTGTGACATGAGGTCAGCCAGTTCTCACAGAGCTGTTCTCTCAAGAGCAGGTTTCTCTCGCAGCCCCACCTACCTCACAAGTTCTCTGTTGTAGGGAGAAGAAGGGAAGGAGATTGTAAGCCGCTCTGAGACTCCAAGTCTCCTCCTCCTCCTCCTTACTGTGCTTTGCTCCATCTTTGCTCCTCACTGGGCTGCCAGGCAGGCCTTCTGAACTCTGGAGACAGGAGCCTCTCAGAAAACTCCAGGACACCTGTATCAGCTAACAGCGGGGGGGGGGGGGGGGGGTTGTAGAAAAAACCCAGCAGGAACTCATTAGCATATTAGGTCATACCCTCTGACATCACCATTGTTTTGCACAGGGCTTTTTGTTGAAAAAGCCCATCAGGAACTCATTTCCATATCAAGCCACATCCCCTGACACCAAGACAGCCAGAACTGCATTCCTGTGCATTCCTGCTTTAAAAAAGCCCTGGCTAACAGTGCCAGCAGTTGCCACAGCCACCTCTGAAACCCTCCTTCCAGCCATCTCTTAGCTCTGCCTCTCCCCCACCCCCACTCTCTAGCAACTGCCTGGATTTCTCTTGGGCACATAGCAGCAAGAGGAATATTGTTCTGGCCATTATAGAGAAAGCTAGCTGCTACAAGGGTGTCTCAGTGGGTCACCGTCAGGGTGAAGGTCCCCAGGCTCAGACTCCAGCAAGAAAACAATCAAGCAGCAGAATAAGGAAAAGATTACGGACTAGGACCCTGGAGAACTGCTGGCAGTCACAGCAGACCTTAACCAAGGTTCTGACTTAGTATTAGGCAAATTCATGTGTGCAGCCATCTACAGCATAGCACTAGGCCTGTAGCCACTGTGGGACATATAGGGGCCATGCCCCTCTACCCCCCCCCCCAAAAAAAGGCCAGCTTATCTATGAGTCAGCATATGGAAACTCTTCCACAGGCTTCTGTGTGAACTGCACCTTATAGAGCCAGGTTTGGTCCAAAGACCTCAATGATCTCAGCATGGCATCGAACATTACGCTTCCTGTGTTGGAGCTATCGACCATGGCTGATTATCATCTACTCAATTAATGTGCATAGTATTCCTTCAACCTGCACCTATAGGATGTTATAGAGGCCATTTTGATCAGCCAAGAAAGACAGCCAGCATCTGCTTAGGTTTTACTCTGTGTTGAAGCTAGTTCACTTGTTCCAGCAGGGCAGTCAAGTCGGGAGAGCCTCATAACTGTAGATCCAGGGGGGGTTTTGGGTAGGAGCACACAGGAGTAGAGCTTTGCCTGGGTTGGCCAGGGCTCCGGCTGGCACACTGGGGAAGGTGCAGGGAGGCATCTTTAAGTGCCTCCCCAATGACTTCAGCCTTCCCCAGCATGCTGAAGAAGACACGGGGGAGCTCCTGCTGGGCTTTTGCTACCAAAAAAAGAGCCCTGTTTAGATCTATGTCTTCTGGAGCTTTCCGACATGTAGACCCATTACTGGACCGAGAGCCAGTTTGGTGTAGTAGTTAAGTGTGTGGACTGTTATCTGGGAGAACCGGGTTTGATTCCCCACTCCTCCACTTGCACCTGCTGGAATGGCCTTGGGTCAGCCATAGCTCTGGCAGAGGTTGTCCTTGAAAGGGCATCACGATGTCAACGGGACTATGGAGGAGAGACTGCGCCACAACAAAAAGAAAAAACTCTCCATGTAAAATGCAATTTTAACTTGTTGTGAATGATAAGTATCAAAATACAAAACAAATAATATCAGTACATATCACCAAGTTAAAACCTCATACGTTACTCAATGCTCCTACAGTCCTTATGTGGCCGAAAGCCACTAAATAACGTTCAGTCCAGTATTAAAAGTAGGTGGTCCAACAGAGAACCAGTACTCTTTGCAAGCCGTTTCAGATCTCAGATCCTTCTTCCAGGGACCATTCTTATAAGTGTTGTACAATCTCCCAGGTCCAGTAGTGCCAAAAGAATTCCTAGCTTTCTCTAATTAGCACGCATAATAGTGGGAACGCCATAGTAAGTACTATCCTTATCGGCAATGCAGGCGTCCTACCCAGTAAAGGTGTTTCAGGAGACACTCAGCTTTAAGTACATGATTAAAGTTAACTGAAGGATGTTCACTTTCAAGTAAGCACAGGTTTTCGCCGAATTGTTATCCTCCAAGGATCAATCCTTAATAGAAATAACCTGAAGAAATGTTGTGCATAACTAATTTTTTGTTCTTGTAAATCCACATTTTATATAACATAGCCCTAAAGAACTGTTCTTGGTTTCTTACTGCATTCTCCCATTGTATCCATGTCATAAGCAGGGCAAGCGTGGTGTAGAAATAGACTAGGGGTGGGGTAAGAGAGTCAGCTTCTTATTGTTAAAAAGGTAAAGGTAGTCCCCTGTGCAAGCACCAGTCATTTCCGACTCTGGGGTGACGTTGCATCACGACGTTTTCATGGCAGTCTCTTTTACAGGGTGGTTTGCCATTGCCTTCCCCAGTCATCTACACTTTCCCCCCAGCAAGCTGGGTACTCATTTTACCAGCCTCGGAAGGATGGAAGGCTGAGTCAACCTGGAGCCGGCTACCGGAATCCAGCTTCTGCCGGGATCAAACTCAGGTCGTGAGCAGAGGGCTCGGACTGCAGTACTGCAGCTTTACTACTCTGCAGTAGGGATGTGCAAAAAAAAAAAAATTCGGAATTACACGGATTTGGAAGTATACGGGGGGAAAAATTCGGAATCCCGTATATTTCTGAATTCCGAAGTCGGAATAGCGCGGCTATTTCCGAATATACAGCCCCATTATTCCCTATGGGCCATTGAAATCAATGGCAAATAGGGTGTATTTGAAGCCACCTGGAGGGGAGGGGGTTTGAGAGAGAGCCCCCAAATTTGCAGGGGACCTGCAGGGGAATCTCCCCTACAAACCCCCCAAGTCCCAAAAAGATTGGGCCAGGGGATCCCATTCCAGGGGCAACCAAAGAGGGTGCCCCTATTCCACCATTATACCCTATGGGCCATTGAAATCAAAGGCAACATAGGGCATAATTAGAGGCTACTGGAGGTCAGGGGGCTTGAGGGAGAGTCCCAAAAGCTGCAGGGAACCCACAGGGGACTCTCTCCTACAAAACCCCCAAGTCCCAAAATGATTGGGCCAGGGGGTCCCTGACTTTGGGCTCCCCAAAAGGTCCAATGCTAGGGAAAGCCCAATTAGCCACTTCCTCCACTATAATTGCTGTGGGGAAAGTGGCTCTGGCCAGAGGGGGGTTTGAGGGAGAGGCCCCAAAACTGCAGGGCAGCTTCAGGGGACTCCCCAGCATGAAACCCCCCTGGCCCAAAAAGACTGCACCCATCTGTGAGCACCCCAAAAGGAACACTGTTCCCAATGGTGAGAAAAAAACAATTAGAGCCACTTCCTCACTGTAATTGTCGTGGGAAAAGTGGCTCTGGGGAGCAGGAGGTTTTGAGGAGAGCCCCCCAAACTGCTGTGCAGCTTCAGGGCACTGTCCCACACAAAACCCACAAGGCCCCCCCCCAAAAAAAATTGGACCACGGGGTCCAATTCCTGGGGCACCCAAAGCCAAACCTAACTTCACACCAGATGATCTCTATAGGACCCAAATGCACTACACCCCTCTATCTACTCTATGAACCCTGCAGTGCAGGCCTGGAACCAATATAAACCCAGTTGCCAACATCACCGCCACACAAAACACAATCTGCTCAAGGTCTGCTCTGCAGACCTGGCTGCAGCAAACCCAGATGCCAGCTCTCCAGCCCTGCCCCAAACAACACGGGGAGAGCTGGCCAAACACAACAAGCCTGCTGGTTCTGGGTCTCTCACCCAGGTGCCAGCTTCCCTGCCACAGAACACACAATCTACAGATGCCAGCTCTCCAGCCCTGCCCCAAACAACATGGGATCTGCCCAAGAAGGCTGAATGGAGGCTGTGGGCAAGCCACGCCTGTGCAGTGCTCTCATGGAGGCACTCCAAGACTGCCTTGAGAAGGCCAGTCTTAGAGTGCCTCCGATAGCACACTGCACAGGCGCAGTTTGCCCCCCGCCCTCCCCTGGTGCTCCATCGCGTCTGTCCTCCATGAAGGCAGGTGTGGAGCAGGCACAGTTCGTGGGGGGGGGGGGTGGACCAGGTGCTGGCCTGGGGCACTGGAGGCCCTAGCACCAGGCCTGGTCCATTGACACCTTTAAGACCAGCAAAGATGTATTCAAGGTATAAGCTTTCCTGTGCAAGCACACTTCTTCAGATACAAGGAAAAAATTCCTCAACCATTGCACATAGGAAGAGGCAGGGAGGTTAGTTGCTAGGAAGGGCTAGTTAGAATCAAGAGGCATAGGTAACTGGGTGATTATCTGAGAATGGATAAAGGTAGTTGGTAAGATCTGTGAATGGCAGTAAATTAGCATACCAATACCAACAGATAGATGTGAGAACAAAATTTGAGTCCAGTGGCATCTTCAAGAAGGACAGAGGTGAGACTGTGACTTCTTTTCTCCAAACAATGTATTATTTATTTCCTTGGCCCTGAGTCAGAAGAAACTGTGCAGGTGATAACAGGTAGGCAGTTTGGGCCAACTCAGAGATGCTTTGGAAACAGACCCCAAAAATCCTTACAAACACTAACATCTGCCACCCATCCCGTTCTCACCCTGTCCTCCGGCATCCTGAGAGAGGTTCAAAAAGCTACCACTTTTCGAAGTGGTAGCGAATATTTGAGCCACATGCCAGTCACCTCCTTGGTGTCTTGACGCAGAAGCATTCAAGTGAGGTGCTTTGGCAGTGTGAACCCATCAAGCCGCTTCCATTTCCCCCCGTAAAAACCACCTGGAGCGCTTGAGCGCATGAGCTTTTCAGCGTTTAACTCATTGTGGGGGGAAAGAGCAGCCTGGCTTCTGAGGCACCCCCCCCATCTGATTGCGCCAAGCCATCTCACAGATGGGATAGGGTCGCCTAGCCGGGGAGTGTGTGGAGGCTTTGGGATGGCTCTTTTTGAGCTGGCCTGATTTGGGATGCCTCCAATCTACCCCTAAATGCCTGTCTGTTAGCAGCATGCTTGACCTAAGGCTGCCAGTTCTGGGTTGGCAAATGCTTGGAGATTTGGGAGATGGTGCTTTGGGAGGTGGGCTTTGGGGAGGGGAGTGACTGCAGCAGAATATAATGCCATAGAGACCATACAGCGTTCAAAGCAGCCATTTTCTCAAAGGGGACTGATGTCGGTCAACTGGAAATCAATTGTAATAGCAGGGGAGCTCCAAGTGCTACCTGGAGATTGGCAGCCCTATCAGATGTGTGGATAGCTAGAAGCAGAGTGTCACCTTAGTATGTGACTTGGCTGGGAGAAACAATCTGGATGAAAAGACAAAAGTAGGGGATCTTTGTGGTGATTTGTTGCCATCCGTTTTCTTCGCTTTTCTTTGCCGTGGTTGCCTCAGACTTTAGAAAGCATTAAGTGAACAAACAAAGAGTACTTTTTAAAAGCCTAAGAGCCAAAGTCATATAATCTTGAATCAGTGTATATGTATTTTCTGTGCAGTTGAAGCTATTTATGGATTGCTTTCTGAAGGGAGGTGCGCTTTCCTGAAAGAACATCTTGCTGTAATAGCCACTGTTGGGCTGTACAGGATGTTCTCCCGTTCTGAATTTGGGTCAAAAGAAATGTTTTCTGGGGGCAGAAATATGTCCTGGGAAAACTGTGTTAGAATACTCACTTTCCCCCTTGATCTTGCCATTGTTTCTCTTATCCACTGTGCTTCTGCAACACCATTTTCTTCTGTGGCATCTTCAGTTTCTGGATTTTGCACATCATCCCTGCCAGTCAGGGATCATATACCAAATGAGAGGATGTCACCATGCTACATAGCCAATCAGATGTGGCTACTTGCTGATGTCACTGAATGTGAGAATTCTGAGTGAAAGCAATAGTTTGTAAGTAGGTGATTGCCTAAAACTGCCAACAAGAGCAGGTAAATTTTTCATAACTGCCAAGCATGCTCTTGCGAAACTATTTTTAGCTCAATTTGAATTCTTAGATTAATACTTAGATGGATTTACCAGAGGATTCAACACATTCATGGAGGGTAGGTTTATCAGTGACTATTAGCCATGATGGCTGAAGAGAACCTTCAGGTTCAGAGGCAGGGTACCACTGAATACCAGTTGCTGGAGGGCATCAGTTACAAGAAGCATTATCCTCCATGCCCTGTTTGTGGGCCTTCTGGACATTGGTTGGCTTTTGCGGGTAACAGGATGCTGCATGAGACAGTGGAGTCCCCTTTTTTAAAAGAGAAGGCCTGATATTGGCCATATGCAGTGGTGGAATTCTAGCAAGAGCTCCTTTGCGTATTAGGCCACACACCCCTGATGTAGCCAATCCTCCAAGAGCTTACAAAAAGAACCTTGTAAGCTCTTGGAGGATTGCCTACATCAGGGGGTGTGGCCTAATATGCAAAGGAGTTCCTGCTACAAAAAAAGCCCTGTTCAGAATACACCGATGAAATATCCCCATGTGTCTCATCTGTTCCCACCTGCCCTCCAATCATCTTGTTGGATTTCCTGGACTGTAGATATGCTACAGAGAAGGATAGATGGGGAATCAGCTTTTGCCTTGTCTCCCAACTCAAAGGACAATTTTATGGTACAAAGGAAATCTCTAGGTTGCAGGCTGGTAACTCAGTATGACTCCTAGGATATCCAACACCTTTGGTAGTGGGAGCTGCCATCAAGTTGCTGCCAATTTATGGTGATCTTGTAGGGGCTTTCCAAGGCAAGAGACACTGAGAGGAGATTTGCCATTGCCTGCCAACAGGTTATGAGACAGCAACTCCATCTCCCTGCTTGCTTTATTCTTTTTATTAGGATTCATCCAGATAAAAGTGCCTCTTTCCAAAATGCACATATGTGCTTTCTTAAAAAAAAAAAAACACCCTTTCTATTAACTGTGCTGGTTCTCCTGTTCTCCTGGTGTGATACAAAGTTAGGGTACTATATCGATTAGCACATTTAACATGCACTGAGAAAACATTTAATATGACGTAAGAAAGTTTTCACTCATGCACCAAATACACAGTGCTACAAAAACACAGTGCTGTCAAGAGTCTCTCCATCTTTGTTCCTCTTGCCACATATGCATTCATATTGCTTATTGTTACTATTTTACAATGCTGATGCTTATGCTTGCTACACTAACCAACTGCTTTGAAGCATCCCCGCTGCTTATCTAGAGGGAGGGTGGCATGTCCGGGAACTGATGTGTTACTATGCAATCAGGGTCAAAGGAGCTGGTGGAGATGTAGCCAAAGGAGTAGATAACAAGCACCTGGGGGGATGATAGACTAGGAGGGAACCCGTGCAAAACCCCCACTTCAGCTTGGCACGCTTGGCTTGAATTGTAACGGCCAAACCAAAGTGATATAAGTGTAAGGAACTGGTGGGAGAGCCAGTTCCGACAACGCCTGTACCTGCCTATGATGCTGGAATAAAGATCTTGAATTGTACTTGTCTTTTCCTTGCCTCTGGGTCTGACAAGTGCTTGTTTTTCAGCAGGAAGTAATTGTTAATGTTGTAAAAATCACATTTTACAGTATGCAATTATAAAATTCTGTCTGGGGCAAGTGATGCTCTGTATTCTTGGTGCTTGGGAGGGACAACAGTGTGAGGACTTCTAGTGTCCTGGCCCCACTGATGGACCTCCTGATGGCACCTGGGTTTTTTGGCCACTGTGTGACAGAGTGTTGGACTGGATGGATCATTGGCCTGATCCAACATGGCTTCTCTTACATTCTTATGAGAGTCAACACCCCCTTTGTCAGAAATGAGTTGGAATGGCTAGATCCAAGTCCAGTAGCACCTTAGAGGCCAAGAAGATTTTTTTTTTGGGGGGGGGGGGATGAACTTTTGAGACTCAAAGCTCCCTTTGTCAGATATGAGTTGAAATGGAGATCTCCGAGTCCTTAGGCTGTAGGTCATTAAAGATACATTGAAGCAGTTTGAGTTGAGAGCTGTGTGCAACCATAAGGGGTATTCTGACATTGTTTTGTTTTGGCCTATCTTGTAGCAGGTTATCGCTTGGTATCCTTATGGCTTTATTTATTTATTTATTTATTTATTTATTTATTTATTTATTATTTATTTATTTATTCCGTAATTTATATCCCGCCCTTCCCACAGAGTGGCTCAGGGCGGCTCACAACAAACGATAAAACAATAAAACAGAAGCAAAGTTATTACATTTAAAAGTTAAGCATTTAAAAACCTAAAAACTATAACATTATAACATTAAAACTACACAGTATAAAACACAGCAGTCTAGCAGGCTACATTTATCCAGTCAGGCGTAGGCTAACCGGAAGAGGGTTGTCTTACAGGCCCTGCGGAACTGAGTAAGATCCCGCAGGGCCCTCACCTCTTCCGGTAGCTGGTTCCACCATGTTGGAGCCATTGTAGAGAAAGCCCTGTCTCTGGTCGCCTTGAGACGGACTTCCTTAGGCCCGGGGATGGTGAGGAGATTTTGAGTCCCAGACCTCAGTACTCTCTGGGGAATGTGTGGGGAGAGACGGTCCCTCAGGTAGGCAGGTCCCAGGCCATATAGGGCTTTAAAGGTGATAACCAGCACCTTGTACCGGACTCGGTATGTTATTGGGAGCCAGTGCAGAGCCCGAAGACCCGGCCGGATGTGCTCCCACCTTGGGAGGCCCAATAGCAACCGGGCCGCAGCATTCTGCACCAGCTGCAACTTCCGGGTCCGGCACAAGGGCAGCCCCATGTAGAGGGCATTGCAGTAATCCAACCTCGAGGTGACCGTAGCATGGATCACTGTTGCTAGGTCGTCGCGGTCCAGGAAGGGAGCCAACTGCCTTGCCCGTCTGAGATGAAAAAACGCGGACTTGGCAGTGGTTGCTATCTGAGCCTCCATCTTTAGGGACGGCTCTAATAGCACCCCCAGGCTCTTGACCCTGCCCGCCGGTATCACCGGAGCACCGTCAAAAGCTGGCAGGGGGATTTCCCCCCCCCCCCGGTCCCCGGCGACCAAAACAAAGGACCTCTGTCTTCGCCGGATTCAGTGTCAGTCCACTCAGTCTGAGCCACTCAGCCACAGCCTGTAGTGCCCAATCTAGATTTTCTGGGGCGCAGACCCATCGGCCGTGCATAAGCAGATAGAGCTGGGTGTCATCAGCGTACTGGTGACACCCCAGCCCATACCTTCAGGCAATCTGGGCAAGAGGTCGCATATAGATGTTAAATAACATCGGGGAGAGAACCACTCCCTGGGGCACCCCACAGTTAAGTGTGCGCCTCTGGGATAGTTCCCCCCCAATCACGACCCTTTGTCCCCGACCTTCAAGGAAAGAGGAAAGCCACTGTAAGGCCAGCCCCTGAATCCCCGCGTCGGGGATTCTGTTTCCTTATTATATCAGGTAGGTATCATAATTCCAAAGAAATATCTGTTTTTAGATCCTGCCAGTGAGAATCTCCATCTGAGGGATCAGAACAAATGTAGGTCAAAAAGGGGCAAGGGCATCTTTTGTTGGGATGGAATGGACAGAGCCCTGAGTTCAAATAGAAAAGACCAATGGTCAAACTCTTTCCATGTTGCAAAGCACATTTGATCACTTCTGTCTAACTTCCTCCCCTAGGATGTTGTAAGGAGAAACCCGATGAGTTGAGAGCCAATGTTGTGTGGCTGATAGAGTATGATTTCGCACTATGACTTCCGGGTGGAAAGCCCTTTTGCCCCCAGCACTTCTCTTTGTTTTCGCACAAGCTGCCATGGAGCTGCAAGCTGGCGCGCCACTTTCCCACAGCAAACAGAAACTGCTTGTAAGGGGATCTTGCTTGCTGCGGGAAAGCAGCATGCCAACTCACAGCTCCACAGCAGCTTATGCAAAAATGAAGAGAAGTGCTGGAGGCAAAAGGGCTCTCCACCCGGAACTAGTGTGAAACTGGTCAGAGTTTCAGAATGGAGAAACTTGGATTCAAATCCTTGTGCAGCTTTCTGCATGGCTGTGTTCTAGTTATTATCTCGCAGGGACAAGATGCTGTAGTTGGTGGGCCACAATGCTGGGATGGGGAGGTGAGGAGTTCAACTTTCCTCCATTTCATTCCTCTGCTCCAAAATATCCAATAGTGTTTTTCTGTACTTTTAAAGCAGCTCAGGTGAGGCAGGCATTTTTAATGAATGAGGAAATATTTGGAAGAGGAAATATTTGGAAGAGGAAATATTTGGAAGAGCCTTGATTTCATCGATTGTACTCTTATGAGTTGTCTTTTTGTCTTCCTTTATTGCTGTTCTGGTCTTTGACTGAAATAAATATTGAAATGAAAATGAAATTGGAAAAATGGTGCCTCACTTTCTCCAGTGCCAGAACCCTGATCCAGCTTCTCTATCGTGACTGCTTTTAAAGAAAAAAGGGACACGTTTATTTTATTTAGGAAATCACTTTGGATGACTTTCAACAGTCTTTTCATTCTTTGGTGGGGAGGGCATTCCCCCCCCCTCCTTTTTAACCAAATCACATTGTTGGGTAAACCTTGGTGTTTCCCTCAGGTTTGCAGAACTATCACTTGTACCCAGGCGTGGATCCATTTTGCAGATTTTTTTATTTGCCATGTCTCAGTTACTACACACAAGGATGAGAAAGCATTTCACTGAAGAAAAAGAATTAGGTATTCACCGTCAGTTAAGTCCTGTTGACGAGCAGTGACTTTTTTATGGATTCCCAGAATTAACGCTTCCGTAACAAAATGACTTTTGAGATTCCTGTTTCCCTCATTCTCCGTGTCTCAAAAGCACATTGCCATATACAATGTATATACTTTCCCGCAAGCATAATGATGGAGTTTCCATCTGCTGTTTTTCAGACCATTTGCTTTTAAATAGGACCCAATCCGAACATTTCTGTGCAGAAATTGAAAGCAAATGCGGAAAGTTAATAACAGACAATCGGCAAAGAACATCTGAGGCCTCTCTGAAAAATGGGATGTTCCTTTCTCCGTTGGCGCCTTGCGGAGTTCGCAAATGATTCAACATCCTGTATACTTTATCTGGCAGAACTGACATAAATACTATTGCATAGCTGAGATCAATGATGCAAAATGGTTGCTTCGGCTGAAGTATTATTTTTTCCTGGGTGAATAGAACCATATTAATCGGAGGCTCATAAACAGGAATGTTTTTTATTTTACAGCCTGTGATATATTAAGCCAGAAAGGTTTCCATACTGCACAGCACTTTCCATTAGTTCTTTTTTTCCCTCCTACTGTCTTCCTGCTGAATAGCAGTCTCATGAGGACAGAGGGAATGAAAAATAAATCAGCATATACCGTGATCCCTGATTGGATAGGCTTGGTAGCTTGGCTGTTATCATGGGGACCGTCTCTTGTCAGTAGCACACAGAAGGATCTGACACTGCCATCTGTCCCACCCCTCCCCTTCCAGCAACACATTGGCATCATTCATCCCCAGTCAGCAGGGGCTGGAAGGAGCAAGGACAGCCTTCTGTTTCTCCTCCCTGTTGTGGCTACACTTTGAAGAGCTAACCACACATGGTTGGGAGTGTGTATAGCAGGAGGGGGGGGGGATATTCCTCCATATTCAATCCAGTTCTTAAGATGTGTCGTCATCATTCTAAGACCCTTGGGTTGACTCAGCTAGCAGGGACAGAGCTATATGAATACATTAACTCAAGTTTCCCCAGCCTTGCCCTGACCTGGATAGCCCAGGTAAGGCTGATCTTTCAGATCTCGGAAGCTAGGCAGGGCCAATTCTGGCAAGTACTTGGATGGGAGACCTCCAAGGAATACCAGGGCTGGGACACAGAGGCAGGCAATATCAAGCCACCTCTCTGAAACATCCAAGCCCCACTTTTTGTTGTTCAGTCGCACAGTCAAGTCCAACTCTTCATGACCCCATGGACCAAGTCACGCAAGGCCCTCCTGTTTTCCACCATCCTCTGAAGTCTGCTCAAATTTGTGTTAGTTACATCAGTAACACTGTCCAGCCATTTCATCTTTTGCCGTCCCTTTCTTCTTTTGCCTTCTGAATTTCCCAGCATCAGGATCTTCTCCAGTGAGTGCTCCCTTTTCATTTGGTGGCCAGAGTATTTGAGCTTCAGTCAGGGTTGATTTTCCTTAGGAATGACTGATTTGATCTTCTTGCAGTCCAAGGGGCTGTCAAGATTCTACTCCAGCACCACAGCTCAAAAGTACCTCTTCTTCTGCGCTTGGCCTTCCTTATGGTCCAACTCTCACAGCCATACATTACTACTGGGAATACCATAGCTTTGACTATATGGACTTCCAAGCCCCAATAGAGGTCACCAAAAGTCACTATGACTTCCAGGCATGTAAGCACACACACATGCAAAAATATTTTTAAAAAAGATTCCCCAGCCTCGTTCAGTCTTGCCTAGCCCACTGCAGATGGACTTTGTGAAATGGGCTCTCCAAGGGAGCGACGGGGGAAACAGAAAAATTTAGGAGGTACCGCAAGGCTCTTTTATTTGCCAGGGCTTATAACAGGATATAAACGGCAGGCATTTTTGTAGGGAGTCATTTGGGGTTTGGGTTTGGTTTTAAATTGGGATTTTTTAAAATCATGATTTGTAAGCCACCTACAGTCATGGAGGGATATTTTAATAAATAAGAAATAAACCTGCAGGTACTTTTGGAATTTTGGCAATAGGTAAGGGGCACCACAAGTCAAATGGCTGCCTTTGGAACTGTGTCACAAGACTTAGGGAGGTTCTTTAAAGCGTTCATTGTTTCCAAGCTAAGTATACAGCCAGGGGCCAGCATACCTTTGGGACTGCCTCTCCCTGTATGAGCCCCGTAGGTCTTTATGATCAGTGACCCAACACCTTTTGGTGATACCCAGCCCCAGAGATGTCTGACTGGCCTCGATGAGGGCCAGAGCCTTTTTGGCCCTGGCCCCTGCCTGGTGGAATGAGCTCCCCTTAAAGATCCAGGCCCTGAGGGATCTACTTCAATTCCACAGGGCCTGTAAAACAGAGCTCTTTTGCCAGGCTTACAGCTGAGGCAGCGGACATCAACTGTTACCAGCCTCCTCACTTGCTATTGGCCTCCCCCTTTTCATTCCATCCCAGTGCTGTAGGACCTGCTGGGTCTGGACTTGTGAGACAGAATTTGTCATTTTAGTTTTCACTCTTTAGTCTGTAATTGTAGATCTTATATATTTTAATTAGTTTTAACTGTTGAATGTCTTCTTTTATGATGTAAACTGCCCTGAGCCTGTTCTACAGGAAGGGCAAGCTAAAAATTGAATAATAATAATGATAATAATAATAAAGTATATAGTGGAAGCAGCTTTCAAATGGATACTCCTTGCCTGCAGACACAAAGATGACACCTTTGGGGTTGTTCTGAAAATCCCCACTCTAGTGAAGTGGAGGAAAAGGAATGATTGTTTCTTTGTTCGGGGAAAACAGCAATGGGGCACCAGGAATGATTAAAGCTTTCCTTAAAATATACATCCTTGTTGCCCTCTGTCAGGATTTGGGTGTAGTTTGCCAACGATTCTGCAGGACTTATTAAGAACATAAGACCATAGGGACTGCTTGGCTGTATCAGACCAAAGATTCATGTAGCCCATTGTCCCAAATGTCTGGTGCTTCTGGAAGCTCACAAAAAGCAAAGCACAATGGCTATTTCTCCACAGTTTCTCCCAGGCGTTCAGGACTTAGAGATATATCGCCTTCAAAGAAAGAAAGCTGTCTTTTGTGTGCAGATTACAGCTAGGATTCTAACCTGAGCTGTTCATCTCCTCTCAAGGAGGGGATCCCTGAATGGCTTTGCCCCTGCTTGCCTCTAAACATAGGACCCATGCTGCACTGTTCTAAGCAGAGGTTTTCTTCACCATCAACTCAAAGCCAATATTGTAGGGCAGGGGTGGCCAACGGTAGCTCTCCAGATGTTTTTTGCCTGCAACTTCCACCAGCCCATCAGCATGGCCAATGGCTGTGGCTGATGGGAGTTGTAGGCAAAAAACATCTGGACAGCTACCGTTGGCCACCCCTGCTGTAGGTTTTTCAAGGCAAGAGATACTCAGAGGTAGTTTCCCATTGCCTCCCTTTGCATAGCAATCCTGGACATCGTTGGTGGTCTCCCATCCACATACCAACCACGGCTGACCTTGCTTAGCTTCTGATAAGATCTGTCTAGACCCTCTTCTAAATCCATTGAAATCAATAGGTTTAACAAAGGTGTACCTCTGCATAGGAAGAGCCCCATGCAGTGTGGTAAGTTGCAGTACTGCAGTCAAAGCTCTGCTCACGACCTGTGTTCGATCCAGGCTGAAGCTGGGTTCAGGTAGCTGGCTCAAGGTTGACTCAGCCTTCCATCCTTCCAAGGTTAGTAAAATGAATACCCAGCTTGCTGGGGGGGGGGAAGCGTAGATGACTGGGAAAGGCAATGGCAAACCACCCCGTAAAAATGTCTGCCATGAAAATGCTGTGATGCGACGCCACCCCAGAGTCGGAAACAACTGGTGCTTGCACAGGGGACTACCTTTACCTTTTTTTACCTCTGCATAGAATTGCACTGTCATGGGTTGGAAGCTAGAATAATAATGTATAAAGAGAAATGCAGCCAGGCTTTTCTAGTGCTTGTGTTTGCATTGAGAACTAGGAGCTGCCATTGCCTGAAACTACCCACTTGAAGATGCCGGCAATAAAAATCAATGGATGGATTCTACCCTTATCCTACTATTCCACTGAGAAAAGTCTGAAGCCTTTCTCCAACCTAAGGGAACTTATTCCAACTTCAGTCGCTCTTCCACTGGAAGAACCTCTGAAGTTGAAGGAAGTCTCTTTGGGTTGAGGAAGGCTCCTTGGAGTATAGTTGGATCCAATGTATTAGTAATAGACACTAAGAGCACTGAGGTGCTCCTGAGCTCTGTTATTTGGAGGGAGCATGGCTCAGTGGTAGAGTATCTGCTTGGCATGCAGAAGGTCACAGGTTCAATCCCTGGTGTCTCCAGACAAAAAGATCAAGTAGCAGGTCATGTGAAAGACCTTTAGCTGAGACCCTAGACAGGTGCTGTGAGTCTGAACAGAAAGTACTTGATGGACCAGTGGTCTGATTCAGTATAAGGCACATTCATCTATTTATAAAGGAACCTTTGGGGAGATCCATTACATTTCCTTTTAATTCAGTCTGCTAACATCAGGACTGGGGTATTACTGAACTGGCTTCAAAGCTTTGACTCCATCTTCTTGACCAGATGGTACACGTGCTATCGGAAAATGATACCCTCGCACAGAGTACTCACCTCAACCCCCACTCTCCTTTAATGCCTCAGAATACTCCCTTTGTGATAGTGGTCTGCAAACCACTGACTGATAGGGCAAGGAAATGTCCACTCTATGGACATTACATATAAAATGGAAATATTACATCCGTCTTCACTGGATTAAGCTTCAGCCCAAACTCCTGGGCTAACTGGGTGAGGGAGTGCATATAGATGTTAAACATCATTGGTGAGACAATTGCCCCCTGGGGGACACCACATTCAAGTGGGTGCCACAAGGAGACCTGCTCACCAAGTACCACCTTCTGTCCCCGACCACGGAGGAAGCAGGAAAACCACTGTAAGAAAACCCCCTGAGCTCCTATGTCAGTAAGGTGGTGGCTCATGAGATCATAATGAACTGTTTCAAATGCTGCTGTCAGATCTAAAAGCAACAGCAGCACTGACTCTTCTCAGTCCAGGTGCCTCCAAAGGTCATCTGTGAGAGCAATTAAGGTAGTCTCCTGGGCGGAAACCAGAGCCTTCCTAGACTTCTAATAAGGAAAACTTCACAATTTTACCCCAAGAAAATCTTGGCACAAGGAGCACAATGTAACAGAACCCAGCAACTTGTAGCACTGGTCAACTCCACATTAATAAATCTTCTGCTATCTGGACAAACTCGCACTGATGAATAAATCAATACAACAATTCTAACAAGCAAAAATACAATCAGGTTTGTAATGCCCATTTTTAATAGACATACCCTTGAGGATCAGGTACATCTTATGGATCCTTACTGTTTTGACACAACTCAACCATCTCTCAGAAAATTCATATACAAGCCTTTCAATCAGAGGGTGGAGAAGGCAATGAAATCTATGGTCTTTCTGAATATACTGTCCAGTACTCTTATAGTGCCATCCTATGCTGCTACTCCAGTCTAAGCCCATTAATTTCCCTTTGCTATGGATGTCCATTAGTTAATAACTGAGGCTCCTCTACTTTGTTCACATTATGAGAAAGACAAGACTGCTAGAAAAGACAATAATGCTAGGAGAAGTTGAAGGCAGCAAGAAAGTAAGGAGGAAGACCCATTGTGCAATGAAATGACTCAATCCAGGAAGCCATGGCCTGCAGTTTGCAAGACCTGAGCAAGGCTGTTAACAACAGGATGCTTTGGAGATCAATAATTCATAGGGCTGCCAGAAGCTGGAAGTGAATTGATGTCATTTAACACACACACACACTCGGGTGCCCACTGCCCAGACAGCTATCAATTTACCTCATGCCTAGCTCAATGGCCACGAGCAAGGAGGTGACCCCCCCCCAATAGGTTGTGCTGCTTCCTGTAAGGGACCCAATCCTGTCAGTCAGGTTGGTCATTCCTCATAGAGAACATGGTGCGGTGCAGTGCAGTGCAAGGTGGAAGTCTCATTCAGCTGAAGAGATGGCAACAGTAAGGAGGAACAGTGCTTCATTGGTGGTGGAAGCAACTGGTCCGTAAGTCCTTGCAAGTTTTAGGGTGGGATCATACAAGCAGTCTCCCAGTTCTAAAAAAGCCAGTTCTCTTTTATTCATGCTGCAGCATTCACACAGACCCCACCCTGCTTCCAGAAGAGGAACAGGTGCACACATACAAGAGGAGCAAGCAGACTGCTTATGTGAGTGAGGAGCGGGTGCATTGTGTGCCCAGCTGTTCAGACAGCTGGGAATTGTGCCCTACATACATTTTAGAGGTTTGCTACCAGGAAGTTGAGAACCCAGCTTGCTGGGGGTAAAGTGTAGATGACTGGGGAAGGCATGGCAAATCACCCCTTAACAAAAAAAAGGTCTGCCAAGAAAACATCATGCTGTTTATTTCACCCCATGGGTTGGTAAAAACTCAGTGCTTGCACAGAGGGGACTAGTTATAGTTTACCTTTAAAAAGGTAAAGGTAGCCCCCTATGCAAGCACCAGTCGTTTCTGACTCTGGGGTGACATTGCTTTCACGTTTTCACGGCAGACGTTATACTGGGTGGTTTGCCATTGCCTTCTCCAGTCATCTACACTTTTCCCCCAGCAAGCTGGGTACTCATTTTGTTGACCTCGGAAGGATGGAAGTCTGAATCAACCTCAAGCCAGTTACCTGAACCCAACTTCCACCAGGATCAATCTCAGGTCATGAGCAGAGCTTAGGACAGCAGTACTGCAGCTTTACCACTTTGCACCATGGGGCTCTTAGTTTACCTTTTTACTGGGAATTTCCTGGTTGCTATTTAATCCAGTCCCAGCCCCTCCTAAAATGAGGTAGGTACAGGCAGGACTCTGGGGACGGATGTGTATGTGTGATTGCGCACATTACATCTGGATGGGAAGCTTGGCTAGGTCAGGCCAAATCTCTGATGTGATGGTACCCATGCTGTTCCCTCCCCTTCCACAGAACTGTTTCCTGTTCAGCAGCTACCCAATGCCAACCGCAACAAGGTGGGAAGATCTGAGGCTTAGTCCACAGGTGGTTATGGAAATAATGTGCTTTCTTGCAAAAGCTCCCTACTGGAATGTTCTCAGCATCCATGCATAGGTTTTAGCTATAAGATCTCTGACTGCATGAGTTTTCCTGTGCTTTATATAAAGGTCACTTAAAAGTAGATCCCTATTTTGGAAGAGGGAGGGGGGGTTGAAGCTCTTGTAAAGGTAAAGCACCTGCGCTTAGTGACAGGAAGGAGATATGTTATTTGGTATTACATTTTGTGGGAAGAAACCTTGATCCTCATTGGAATGCCCAGAATAAGAAGGCAGATGATGATGATAGATAGATAGATGATAGATGATAGATAGATAGATAGATGATGATAGATAGATAGATAGATAGATAGATAGATAGATAGATAGATAGATAGATAGATAGATAGATAGATAGATAGATAGATAGATAGATAGATAGATAGATAGATAGATAGATAGATAGATAGATAGATAGATAGATAGATGATCTCTTTATGGACTCACATCCGAAGAGGTAACAAGCCAGTGTGGGAATCCAGCATGGTATAGTATTTAATTAAGACCAACAGATTCTAACCTGGAGAACCTTGATTCCCCACTCCTCCACATGAAGCCTGCTGAGTGACCTGGGGCCAGTCAGAATTCTCTCAGCCCCCCCTACCTCACAGGATGCCTGCTGTGGGGAGAGGAAGGGAAGGCGATTGTAAACTGCTTTGAGACTCCCTAAGGTGGAGAAGAGTATAAAAACCTCATCTTCTTCAACAAAGCCTGTTTCCATGATTAATAACTTAAGGACAGCCTACGCAATACGTCCAGAAAGTGCTAAAGAGCTGCAGTGTAACATTCAGGCATTCAGGTTGCTGTCTCATCCTCTGAAATGGCTCATAAAATCTCACTAAGTTTGGAAAGACGCTCAGAAAGATGTTCAGAATGATGAGTGGGGAGCAGAGGAGGAATCCCACACTGAGTTATTTTCAAAGGCTGTTAAGATATGGAAGTATTTGCAGGGACCTATGAACCGGTTGATTCAACTGCAGTGAAGTATTGCTCCTCTCCATGGTTGCCATCTTCTCAGCTGAATAAACCAGACTGAAGGACTGTCTTTTACATATGCAAATACACTTTTAAAGATGATTGTCAGGTGTACAAGTGTGGGTGGCAGGAAAAACTGTTCCATTAAAGCCTCCCTTTCAACAAGAAGAATCAAAAGAGAAGGTTCTTCAGATGGGCTATAATCCTTCTGTTAAGGTCCTCGGTGGAATTCCCTTTGAGCTGAATGGAGCTCAGTTGCACCTGAAGGTATTAAAAAACATCCTTTGGAGAAACAGGAGGTGTTTGGCTTCTCCAATCTTTTATCTAGAGATAAAAGCAGTGGGACTTGCTTGATTTGATTACATTCCTCTCATTTCTAATTCATTGTAAAAGTTTTTCTCTTTTCAGAACATTAAGGCTTTGTAGGAATCATACTGAGGGTTCCTTATAGATGGCCTGCAGATTGAGAATAAGGCTTACTTAGAGGACTGTACCCAACTAGTTCTACTTTTGTGCTCTCCTCTTTCACCCTCAACAAGAGGTTTTTTAGGTCCTCACTTTCTGCCATTAGAATGGTATCATCTGTGAACAACAACAACAAACCCAACTAGTTCTGATTTCACTAGCAACTCAAAATAGTACATTTGACCAAATCCTACCTGACCAAATTCCCAGAAAAAGAATGCTCAGCTCCTTAAGAAAGAGATGAAGTAGAGATCTGTACTGACATTTGTTGGCTTGGAGAAATATAGCAGAGAGCAGGATAGAATGGGATGTGGCACAAAATGTCATGGGCAAAAGGAGAAGACCAAATCAGGGAACCTGAGGAAGGAAGATAAACTAGCAGAGCAAAAGTGAGCAGATGCACATGGAGGCAGGAAACCTATGGAGACCAGTGCTAGGAGGCAACATCAGGTGAAGGCCTTTATGACCTATTCATTGCCCCCCCTTCAGGCAACTGTGTGAAACAGGATGCTGGACTAGATGGACTGCTGGTTTGATCCAGCTGGGCACACCTTATGTTCTTATAGCTGTAAGTATAAGGAAACTGGTGTGTACACATTGTCTTGAAATAACCAACCACATCTTTGCCTGCAGGGTTCTGTTTCCTCAAAATGTACATAAAATTGGAGCATCATGCATTTAACTATTCATTTTGAGGTCTTTCCCCTCAAAACCCTAGGCAACGGAATAAAGGACATGTATCACATTCAACGGAGCCCTAATTGCAGTCACAACCCATTATGGGAATTTGGTTGAGGTGATATGAGAACATCACACCCCATGACAGATGCTGAACAGCTGCACTGAGAAGAATAGCTTTGAGCCATATTTCCACCCGGGTCCTCTTGCATTGCTCTTTGGTAGAAGCAAAAAAGCTCTAAAGTGTGTAACTTTCAGCTGGCACCAGATGCATAACTTATTCTCATTTTAAATTACTTTTGTGTAAATAAAAATGAGACCCAAAATGGAATCAGGATTACCTTTATGCAATTATATTTCCTCCCTCCTGGTGTTTCTGTAAATTCATTTATTGTTAATGTGAATATTTAGGAGGGGGAAGGCAACATGAACCAAATAAATACACCTCAGGCTTCAATTTTGGGAGCAGCAGGGCTTTTTTGTAGCGGGAACTCCTTCGCATATTAGACCACAAACCTCTGATGTAGCCAATCCTCTAAGAGCTTACAGGGCTCTTAGTACAAGGTCTACTGTAAGCTCTTGGAGGATTGGCTACATCAGGGGTGTGCAGCCTAATATGCAAAGGAGTTCCTGCTACAAAATAAAAGCTCTGGGAGCAGGATATCTAGAGGTTTTCAGACCAAAGAGGCTGTCTATTAATCTTAAACCAACTCATTTGTTCCAAATGGCATCACTAGAACCAACAGCAGCAGTCAGTAATGGTTGTCGACATTCTTATATGAAAAGCAGTGGCCTCAAATGAAAAGCTGCTCCAGATGAGGCCACAAGAAGAGTCTTTGTGCAATAAACCAAATATCCATTTAAAGAGCCAACAGAGGTGAATTTCATAACTTCTTTACTAAAGCTGGGAGAAGGTACTCAGAGGGAAAACATCAGCAATGTATGAACCATTAAAAAATCTGTAACAGCATTTCCCACCCCCCCTTTGGAGACTTCCACTGTTATTAACAAAGATCAAAGTCTCTTCAGATTCAAGCTCAGGGAGGTTCACCCAGGTCTATGCAGAATCTTGCAGGTTTAACATTCAGCTTCGTTGCCTTAGTTCCTTCTCTGCCCCCTTGGCCAGCATAAGAACATAAGAAAAACCTAGTTGGGTCAAACCAGTGGTCCACCAATCCAGCATCCTGTTTCACATTGTGACACCCCCCCCCCCCACTCTTGCCCTGGAAAGCTAACAAACAGTTAATGAAGGCAAAGGCCTTTCCCTGATGTTGCCTCCTAACACTGGTATTTAGAGGCTTACATCTTCTGAAAATTGAATGTACCCCGGCTAGTAGGCATTGATGGCCCTAATCCTCCATAATAGGGAAGATGGCATGGTATAGCCCAGGGGTGACCAAACTGTGGCTCAGGAGCCACATGTGGCTCTTTCACACATAATATGTGGCTCTCAAAGCCCCCATTGCCTCATCAGCCAGCAGCTTGGAGAATGCATTTAAAGTTGCTTTCCTTTCCACATCTCCTCTCTCCTCCCTCCCCATCTTCCTTCTTTCCTTCCTTCCAGCTCTCAAACATCTGATGTTTTGTGACTGTCAAATGTCTGACATTTATTCTATGTGGCTCTTACATTAAGAAAGTTTGGCTGCTCTGGTATAGCCCGATCTCATCAGATCTTGAAAGCTCAACAGGATCAGTACTTGGAAGGGAAACCTCCAAGGAAGACTCTGCAGAAGAAGGCAATGGCAAATCCCCTCTTCTTCTCACTTGCCTTGAAAACCCCTTGCTGGGGTTGCCATAAGTTTTCCTTCAGCATCACCACAGGCTTAGTTTACCCTGGCTTGGACATAAAACAGTGCTGAGAGCTGTTCAGCCTCCTCTCCATCTACCACATGCCACTCAAGGGACTAAAAGCTGGGTTGATAACTGTTCAGCATCAAGGGTGTTCCCTCCCCAACTCCCCTAAATTAAGAACATAAGAGAAGCCATGTTGGATCAGGCCAGTGGTCCATCCAGTCCAACACTCTGGGTCACACAGTGGCCAAAGACACCAGGTGCCATCAGGAGGTCCATCAGTGGGGCCAGGACACTAGAAGCCCTCCCTAATGAAGCCAATGATGGGACAGGTCTTATCTCTCAGAAGAAACACGTGTTGGTGCTGCAAAGAAAGCAGAGCCGATATCAGGGGAAAGAACAGACTTGTTAATACTCCTGTAAATGTGAAGGCCAGATTGGCATATCTGTACCTGCTGAGAATGCCAACCTAACACTTCCCAGAGACCTTTCTTGCTCCTCCTCCACTCCATCATCCCTAATGTGGACTACTACAAAGACAGTGGTTTTTAAAAAAGAGCTTGTGGCAGTTTTGTTGACTTTCTTTCCAGAAGCCATTCTGCTATTTCCTTCAGGCGGCTGCTGTTGGATATTGAAATGCAGGATCTTATCTTTCCTCAGTCATGGTCTGAATGGCACATCTGTTATCTTCAGATTTAATCAACCCCACCAATCAAATTGAGTTATGGAAGCTTCAACAGAGCGGAGTTTCTTTTCTTCCTGCATGGAGCAAAAATCTTCAGGTTAAGGCAAAGCATACAAAACAAAAGTTGTTTACAAGTAAGCCATAAAAAAGTACAGGAGATGTATGCAGTGTCCATTTATTTGATCATTTATAATAGCGAAAAGGTCACCAAAGAGTGATTTCCCCAAGAGATGCCAGAGACTTTCCCACAAGCATTTCCTTTTTTTAAATAAACTTTTTGTTTGCAACTTTCAAACACAAGCTCAACTATCATGACCCTCTGCAAGCCAAACCTCCCATCTCTCCACTGTGATTTGGCTTCTTCAGGCGGCCATTGGAAATTCACACGTTTTAGCCCTGTGCATGAAATAGGTCTCTGCTAGTCAGAAACGACTGGTGCTTGCACAGGGGACTACCTTTACGTTTTAGTAGGAAGTTAGAACTGCAAGGAAGTAGCCACCCGAACTTCTCTCTGATGTGCTACTTCTTAAATTACAGGGAATTTTTAAGGGAGAGGCATTCACTAAGGTAGGATTCCCAGCCTCCAACCTGCCGGCCCTGGGCTGGCCTGCAGGGGGCTCCCTGCCCCCCAAAAGCTCTGTCAGCACCCGACATGCCCGGCATGGTGATGTCACCTGGAAGCGATATCATTGTGCCCGGTACACCACACGTGGGATGCTCTAGCAATTAGGTAAAAAACCCCTCTATGGTACCAATTGCTAGAATGTGGAGAACTGCAATCATGGATAAAAATATAAGTAAATGGGAAAACAAATGAAATAATAATAATAATAATAATAATAATAATAATAATAATAATAATAATAATAATAATAATAATAATAATAATAATAATAATAATAATAATAATAATAATAATATTTTATTTTTATATCCCGCCCTCCCCGCCAGGCGGGCTCAGGGCGGCTAACAGACATGGGAGTCCCATGATTCACATTAAATAGTATAACAGACATGGGAGTCCCATGATTCACATAAAACATAGCAATACAAATAAGTTATTTAAAATACATAAAACATATAAAAAGGTGCTAAAATGATATAGTCTTGATGTATATGAGATGGCTAAATATCTGTTCGTTCGTTAGTCAGGTTCTATCTCAAATACCACAAGATGTCTCAAATGCCAACTGAAAAAGAAATGTTTTGCAAGCCCTGCGGAATTGGTTCAGGTCCCGCAGGGCTTGCACCATCTCTGGTAGATCATTCCACCAACGAGGGGCTATCACCGAGAAGGCCTGCTCCCTAGTGGCCTTCAGCCTAACTTCTTTAGGCCTAGGGATTGTTAATAAATTCTGGGAACCAGACCTCAGTGCTCTCCGGGGTACATATGGGGAGAGGCGGTCCTTTAGGTAGGCAGGTCCTCGGCCATATAGGGCTTTAAAGGTGATAACCAGCACCTTATAAGGTACCACTGTAGGGGTCGTAGCTTAATGGTAGAGGCTAGTCCCCAGTCTCTGTAATTCAAAGGCCTCTCTACTGATCTGGATAGCCCAGGTTAGCGCCATCTCCTCAGATCTCAGAAGCTAGGCAGGGTTGGCCTTGGCTTGTATTTGGAAGGTGATCTCCAAGGAATACCAGCATTGTGATGCAGAGGCAGGCAATGAGAAACCACCTCTGAAACATCTCTTGCCTTAAAAACAAGTCTACCTTGCCACCTAGTGTTGTCTAAAAGAGCTAGAAAATCTGGCTGCCTGACAATCTAAGTAACTCCTAGCTATACGACGCACAATGCCATACAATATCTGCTTGAGATTTGCCAGTCACAGCAGACAACAGCACCCTTGATACATCAATGGTCTGACATGCTAGAAGGCAGTTTCAGGTGCTCACTGATGATCAGTCCTTTCTGAGCCAGATCATTCCTCTGGACTCTATTCAAGTCTGCCAATCAGATCTGCTTTTAATTGCTTTTATGCTATGTGTTTTAAAAGCATGTTTTAATGTTTTTGATTGATGGTCATCTTGGGGAATGTTAAGCTGGGTGGAAAGTCATCCAAAATGTTATAAATAATTAAATCAAATCAAACTCTAGACTGAGCCAGGAATGCTGGTCCCTTCTGACAGAGCTTTTGGGGGGGGCAGGGAGTCCCCTGCAGGCCAGCCCCGGGCTGGCGGGTTGGCTAGAAGGTTATTGGTACTTGGGTTAGCAAATGAGAAAGAGGCCAACTGAGTTTCTGCAGCAGGCTGGCAAGAAACAGAGACGTTGCAAGGGAGCGCTGGGATGGGGCATGCAGCTCACCACTGAATAAGATCTTATCTTCAAAACTGGAAATAATTATTGGTTTAATTTAATTTGATTATTTATAACATTTCAGCTTTCCACCCAGCTTAGCATTCCCCAAAGTGGCCATCAATCAAAAACATTAAAACGTGCTTTTGAAACACATAGCATAAAAGCAATTAAAAGCAGATCTGAATGGCAGACTTGAATGGCCCATTAAGTGGACCTGAAGGGCCCAGGCTAGCCCAGTCTCATCAGATCTTGGAAGATAAGCTAGGTCAGCCCTGGTTTGTACTTGGATGGGAGACCACCAGGGCTTTTTTTGTAGCAGGAACTCCTTTGCACTTTAGGCCACACACAGAGCTTCCAAGAGCTTACAGGGCTCTTTTTATAGGGCCTACTGTAAGCTCTTGGAGGATTGGCTACCTCAGGGGTGCGTGATCTAATATGCAAAGGAGTTCCTGCTACAAAAAAAGTCCTGGAGACCACCAAGGAAGTCCAGGGTCACTATGCAGGGGCAGGCAATGGCAAACGGCCTCTGTTAGTCTTTTGCCTTGAAAATCTAAAAGGATTGCCATAAATCAGCTATAACTGACAGCACTTTACACATATACACAGTTAAAACACAAACACCATTCCTTCCAGCCCTCTTAAAAAGAAGGTGAGCTCTTTGCCACCCCCACCTCTGGATTTCCTCCCTATTTTAATCAGCCCGAGTGACTCCCAATTAAAGTTCAGACATGGGGAAAGTTTTCCAACTTTAAGCGACTTTAAAAAATGAGAAGCTGCCATGTAATCACTTGATTATTCAAATGCCAAGGGTATTTGCTTTAATTTTAAAAAAGCACACCGTCTGCTTTGGAGAGATAATGCAATTGGAGGGGGGGATAGAGAGACAAAAGGACATACATCCTTATGTAATTGCTGTGCTAACGTGGGAGGACGTTCTCCCACTGTTCTGGATTCCTGTGGTCGCTTGTGACTCTGACTCACATCTCTGCCCATTTCAAAAATATTTCATGAGCTCTAGACACCCACTTACTCCTAACCTGAGAAGAACCCTGCAGGACCAAACTAAAGGTCCATATCAGTCTTTCCAACAGCTTCTGGGGAACCTCTAAGAGCTTTCTCTTGTTATTTCTTCTTAATACTCCAGTATTCAGAGGCCTCCTGAAGATGAAGGCTCTAGTTAGGTACCAAGGCTAAACATTGGGTTGGATCCAATGAGAAATAGTCTGTGTTGCTTCTTTCTTTCTGCCTTGTCTTTCTTTCCAGACACAAGGAAGTTGCTTCCTGGGTCACAAGACTTGGCCATTGGCAGGGGTATGGGGTGGGTAGGGCTGCCAGATCCAAGTTGGGAAACTCCTGGAGATTTGAGGATGGAACCTGGGGAGGGCAGGACCCTCTGTGGGGAACATTGTCACAGAGCCCACCTCCAAAGCATCCATTTTCTATAGGGGAACTGATCTCTGTAGACAAGCTGTAATTCTGGGAGATCCCCAGGTCCCACCTGAAGGTTAGCATCCCTAGCTTGCATAGAATACCTAACAGCCAATACAGTCCAGCATACAAACTAAGGAAACTATGGGGTAGGGGCTCTGATCATGAGGCACCTCTAAATATAAAAAACCCTAAGCTTTTCAATGGAGATAGATCCAGGTAGGTAGCAGTGTTGGTCTGAAGCAACAGAACAGGTGGAGTCCAGTGTCATCTTGGAGTTTAATTCTGGGTATAAGTTTGAGTGTGCTTGAACTCAAATTTTGTTCTAAGCTTTTCAATGCTAGAATAATCTATCTTTCTGGAGGGGGGTAATGCTAAGCAGGGCCTAGCCCCAGACACTTGGATGGAAGACCTCCAAGGACACTGGCCTACTGGGATGTACCAGCCCTGTTCTTAGGCCAGTCCCATCTAGCTGCTGCCATGGGAAGGAGTGGAAGCAGCATAACCCCATAATCACATTGCCAAGGCCACTTATGGTCTATAACAGCACTGCTAGAACCCCTGGTAGAGCTGGGAGCAGGGCTTTCTTTAAATAGAAAAGGACTCATTTGCATATTAGGTCACACCCCCTGATGTCACCATTGTTTTGCGTCAAGCTTTTTTGTAGAAAAAGCCCAGCAGGAACTCATTTGCATATTAGGCCACACACCCCTAAAACAAGCCAGCCAGAACTGTGTTCCTGTGCGTCCCTGCTCCAAAATAGCCCTGACTGGGAGTCTTCTGCCATCAGGCCCTGCTACCAATCAGCTGGATGCCAGTCGGGACTTATCCAGGAAAAAGCAAGGCCCAGTTGACATAGCAGTGACATGACTACATCACTTCCAACATGACCTGGAAGTGACACCATTACAATGGTTCTGTTGGAGTGATGCTCTGGTATTTGCGTGAAAACCGTATGATAGGAGTTTTTTCCCCAAATATCATAGCATCACCCCAATGGTGCCATGTGATGATATCACTTCCGGCTTACATCAGAAGTGGCATAAACACATTGCTGAAATGTCAGCTGAGTCTCCCTCCTGCTCCAGGTAAGTCACCCCCCCACCCCCCCATTGGTTGTCATGAGGGACCCAGCAACAGAAGAAAGAAGAAGAAGAATGATTCTGAGCTTTTAACCTCTATCAAACTGGTTCTCTAGATGCTGGTAAACATTAATAATATGACTTCCATTTAAATTTTGTTTTAGGAGGGATACTTTTTTGAAAAGATCTTTTAAAAACTTTCCCTCAAAGCTCCAGTGAAAAGACAGAATTCCCTGCTAGTTCTCCAGACAGCTGTTCTAGTTGCAAAGATTCCTGCAGAACACAAATTAATCATTTGGGCTTTTGTTGCTGAACTGCCAAAACACCCTATCTTTTTAATTACATATTTTAAAAAAATAATCAAAGAGAAGGTAGAAGAAATATAATTTTTTTTTTCATTGCACCCCAAGTCACATTCTAAATAGATCCGAATGCCACGTTGTACATGGCATCCCTGCCAATTAACTATCAAGGCACAACGCTCATTGTGATTAATGAGTGCCTTTGCAATCTTAGATGACATGGAATGCAAACCAACAAGAAGTCTGGGAAATGTCCTTGTATTCCAAGTGCCATCTAGGAAAATTGATTTTGAAAGGAGTAGGATTCATCACACTTAAAGACAGCAGACATGCCCTTGTAAGCACAAGCATGTTCTGGCGGCCATTCTGGGACCAGTTGAGCATAAAACCCCCTGGGGCAGTGGTACAGTCATGTCCTCGGTCCTAATTAGCCAGACCTCAGAGAGCTCAAATGTTCCAAGAAAACTGTGAAGGGCAGATGCCGAATTTCCATGGGGAAGACATCCTGCTGCCAAACTAGGTATTTCAGTTTCCAAGTGGGACCTGAGGATCCCCTGGAATTACAGCTCATCTCCAGACTATAGGGATCCATTCCCCAGGAGAAAATGGATCTTTGGAAAGTGGACTCTGTAAAATTGTACCCCACAGAGTTCCCTGTCCTCCCCAGGCTCCCTCCCAAATCTCCAGGAGTTTCCCAACCTGAATCTGGTATCCCTACCCTCCCCATCCCCTGCCAATGGTCAGAGGGACCTCAGAACCAGAACCTGGAACTCAGTATGGGTGACTCACCTGAGCAAGAAGTTCAAAACACCAGGGGCTCTACCCACCAGCTCAATTCTTTGTGCTTCTCCATGAATCCTTCTTTTTAAGAATCAACATAGCCTGTCTAGAAGCAGAGATGGCCCCAAATACCTTGTTTCTTCTGTGACAGAATGTGCAAAATAGCATCCTCTAACACCTTCCTGTGACAGAATGTGCAAAATAGCATCCTCTAACACCTTCCTGATCCCTTTCTACCACTGAATGGTCCTATAAGTCTAACGCTTGAGGGTTGCAGCTTAACTCGCATAATGGTAGAGGGTTGGTAATTCCCGGATCTACCAAGCACCATAGTAATGCAAAGCTAAGGCACAAAGAATAGCCTTGATAAGTAGGGTTTCCAGCTCTGGGTAGGGAAATACCTGGAGATTTTGGGGGTGGAGCCAGAGGATGGTGGGTTTGAGGAGAATAGAGACCTCATATAATGCCATACAGTCTACCAGGGCTTTTTTGTAGAAAAAGCCCAGCAGGAACTCATTTGCATGTTAGGCCACACACCCTGACATCACCATTGCTTCACATAGGGCTTTTTTGGTAGAAAAAGCCCAGCAGGAACTTATTTGCATATTAGTTGACACCAAGCCGGCCGGAACTGTGTGTAAAATGTGTGCAAATGTGTAGGGATCTATAAAGCTCTCATAATATTTCACCTTGCACCTACTTTTCTCTCTCTCTCTTGTGAGCCTATTGATAAGCCACATCCACTTTTCTTTGGAAAGTAAGGCTCAGAAGAATGGTTACCTGGGCATGCATCAAGTTCTTTAATTCCATAAAGGGATGAGCAGATTTTTCCTGATCCACTTGTTATCCCAGAATTTTCCTTTGGACTACATCACGCTGCTGCTTAACTCCAGTTTAACTAGGAACCTTTCTGAAGTTA
Source organism: Heteronotia binoei (assembly GCF_032191835.1). Taxonomy (NCBI): domain Eukaryota; kingdom Metazoa; phylum Chordata; class Lepidosauria; order Squamata; family Gekkonidae; genus Heteronotia; species Heteronotia binoei. The sequence goes on from NC_083226.1 coordinate 29,452,400, forward strand.
ATTCTGGAATCAGAGCAAGTGCCATTTACTGCAGTTTTCATGCCCTCCAGTTATTTTGAATCAATTCCTTCTCTGTTACCAATGCATTGATCCAATGCTGCAAAAAAAGAAGAAGCAAACTTGATACATCTGTATGTATGAGAGCACGGACCTTTTTTACAGCCTTTTATTGATTGTGCGTAGATTTAGTTCTGTGCATTGGTAAGAAAATTACATAAAAGGAATCTTGATCCAGATAAACCCCAAGAGCGCAATATTTTATCAGTGTGCACATGTATAGCAGCAGCGTAAAGGAGGGGAGAAGCAGAGGTGCAAAATGGTATCTCTCTGCCCATATAAAGTGTTCTGTGCAACATTTGGAAATAAAAGAAGGAACAAGAAAGGAGTTTAGGAATGCTGTTAAATTTCTCACCCAATCTGGTTTCATTTGAGAATCCCAGTTTCAGTTTGTTTCCTCCTAGTTCAAATTAAATCAACAAATCTTTCTTTTTTGGATAATTTTCTGTTATGTCAGATTTTTTCCCCATATATGCATGTTTTAACATTATATATGCATCGATAAATCAGCATTATATATTAGATATGGCAGGCATTGAGTATCTACATTGTGAAATAACTGCATATACATATACTGGAGTGGATTGGGAGAGAAAAAGGACATTGGAAAAGGTCCTCATTCCAAGCCTGCCGCAAGCACTCCCTCTCAAAGGAGAGAGGGAGAAAGAAAGACCCTGCTACCCAAAGGTTAGGGTTGCCAACCTTCAGGTGGGACCAAATAAATCAAAACCACTCTGTGAAAAATATATTTACAAAATGTGATTCATACAAGAAAAAAAGTGCCATTCAGCAACCTCATCATTTTACATACCGCATGTGCATATTTATGCACACACACACACACACACACACACACACACACACACACACACATATATATATATATATATATATATATATATATATATATATATATATATATATATATATATATATATATATATATATATATATATATATATATATATATATATATATATATATATATATATATATATATATATATATATATATAAGTCCAAATCATAAATAAATCCAAGACATGAATCCAAAAAGAGCTCCAACGGACAGCTAGCAGTGTAAAGTCTGTTTTGGACCGCCAGGTCCTTCCTCCAGGGAGTGTCTTGCAGAACTTGTGGTATATGTGTAGAGAATTTCACAATGTTCAGATCTTATACACTGCTCTTGGTCCAACCTGCTGGACATCGAATTGGCTGTGCAGATTTTTTAAAAATGTTGCTTTGGCGGCAGCTGCAGCCCCAGCATAGAGAATGTCACTTTGTAGTGGGCTTCACCTCCTGCAGCAACCTGGTACAACACTCTCCCAGTTTATAGCTGAGCCCTAAGCGATTTAATACAGTTCTGCAGGGCCTGTAAAATGGAGATGTTCTGCCAGGCCTATGGTTGACACAACAAAAAATACAAGCTAGTGACCAATTTACTAAGAAATATATAGAAACCAGTCCAAATGTCCAAAACATGTACATTCAAGTCCCAAAGTAGTGTGGTGACAAGCCAATCGATTAAGTACTTGTTTCTTTCCATTCTTCATCAGACCTGGGACTACTAACAAAAGAAAATATTATACAAAAATATCAGAAGGACACTCAGACACCACCAACCCCCTTCCAGTGAAAAAATATCATACTTACATATTGATTCAATTATATAGATTCTTTACATAATTTTTAAAAAAGGGGACACAGAGCGTCTCCAACAGCAATTTCACATCAGCTACAGCTCAGTATGAGGCTTCTTGCGCACCCTAACGGTGCAACTAACATGTTTAAAAAGGCAAACATCTCATTTACAGCTGCCATTACACAAACCTCTTAAAGGTAAAGTAACATATTTCTAATGCAACATGCTAAAAGACACAAACACCACAAACTATATCCACAGCAGATACAACATACAAAATATTCCATACAAAGAATGTGAAATCACATAATTTATACAAAAATGTGTTATCACACAGCCAAATTATGCACAGCACTCATAATATTATAAAGAAGACCATTCATAAAAAAACATGTCAAATCATTGGCCATATTCAGTCCATATGGAGAAATGCAATTCAGCTAGTGTATCCAGTATGCCTATTTTTGCAGCAGGATCTTGTGCACATCTTCATTTCTATCTGTTTGTTCATATTTGTATAAGGTGAAAAAACAAAAATCTTCACAGTCATGATTCTTTTGCATAAAATGGCTGACCATAGGCGCTTCAATCACACAGTTCCTAACTCTGCTCCTGTGTTCCAGGATACGTACTCTGAGGGCTCAAGTAGTGCTGCCAACATATCAGAATTCTTGGGATTTGTCAGCTGTGAGGTGGATGCCATCAAATGCTTTAACCATGTTTTTTAATTGTTTAATCAATAATTTTATAGATTTTAAGGTTGTGTTGTATTTTAATTACATTGTATTCTTTAACCATGTTGTAACCCACCCGGAGCCTGTTGTGCACTGGGGGAGGAAGGGCTACAATCCATCCAACAAACAAATAAAACCATTTTGTGGATGTGCCGGGATTTCAAAGCTGTCCACAAACAGGTTGAGCTCAAACATCAGTTTGGCAGTCACAAAACCCTAAGGGTGAAGTCCATCTCCCACAAATGTCTATGCACAACTTCTTCCCAGGGCCAGCGCATGGGAGTAGGCGGAGTAGGCAGCTGTCTAGGGTGAACCTGGCCACAGGATGGCCGGCTCAGCTCCTGAAGGTAGTAGCCTACCTCTGGCAGACTCCATCGTAGCGCCGTGGCCCAGGTCAGCATGGGGTGGTGGAGGGCAGCGCCTTCCCAGCCAGCTTAGTGCTGCTCTCTGAGTCACCTCCCAGCAAAGTGATTGGTGGTGGCACCAGAAGGGATGGAGCAGGCAAATGTGGGCAGGGGCTGTTTGAACCAGAGGAGCCACCAGTAGCACAGGCACAGCCGGTTTCCAGAAGAAGCCCTGTCCTGTCCTTCCTTTGATTTTAATAACACCACCATTGTCTTCAAGGAATGCCATGTTCCCACCTTGCCTAAACTTGCAGAGCCAGCCGGGGTAAGGCTGAATTCTAGCTTAATGACTGCCTATAAAGCAGCACTTAGAAGCAATAAGCCTATCTTTTTTCCGCTGTCACCAAATAGCTGAATTCAGTTTCCTGACTACCATACCTCATTACAGTCGGAGCAGCTCTAACAGAAGATAAACTAACTGGAGATAAAGCTGATGTACTCCTACTGACTCGGAAACATCTAGGGAAAATAAAAATGCTAAACTTAGGACAGGCTTCTGGCAGTGCTTTTTATTTGGGTTGGCCTGTTGTAAAGCTGGTATACTCCAGGGATGATGTGTGCAAGCAAGAGCATCCCTAGATCAAATCTTCCCAACAATGCAAGGATATAGGTTTGGTGTAGTGGTTAAGTGAGCGGACTCTTGTCTGGGAGAACTGGGTTTGATTCCCCATTTCTCCACTTGCAGCTGCTGGAATGGCCTTGGGTCAGTCATAGCTCTCGTAGGTGTTGTCCTTAAAAGGCCAGCTGCTGTAAGAGCTCTCTCATCCCCACCCACCTCACAGGGTGTCTGTTGTGGGGGGGAGAAGATAAAGGAGATTGTGACTGCTCTGAGACTCTGAGATTCAGAGTATAAGGCGGGATATAAATCCGATATCTGCTTCTAGGTGGGGGCTTCCAAGGGGTCAGCAGCAGCACCAATGTCAGCATACCCTGATGTGGAACAGCTTCCAGGGCCCAGAACTTCTGGTGAGATCCACTGCTGCTGACCCCACCCCTATCCACACACACCCCTGCCACCTGTCTGTACCTGAGCTCCCAGATGGCCAGAGTCAATGAGAAAAAGCACGTGGATGCAGCACAGTTGTGGCATTCCTTGTGGCAGTGGAAAGCAGTGCAGGCAACTCAGCATGGACAATGGGAGGGTTTGCAAGCAGGAGAAAGATGCATGGGTGGGGGGGCATGCAGGTGTGGGGATGGAAGGGAGGGAGGGCATGATAAGGCTGCTGGGCAATGCTCAGGGGCCCCCAAACTCTGAAACCAGCCCTGGTCAGCAAGCAGGTTTCACAAGTGAGGTAGCACTTGAACCCAAAGGTGTTGCGAAGAAGAAGAAGATATTGGATTTATATCCCGCCCTCCACTCCGAAGAGTCTCAGAGCGGCTCACAATCTCCTTTACCTTCCTCCCACACAACAGACACCCTGTGAGGTGGGTGGGGCTGGAGAGGGCTCTCACAGCAGGTGCCCTTTCAAGGACAACCTCTGCCAGAGCTATGGCTGACCCAAGGCCATGCTAGCAGGTGCAAGTGGAGGAGTGGGGAATCAAACCTGGTTCTCCCAGATAAGAGTCTGCACACTTAACCACTACACCAAACTGGCTCTCCAAAGATATATCCATTATACCACGCTAGCTTGCAAATGGGGAAGGGAACTGTGATATTAAAATGGCCATTCGTGCTGCCCCTGGTTGGGTTGTAGTTAAATGCCCTGTGTCCAGAGCTTTTTTGTAGAAAATAACCCCAGGAGGAACTTATTTGCATATTAGGTCACTGTTGCTTTGCATAGGGCTTTTTGTAGCAAAAGCCCAGCAGGAATTCATTTGCATATTAGGCCACACCCCCTGATGCTGCTTGGCTTGTTCTTGGCGTTTAGTGGCCCTCCAAGGCAATGGCCCACCAAGAACTCTCCTGCAAGGTTGAAGGGCCAATCCACTCTGCTTTCAAGAGTTATGCAATTGCTAATGTATGAAAACTTTGAGGATTCTCAGCGTCTATGCTAATTTCTAGGGGAAATGCTTTGAATGGAAAATGAATAGAATTGCTAATGATTTTCTACTCTGCGATCTCTCCCTTCTCCCAGAACGCATTGTGCCTCTGCCATATTAAATTCTAAAGAGTACAATAATCAGCTCATTAGGCTATCTATTCCTGTATATCAATCCATTTTTTATTAGCTGGGCACAGTCAATTAAAGACAGAGCTGAAATGAAGGGAGCCTCAAATGAATGTGTCCACCACAAATGGAGAGAAAAAACTGCAGCCTCACACAGGGTTGGCTACTGCTATTATACAATAGCGGCCATTTTCAACTGGACTGTCTTGCCCACACAGGAAAAACCAATCTCTGGTTTCTCTAGGTAGAAGGGTCAAGTAATAGGTGAAAGACTTCTGCCTGAGACTCTGAAAAGCTCCTGCCAGGCTAAACAGCTTTAGAAGGGCACTTACAATAGCTAGGTGTTTTGCTCTCCCTTCTGCAGTTATTGAGCCTAGGGACAATAAAATCCCCTACTGAGAAAGGTTATGCTCTTCTTGTCCCATAGGGGAAGTTGAGTCTGTAGAGTTATGTTCTTCAGCTGTCCACCCTACAAGGAGGTTTGTCATGGAATTATCACCCCCCTTACTTGATACGATTCCTAGCCACATAAACACAAATAAAGCAAGGCTTCATTAGTTTTAATCTGACAGTAATAATTCTAAGATTACATGTGAAGTTGCTACATTTTGTGCATTCATTCTTAAATTACAGGAACAGCATCTTAAAGGTTCCTAAAATTTTTACCATTGTATTACTGTTGCATTTTATGCTTGTTTGAACTGTATGCTGGTCCAAAGACCATAATAAACTACTACCACTACCACTAACTACTAGTAATAGTAGCAGCAGCAGCAGTAGTACCTCCTGCCAGTCTGAGGAGACAATACTGATCTTGGTGGACCAATGTGCACTAAGGCAGTTTTCGATGTGTTCCTATGATGATAAGGCATCTTCAGGTGTTCCTGTGTTTGTGTATGTTCCTCCATTGTGGATGTTTTCCAGGATGTCCTGGAGTGTGTACAATGTTCACGCACATCCTTCACCCAATTCCATAAAACTACAATATGCAAGAGCAGCATATTGTGTTCAATGCAGAAGGTCTCTCTTTACCATTGCTTTTGCTTACAAGGTATGTCTGTCACATTGTTTCCTTAGGGGCAACCAAAGACATGGGGAAGATGCTGGGTGGAGAAGAAGAGAAGGACCCGGACGCTGCCAAGAAGGAAGAAGAACGGCAGGAGGCCCTTAGGCAGCAAGAGGAAGAGAGGAAAGCAAAATACGCCAAGATGGAGGCTGAAAGGGAAAACGTGAGACAAGGGATTCGGGACAAGGTAGGGTTCAATTTTGGACTGATTTCCATTCGTCCTCATGGGATGTAAGCAGAGTGTATGTGGAATTTCAATTATTTCAAACCGAGTCTGATGTCATCTGCTAATGGCAATGCTACACAACAGCCTAAGTCCATTTTCATAATAGTTGTTGTTGCCATTAACGATGGTCACATTCCGTCACTGCACAGCGGTAATCAGACCAGCATTTAGGCTATTTTTAATCGTTGGATCATTGTAGTGGTTTGGTGTAGTAGTTATGAGCAGCAGATTTTAATCTGAGAGAACCAGGTTCGATTCCCCACTTCTCCACATGCAGCTGCTGGGTGATCTTGTGTCAGTCACAGTTCTCTCAGAGCTGTTCTCTCAAGAGCAGTTCTCAAAAGAGCTCTCTCAGCTCCACCTGGTGTGCAGGTAGTCTGTTGTGGGGAGAGGGTGGGAAAGAGATTATAAACCTCTGAGACTCCAATTGAAGGGCAGGGCACAAATCCAACTCTTATTATTACTATGTTACTGCTGTTCCAAAGTTCAATGCAGTGTACAAATCCAGAGTAATCAGTAAAACATTGCTTCTGATATATTTTCTTGAATGTATGTCAGTTTTGTGAGCTGCTATTTTCCTCCGAAGAGAGAAACTTTGTACGGCAAATCTATTGCAGGTGTTAAAGTATTTTCTAGTGTTTCCCAAATTGCTGAAGCATGCGCCATTCCCACATATTTACAATTTCATTTGTTTTTTCATCATCGGTAATGATTACTAGAGAGCAAAGTAAAAATTTGCAGTATATGAGACTGCAAAATGTGCAGAAACTTACCAGCCAAATACGAATTCATGTATGTTTCCTAGTTATCTTTAATGAGGTATCTCAGTGGTGTGTGTGTGGGAGGGCGGGGAGAGTTGTTGAATGGAGAATGGCATTCTATTGAGAAAATTTCAGCCCGACAGAAGATGAGGCTGTGACATGGGTAAAGATACGAAAGTTTCCGCCTGGAGAGCCAGAGTAATGATTCGAGGGGGCATGGTTCAACAGTCAGGCATCTGCTTTCCATGCAGAAGGTCTCAGGTTCCGCCCCCCGCATCTCCAATTAATGGGTTCAGGTAGTAGGTGATGGGAAAGACCTCTGCCTGAGACCCTGGACAGCTGCTGCCGTTCAAAGTAGAAAGTATTGACTCTGACAGATCCACAGTCTGAATCAGTATATGGCACTTTCTCATCCAATGCATGCTCTGTCCTGAAGCTGACTAGGCAAATCATTATATCTCCTTCTAGTGAACCTCACAGGGTCGCTGAGGGTTTATGGACAGAACAAGGGCCTGAGTTCCTGCAGAGAGTTAATCCAGACTAAGCCCCAGAGCTTCTTTTTTTTGTAGAAAAAGCCCAGCAGAAACTCATTTGCATATTAGGTCACTCCCCCAATGCCAAGCCTGACAGAAGTGCATTCCTACATATTCCTGCTCAAAAAAAACCCCTGCTAAGTCCACAGATTTCTGTGTCTTCAGGCACATATATCACCTAGCTGGATTGGGGCTAATTGGCTGGGTCGCTTCAGGAAAGCTGCTGAGTTTTGTTAATTTCTATCATGCGGGAAATGCACTCCAGAAATATAACACAAGAGCATTCCGCAGACTGAATTTTGCCAGTGAAGCCATTTGCTTTTTTTCCCTTCTTCTTCTTTTGGCAGAGGCCTGTAAGGAAATAAGCATAAATTCCCCCATTGCAGAGTAAAGAATATTGCAAACATATCACCTTGTCAATAACTGCCAAGAGGTCACTAATTCTGAAGAATGGTCTCTCTTCAGTTCAGGAAAGCTCTGTGGCGAGAACAAAGCTGTTCTGCTTCCTGCAGGAAAACTCTCAAATGAGAGAGATGGACTTATGGCATTATTATGGTTGTCAACATCCTGGCAGCACCTGGAGATCTTCTTCAATTACAACAGGTCTCCAGATGACCAAGATCAGTTTCCCCTAGAGAAAATGGCTGCTTTGAACACTGGTGTCTATGGCATTATCCCCTGTTAAGACCAGGGCTTTTTTAAAAGCAGGAACGCAGCTCCAGCTGGCTTGGCACCGGGGGTGTGGCCTAATATGCAAATGAGCTCCTGCTGGGCTTTTTCTACAAAAAAAGCCCTGGTTAAGATCCCTTCCCTTCCCATATCCTTCTCTCCCCACCCTCCGCCCCTAAAATCTCCAGGCATTCTTCAGCCTAGAGCTGGCAACCCCAGACATTATGGCTGTGAAAGTTTCTCAGGAAGATTATCTATGGGAAAAAGCAAACCACTCCGTATAAGAAGGCCAGTGCCTTTCAAGTAGTTATGAACAATTTCCCCTTATTTCTTTTCTTTTCTTTATGCTTTTGTCAGCAGTTTCAGGGATAGAAATTCCCACTAACAGAAAGTCCCACTTTACCAGTTGCCCACCCCCCTCCACCAGCAGACTTTTCACTCTTCCCCCTCATGCCCTTTTTTTGGGGTGGGGGCCCCTTGTACCTCAGAAGTGAGAATTTTGAGGATCAAACTGAGCTGTAGTTCGTGGGCATGGGAAGGAAGTCCCACTCTGTTGGTGCAAATCCGTTCTGTCAGTGATGATCCAACACTAGAGGCAAACTTCAGTTCACCTCTTTTCAGTTTGTTTTGTAGATCTGTGTGTATTGCAGTATATGCTTTATAAAAGGCATGACACGCAGTTCTGATGTGTGCAATGAAGACTGTTTACGTGTATGCTGATTGACTGATGAAGAAAGGATGCTGGGGAAAATGTATATTTTCTGGGAACAGTAAAGAAAACAATACAACCACAAAGATTTACAAGTTCAATTTGTGCCATTGAAAGCTGAAGTGGGAATTTAGGGGTTGGAAACAGTGCAGGATGAGAACTTTGAAATCAATCCCCTTTTTTGTGATATTGCTTTAAGAACAGTGTGTCATGCAGAAAATGACGTAACTGAGAAATACAGTATTTATTTAAGTGCAGGACTAGATTTTTCACAGGTATGCCATCAAAGAAAAGAGGGGTCATCTTGCATTCACATATACATTACAGTTATGACTGATAATTTTTTTTGTGTGTGTGTATATCATTTTTATGGTGATCTTTTTACATTCAGAGTTATCTTCCTGTGTCGAGTAAATACTTATAAGCTAAAAGAAGGCAACTATCATACAAGAAGAACATTATAGGTTATCTTAGGGAGTTGGGAGATGGAAAACAAAAAAACCTGACTTTCTGCTCTGGAGGAACTGCCAACATTTGCAAACAATATATACCACAATGTGTTGACAATATACATAGCAGTTTCCCTTCTCTCTGCATATAACTTTCACAGAAACCCAGTTCTTTCTATCAGTTCAATGATGAATCTGTGCCAAATTAAAATATGAGAACTTACAATCAGACAAAATGTATGTGTTAAAGCCGATGGCCTTTTCAGTAGACTATTCATTCTGCACTTCAAAAAGCAAGGGGGATTTTGTACTGTTCACTTCTAGCATACAGATAACTAGTTATCTATCTGTATGCTAGAAGTGAACAGTGGCAGAGTGGTGGTGGGGCCCTATTATACCAGTACTCTCTGAGAGACCTCAAAGCCAGAGGTTAAACAATTAAAAGACACTAGTCCAGGCTGTGGAATGGTATCATCAGATCTCAGGAGCTGCTAAGCAGGGTCAGTACCTAGATGGGAGACCCGCCCCCCCCCGAAAGACTCTGCAGAGGAAGGCAATGGCAAATCACCTTTGCTTCTCATTTGCATTTAAAACCCTATAGGTCAGCTGAACTTTGACAGCACTTTATACCCACAGGGTCCAGGGGCCAGAACAATCATGGTTGGCACCCACTTAGCCATAAGAGTTTTGCAGATATCAAGCAGATGCATTTAGGCAATATGTGATCATTGACTGGGGAATGGGGTTCAGGAATGTGCATGCTTCCCCGAAGAAACCCTCCCAAAGCAATTAGATACCCATGGAGTCTCCTGCCTCCTTCTTCTTAGAAGTGAAATACTGAGATTTTGTTTAAAATCACACTGTGATGCTAGCGTTGCACTATGCCCCACATAAATTTGCTTTGGGAACCAGATGAAGCTCATAGGCCAGCAGTTGGCCACTTCAGGTGTGAACAATTCTCCATTTCCCCCCTTAACAATTAGGGTTGCCAAGTCCCCCCTGGTCACTGGTGAGGAATGGGAGGTATGGTGGGCAGAGCCGGGGTGGGAAACACCAGGATATTTGGGGATAGAGCCAGGGGAGGACAGGGACCTCAGTTGGGTACGCCATAGAGTCCACCCTCCAAAGCATCTGTTTTCTCTAGTGGAAATGATTTCTGTAGTCTGGAGATTAATTGTAATTCTGGGGGATCCCAAAGTCCCACCTGGAGACTGGCAGCCCTAAAATACAGGAATAGATCTGGAATGCACAGGCTGGATCTTGTGGAGGATTTTTACAAGCAAAAGAGGGGGCAATTGTCGCCCTCTCACTGTATTCCTCCTCCCACTGCAGACCTCTGGCTCCCACCATCCTGTTCCTGGGGGTTCCCTGTTCCCCATTTGGGGCTCCAGAAAGGGAAGAGGCAGACATGTCCTGTAGGATTCATGCCTACATACACCAAATTTCGGAATAAATGCTGAATTTAAGATGCTGCCATTCAGCTTATATTCCATATGAAAACTGCTCACTTTTAGACATCAACATTTGATATTTCATACCTTTTCCATTTAAGCAGCAGCATTATCGCAAGACATTTTTACTTCAGAATGACTGCATTACTGAAGTTTTGACAGTTAGGTTCAGTTCACCATCTAAAAATGTAGTTTCTTGGCTGTGCTGCTGTCGTCTTAATGGAAAACAAGATCTTGCAGATGACTCCAAACTAATAACATTTGTATAGATGCTTCAATATTGACTGCAGGGCAGGAATGCAAAGCCACCTTTCCAATCCAGTTGCAGCACCAGTGAGGAAAAATATAGGATGAACCGTACTAAGTGATGAGAGCCATTAAACACCCTGAAACTGACAGGCCCTTGTATTGTGCAGACTGCAACTGAAGATGTAGTACAGTCAAGATTTCCATCCGCCTGTGCACATTTTTGTTCAGAATCAAAGATATAAATCACTTAGTCAAATTCCCGCATTTTTCCTTCCATGAATCAATGTAGCTACTAGGCTTGATGAATGGAAAGTGGAATATTGCTACAACATTCTCAGAAATAGATTGAAAGGTAAGCATCTACAACAGCACAGAGAATGGAGCGCATGCTTTGCTTAGCTGCATGCTATTGGATTGCAGAGTAGTTCTGGAGCATCTGTGTAAACTTTAAAAAAAATAAAAGAAAGTGGCTTTATAGGAGATTAAGGACAAAGATGTCTAAGCTGCATGAAGGACTGGCTCACACACCAAAATTTGTCACTTGATGACTTCAGTATCAGCAATCTATCCTATCAGATAAGATCTTAATTCGAAGCTTACTATGCCCTCACTGGATGCAGTAGCCTTGGCTTTTTCAGTGGTGGCACCTTGCCTTTGGAATGCCCCTTCCCTTGACTCACCTGGCATCTACCCTACTGTCTTCTAGGCCCCAGGCCAAGATGTTTTAAGAGCTTTTATAGCGGTTTATGGCCACTTCTAGCCTGAGGACTGTTTTAATGGATATTTGATGGCTACTCAAGGGTTACTTTATACTGTTCTTAATGGATTGTTTTTAATATTTATTATTTATATTGTTTTTATGCATTTATGATATTTTTTACTTACAAGCTGCCTCAAGCGGTGCATAAATTTACAGCATAAGAGGCAGTACGTACATTTACAACATAAATACGTTGTGATTACTTGCAAGTGTGTTCCCAGGTTTAACGGCACAGGGAGAATTTTAACATCACTGAAGCATTTGTGGGTGTTAAAGACACCACTTATTTTAGTGGTGTACCAGAAAGCTTTCTACAGTATGGTGGTAAGAGTTCTGATACCACATAGCAGCTAACTAGATTGTTCTAGGGCTTTTCTTGTAGCAGGAACTCCTTTGCATATTAGGTCACACCCCCATGATGTAGCCAATCCTCCAAGAACTTAAAGTAGGCCCTGTAAGAAGCGCCCTGTAAACTGTTGGGGGATTGGCTACATCAGGGGGGTGTAGCCTAATATGCAAAGGAGTTCCTGCTACAACAAAAAAAGCCCTGGATTGTTCCCATTACATGCCTTTGTGTCATGTGATGATTAGAGTGTTGGACTAGGATCTGGACGATCCAGATTTTAATCCCCATTCTGCCATGGAAGCTTTCTGGGGGACCTTGGGCCAATCACATAGTCTCAGCTTAACCTTTACTTACGGGGCTTTTGAGGAGAGGAGAATGATATAGGCTGTGTTGGGTCCCCACTGGGGAAAAAGGCAGGATATAAATGAAGAAAAATAAATGAAATGAATTGTTCATCCTTTCACAGAGCCATTTCCAGTTCTTTGATTCTATCTCAGATGTTTTCAGTAGCCACTGCAGATGCCGGAGGCAAGGCCTAATTATTATAGAATGCTGATCACCAGCCGGAGGAATGCTACTGCATTCCATTTTTTTTAAGAGTTAAAAATTCATTCCCCCTTTCGAGATACGAAAAATATACACCAGTACTAGGATCATGAGAGCCCATGGGAAACTGACATCCATTGATGAAGATTCTGAACAAATGCAACACCACCTTTGCGAGGTTTTTACAAAATCCCCTAGTTTTAGTGAAACTGATCAAAGCAGTACGGGCATATTCACAGGAAAAAAACCCAGTCTGAGTAACAACATGAGGATATCGCTTGAAGGCCCTAAGGAAACCATCTCACAAGAGAAGCTGCTTGTTGCCAAAACTCCAAGTTTCAAAGATATGATTTCCTGCTGTGCAATGTAGAACATTCATTCTGTCTCTGAGATTCTCCCCATAACTGTCTCCAGGCGGAGGAATATTCAAGGCATGTCTGAAGGTCAAGGGCCTCAAACAGAGATAATACTTTTCCTCCCTGTTAATCATGTTCTGTAATTCTGAAGATAAAGTTTACATCCCGGGTGACCGCAGTGTCCTGTCTAGCAGGCTTTAATGACATCTGCTTTTTAATTATTGATAACTCACCAATGACGTGAATTTCAACTAGCACAAATGATTAATGGGATCCTCAATGATGTGTCTTAACTCTTACCAAACAAGATAGATTTTCTGGGGACTGTTTGTGATCTGCTAAAAATTAGGAGCTTTGAAAAATGAAACAGCCTTCTTCTTTGGCACTCTTTTGACATTTATATTACCATTGCAGATAAATACGTAGCTGTAGATAATATAGCTACACATGTACATTACAATGATAGATAGATGATATAAGATAGATAGACAAACAGGCAGACAGACAGAAAGAAAGACAAGGACATAAGCGCCATCAAAGCACAACAAATTTATGCAACTCCAGCAAGGGGCTTTCAAGGCAAGTGATGCTTTGCATTACCTTCCTCTGCAGAGTCTTCCTTGGTGGCCTCCCATCCAAGAACCAACCTGTTTCACTTCTGATCAGAACAAGACTGGTGTACACCATGACACTTTCCCTTCAGTAGCTAGATAAATAAGTAGACAGAAAGATCAACAATTATAATCTGTATATGAATAAACAATTTTCAATACTGGATACTGCCAATTTGCCCCTTGTTTTGCTTCCAAGCCAAAGATAATTCAAAGCATACAGATTCCCTTGATTCCCCCCACCTTTTTGCCACCCCTTGAAGATCACTCCCCACCCACATGGAGGTCATTCCACCCAATCTATAACTTCTGCCATTCTCCCCCATTCATCAGAGCACAAGCTCCATTTTACCTTTGTTTTTTGGATTTTTTTTACAAGTGGCATGAGTATGAGATTATTGCTAGTCTTGGATTGCTGAATAAAAAAAAAAAAAAGCAACAGGGGGAGTTTAAAAGGAGCTGCATGAGGTTTAGTTCCCTGCTGGTATTGACTTGAAAGCGGGATCAAGAGGAGACAAATGGCAGCATCTCTAGCATAAAAAAAAGATTTCAGTGCTGCATGCAAACAAAATAAAGGGGGGAATTGTCAGTGCTGAATTAAATTGACAAGAGATTGAGAGAGAGAGGGAGAGAGAGGGGGGAAGGGAGGGATGGAGGGAGAGAGGGTGGAATGCGAAGTCTACAACTTTAAAAATATTTTTCCCTTTGATGCTTTAGTGAACAAAAAAAATTGGGGGAGGGGGTGTCATTCTGGCAGTCTCCAGAAGCCTAACATTAAAGTGGCAGCTGATCCACATGGACCTGTGAACCTCCAAATTTAAGAATTGCTTGGGATTGATCCATTTAAAGGAAGAGTGCGGTCTGCACAGGACAGGCTTTGAAAAAACTTCCAAGATCACAACCAGTTTAGAGAATCACAGAGAAAACTATACAAATTTGCAAGGAAGGGCAGGAAATTAGCATTACTATGAAGCTGAACTAGGGAATCAATGAAAATATCCCCCTTTTTTTTCAATTTTGTACCACAAGTCTGAAAAATGCTCTCCAGAGCTTCTGCAAGAGGACTCCTCCTCTATACAAATTGCAGCCCTGTGCAAAGTGTGGATGAGCTGCAGCTGATTTTGCACAGGTACAGGTGCATGCACACACATGTTGCCAACAATCACAGATTGCAGTGCCGGTGTCAGTGGGTTCTACTGTGCATTCTGTATACTCAATGTGTTCCATATTATGGGATTTTGTGATTCTTTCCCATTTTTCACAGTGGCCAATAATATAGTAGAGAATCCCGTAGTGCTCCACAGGGCTTTTCAGCTGCTTATCAGTTTAAGAAAATGTCTGGTCAGTTTCAACAGTGGGTTTTCCCCCTTTACTTGCATTCCTTTCTATTCCCTTTCACTCAATGAACTAATGCTAAAATGCATGCACAAAACTTGAACCACAAGGACTTAAATGGAAGGTGCTTGCTGGACCCTATGGCACAGCTGCAATAGGGCAATTGTATAAGTTTATAAAAAGCTTTGGATACCACCCCTCAGATATCACAAGTGACATTCCACCCCAGTTTAGAAAAGTGTGCTTTTTATTGTTGCTGCAGAATAAATACACCAGAGGAAAAATAATCGTGCATAAGGTGAGCATAGAACCTGAAGTCAAGATTAAAGGCTTCCTGCTTTGAAAAATCTGCAGTAAGATGTGTGTGTGTGTAATGGGTCAAAGAAAACTCATCAAAGAAGGATATAGTGTAGGTTGATAGGGATGCCCAATACAATCTCCATCTGCCACTCAGTTCTGCTTTGGGCTTGATACATCCACAGCTAGAAGCTGCTCAGTTCTTCACTTAAGAATGATTCACGAAAGCTCCTGCCCTGTCACAAATTTTGTTAGTCTTTAAGGTACTACTAGACGCTTACTCTCTTCTACTGCTACAGACAGACGAACACAGCTACCCATCTTGATCTAGCTAGAAACTATGTTAGATGGATGGCAAGCAGGCCTCATTTTGGGAAGGAGCTCACAGGAGTAGAGCTCCAGAACTCTAGATTTTCTTGTACTCTTTCTTTCTTACTCCCCTCCCCAAATACTTGCTTCTGGACTCCATTGTTCAACCCCCTGTGAACTCTAAGATTTGACAAACTTTCTAATGTTTCCTCCCCACAAAAAATGGGGAAATAACCAAAACATATAAAGCAGACAGATGGAAATCTTCATCACTGTGGCCACATAGGAGAAAATAACTTTACAAGTATGATGGGAGTAAGATTTTATTATGACCAGGGCTTTTTTTGTAGCAGAAACTCCTTTGCATATTAGGCCACACACCTCTGATGTAGCCAGTCTTCTTGGAGCTTACAGTAGGCCCTGTAAGAAGAGCCCTGTAAGCTCTTGGAGGATTGGCTACATCAGAGGTGTGTGGTCTAATATGCAAAGGAGTTCCTGGTACAAAAAAAGCCTTGATTATGACAATTATAATTCTAGAAGTATTTTAAGGTAGATGCTGAGCTGATATAATTTAGTATGCCTTCCAATGATGTCAGAGGTGTGTGGCGTATGCAAATGGGCTGTGCTAAGGTGCTCCAGCACTTCTTTCTCTTTGAAATAAGAACATAAGAGAAGCCATGTTGGATCAGGCCAGTGGCCCACCCAGTCCAACACTCTGTGTCACACAGTGGCTAATATATATATATATATATACACACACACACACACACACACTGTGGCTAATAGCCACTGATGGACCTCTGATGGCAAATAAATAAACGGAAGTTGCCCATGGCGCTAATTGTAACTGGGTCACCAACTACGGGCAGCATTTGTGAATGCTAGGAAAAGGTCTTTTAAAGAAATCTGTAAAATTGTTTTACGTATTTGTGTATCTGTATAGGTATGTATTTATGTATATACTGTACAATTCTTGCAGGGGCACTTGAAAACTGTAATGCAGGTGTGGGCAAAGACAACTTGTTACCTGGGCAACTGGGTCTTTCCTTGTGTTCAGTTCATGTTTCATCACAGCTCTTCCTACATGATTTGCTGCTTGGACGTGCTCCAGGTGAATCAGCGTGGATCCCCTCCTGGAGGAGGAAGTAGTCACATTGATGCAATGACTTTGGGACAAAAGGGCCTCTGGCAATTGTAATATTTTATAAACTGCATTCCCATTTACAAAAAAATAAATAAATCTCATACCAGTTCCAGCAAACAGGGATGTTTCATTGAGCTCAAGTTAGAGGTTTAAAGTAATCAACATCTGATTTTCCTCCCACAGCAGTGACTGGCCTTGGCCGCCTAATCTGATGAACGCCAGTTGTGCAAGCACAAAAGCGATGCATAAATTTGAAATTCATCTTATTATTAACTGCATACTGAGTAATAAATTTCAGAGCAAGGGATGATTAGGAGCAAGGGAAATTACAAGACTAAATTTTCAAGGCATCAACTTATTTGAAAATCCATGATTTAGGTGAAGGGGTGGGCTGCGATCCTTATCAGATTTGCCGCAGCTGATGCAAAACTGGATGTGGGAGGAGAGCAAACGTCTTACAGATGGAAGCAAAAGACAGAATGACCTTGATAGCTTGGAAAGCTGGGCTGCTGCGAATGAAATGAAATTCAACAGAGACAAGTGCAAAGTTCTGCATTTTGTGTGTGTGTGGGGGGGGGGGGAGGAAATCAAATGCACAGATGCCAGATAAGGGATACATGGATTTGGAATAGTACATGTGAAAAACATTCAGGGAAAGCTGTAAAACAGTTATGTAAGAAAAATGGAGGGCAATTTCTGATATTCCTAGACTGAGTTCAGCTCATATAAAGCCTTGATCCAACAACAGAAAGGAAAGAGTAAGAGTCCAGTAGTACCTTAAAGACTAACAAAATTTTTGGTAGGTATCTGAGCCATGACTCATGAAAGCTCATATCTTACCACAAGTTTTGTCTTTATAGTGCTACTGGATTCTTACTCTTTTATACTGCTATAGACATACTAACTCAGTTACCCATCTTGATCTACAGTAGAAAGGGACACAGATGTGAACTGGATTGAATTCAGAGAACAGGCAAAGGTCATTTGAAGGACACATCAAGACAAAATAAACTTCTAAGCTTTTTAAATTCAGAGAGAGGAGTGTCCCTTTAAAATTCCATGTGTTGTATATATGTAATTCTCTTAAACTGTAAAATTCAGCAAGATGTGGATTCAATATTTTATCAAAGTCGCCTCCTGACTTCTAATATAATCTGGGCAACTTGGTCCCTCGGGTGTCCTGTGCAAATCTCAGTGCCTGCAAAAACTCAGCTTCTGTTTGGTTCTCGTTTTCTCTAAACAAAGCTCCTATTCACAAAGGGGGGGGGGGAGAAATCCCCTCCAGAGACTAGAAGAAATTGTCAAACCATAATATGCATGTCATCCTATGTAAGCAAAACAGAACAGAGAAAATCCCAAAAAGTGATAACTTCTGTCCTTGTTGTTGTACTTGAATGATTGCTTTCTGTTGTCAAAGAAACCCTTGTTGAGCAGAGCAAAGACTGATAACTTTAGTATAACCATCATTCTACAGTTTCCATATTATAGGGGAAGTGGCTAGGGAGGTGCAATAAAACAGTGTTAATTATCATTTTCAGATAATTTCCGATCTAAATACCTGAATTGGTTCCATTAACTTTGTTATTAAAGCCATTTGGTTTAATCATTCAGTTCGGGGATTTGTTTCCATAGATTGCAATGGGAAACACATTTCTGGCAGTAACTCCCCACCCCCCCTAAATCTAACAGGAACCTCACCCAGGGGATCCTCTCTGCCAAATTTCAGATATGTAAGGAAAAGTATCCCTGTTTTATATGCAGTTAAAACCAGGGGTGGAATTCTATTAGGAGCTCCTTTGCATATTAGACCACACCCCCATCATGTAGCCAATCCTCCAAGAGCTTATAAAAAAGAGCCTTGAAAGCTCGGAGGATTGGCTACATCAGTGGTGTGTGGCCTAATATGCAAAGGAGCTCCTGATAGAATTCCACCGTTGGTTAAAACTGTTGCTTCTACATGAGGCACTGGAAAGAATTCAGGAAACAAAAAAATGGGAGGTGAGTGCAGATAATGTAGAAAAAATAGGAGGATCCTCATGAGTCCACTTGTTCTCATTTAAAATAGTGGGGTGGAGTCAATTGAAGAGAGAGTTGGAACCCTGCCACAAGGTGCTACATTGCTCTGGTATGGTATTTTGTCCACGAGACCTCCACCCACCTCACCCAACATTGTCAGATCTCCATTGTCAAAGGAGTCTGACAGGGGAAGAGAATGTCCAGACAGGTCTGTGTTAGCATTGCTGTATTCCCAGTTTGTAGAATCCACACCATTGTTAATCTGTATTAAATGTATGCTGCAATATTGAAGTATTTTTTCATAATGAAGTAAAAACACATCCAATCTCAAATACAAGAGTATATGATCTGTGGATCAGTCCTGAATGCTACATCAACTAATCAAGATCCCAACTGGATCAAAAAAATCTGGTGCTCAGTCAGTACCACTGTACTGAAATTGATTCTACAGAATTCTATCTGAGGTACTTCTTGAGACCGGTGGAACTTTTTAAATAATCCATAGAATAGAAATAAATCTTCATGACAGTTTGAAACATGGCAAAATTTCACTACACATATTCAAAGGTGAAACTGGAAATTCTAAATGTGTGCTGTTCTTAACCCAACTTGCTAGCTTCAGTGACAAACAGTAAACAATTAATGCTTTAACTGAATTAAGACAGTTGAGTGTAAAGGACAGTTAAGCAGAGTGAGAGGATCAAGAAGGATCCTGAGTTAGGGATGTGGGGTGATGATTGGCCCTTCCCTGAAGGAAATATCTCATAGTAAAGCAAGGTGGGGGGTGATCCCTTTCAAATCTGAGGAAAATAGTTCCTAGTAAAGCAGGGTGAGCCCTATCAAGTGGAAAAGAGGGGATATTGGGACTTCTGTAAATGTTCCTGCCTCCACAAACTTAAGTATTTTGAGACAGAGAAGCTTATGCTTGTTTATTTATGCAGAAACTGCCAAGAGATCTCTCTCAGTGGTAAAGGCCTGTCTGTATAACTAATGAAACAGCTAATTGTTGGTGACAAACTGTCTATTGTTTATGTTTACACAAAGTTACCTCATTCCTGCTGCCTGTTCACCTTCTAAGTCCTAAATCTGATACCCACTTTGACATTTCCCCTTAAAAGTGAAGTAAAGCTGTGTGTTAGTTTTGAATTACCACAAAGAAGGGTTTTAGTCAGTCCCTCAGTACTCTAGTCTGGGTCAGTATATATCCACATTTAAACAACTGAGTGGTACAGCCTGAAAAAGATGAAAGAAAAGTGGGTCCTGAGCCAAGAAAAAGATAAAAGGAACAAAAAGGGGAAATGTTATAGCTTCACTTGGTTATTTTGACTTGCCTATTAAGAAATTGAAGTACTATCAAATGTTAAATATCACTGAATGCCATCTCTCATGTTGCCTAACCATAAATATTGAGGTTTGCTGCCTACCAAATACTGATTCAAAAATACTGATTTAATTTAATTATGTATATAGTTATATTAAGAATGGCATCTCTGATCTCAGAGTAGCTCCTATATTGAATCATAAAGGGCTTAATGTTCAATGAAATATATATGATTATACCAAGCTTGTTTCCCTGAAAACAAGCTTGGTATAATCATTCATTCCTACTGCTTAATACCTCTGTACATACTGCAAAGTCAGGGTGATTACATCAATATTAAAAGCTGATGCTGTACAGCAAAGTGAATCAGAAATTATTGTTGTGGACCTCAGCAGTCTTATCTTGGCTTTCCTCCCTCCTCTGACTTAATAAATAACTTACTGGGTAGGCGAAACAAATTGCCTCCTCTTGTACACATAACTTAGTCAAAAGGTTCCATGTTGTTTAGGGGTCATTTCAGGCACCCCTGAGAGTTTCTCTCAGATGTGTGGGATCTAGTTATTTATAAGCAGCTTCCATGCAGCTGGGAAAACATTAGAAGTCCTACCAGTGTGAGTTGGGCCCAGCTGTTTGGCTCTTTTCCACAGAATCTCCATCACATTTCTCAGTGCAGTACCAATTTGAAGGGAATGTCCCATGTGCAGCCCAGCTATGTCCAGGGAAGTGGTTAGGAAGACTGTAAGACTTCTACCTAAGACCACAGAAAACTGTTGTCAGTTAAAATAGCCAACAGTAACCTTGATAGACCAATAGTTTGACTCAGTATAAGGCAGCCTCACATCTGTTGATTGCAATGGTTTTAGGGAAGGGAGTGTGGCTCACTGATAGAGAATCTGCTTTGCATGCAGAAGGCACCAGGCACCCTGGAATCTTCAGTTGAAGGACCAGACTGTGGATGACGTGAAAGACCCTAAGATGCCACGAAGCCTCTGTCAGAGTAGCCAATATTAACCTTGGCAAGCCACTAGTCTGACTCACTATAAAACAGTTTAATGTATATTAATAATTGTTTGGGGGAAGGGACATGGCTCATTGATAGAGCAGCTGCTTTACATGCAGTAGATCACAGGTCCAAAATGTTGTTCCCATGAGTACCACAGTGCCCATCAACACCTTTTCTGGTTCCCATCAAGTGTTTATAGACAGGGAGCAGGGTCAGGTGGGGGTTTTGCCTAACAAGGCTTCTGATTAGCCTTGTCTAAACAGATTTTTTTTTAAATGTTGCTTTGGAAGCAGCTGCCACCATAGCACAAGGATCTTCACTGTGTGACTGAAGGTAAGCTGCGGCATTCATTCTGTGGCTAGTACCACCTCCTGCAGCAGCTGTTTTGTGGCAGCGATTTTGTTGCTGCGCCCACCATACTGAATTCCAAAAGTGCCTGCAGGTCCAAAAAGGTTGAGTACTCCTGCAGTAGATCCTAGTTTTAATACCTGCCATTCCCAGTGAAAGAACCAGAGGACATGGGAGATGAGAGACCAGGGGTGGAATTCTAGCAGGAGCTCCTTTGCATATTAGGCCACCCCCCCTGATGTAGTCAATCCTCCAAGAGCTTACAAGGCCCTTTTTTGCAAAAAAGAGCCTTGTAAACTCTTCGAGGATTGGCTACATCAGGGGGTGTGTGGCCTAATATGCAAAGGAGCTCCTGCTAGAATTCCACCCCTGTGAGAGACCCTAGAGAGTTGCTTCCAGTTAAAGTAGATAATGCTGACCTCGATAAACCAGTGGTCTGACTAAGGGAACATTGTGTATGTGCCTCCCAAACACATACTTCAGTTATTTATTTGTTTTACCATCCTCATGGGAGCTGTTTATGGATAAGCACTTTGCACCCTACTTCGAGATCATTCAAAGCGCACATTAGTCACTCCCAAAAGTAAGTCTCAATTGCTGCTATTCAGACTCCTATGTGCAGCAGGGCTTCTTCCTTGCTAGTGCCCATAGGAACTCCATCAATTTGTAAAGGGAAGGATCAGGTAATCCATTATATTCAACTGAACTGAATTAGAGGATGTTTTTGATGTTCAAAGTCTCAGACCTGGATGTATATATGTGCTGTCAAGTCACTATTGACTTATTGTGACTTCAGCAAGGGGCTTCAAGGCAAGTGAAAAGCAGAGATGTTTTGCCATTGCTTACCTTTGCAGAATTTTTCTGGGTGGTCTCCCATCCAAGAACCAACCATGATTATCTTCTGGTATCTATCCATACCATTCCACATCCCCTGGAATTCTTAGCCTTTACAAAGAACACTTCCTGGAAAATATCTGTAGAATTTTTCATGTTCAGATACTGTCAGCAGCAGCAAGTGTCTTGTTTTTCTTTGATTCTCCTCATTTCCCAGGCAACTGCGTGAGCTCCCAGCCAATTACCATCGGATATAAGCTCCAGAGACATACTTTTAAAGGCTCACAGCTGCTATTCTGAGCCAGATGACATTTTCAGAGGAATGGGAGATTACACCCACAAGGAACTCCTTAAATAGTAGTACTAATCTGTAAATAATTAAGATACCCCTACCATGGAAATCCAAGTGTGAAGATATATGTCACATAGCAATTGGATGATTCATTTATCACATCCATTCATACAAACATGCTCTATATCTTTTTAAAATTATTTTTAAACCCTTCAAACGGTTTTCAAAGATTGCAGTGATAGAGCAGGGGCAGTTTTCTGAAAAGGAAACCTTCCTTACTTGTGAAAGAAAGCAATGGACCACTTCAAGGAAGAATGGCAAATGACAGGGTTGCCAATCCCCAGGTGGGGGCAGGGGATCCCCCAGTTTGGAGGTCCTCCCCCCGCTTCAGGGTCATCAGAAGTCATCATTGATGTTTTAATTGTATTTTATTGGTTTTATTGTATTGTATTTGCTTGGTTTTATTTGAGTGTAATCTGCCCTGAGCCCACCTGGGAAAGGGCAGAATATAAATTAACCAAATAAATAAATAAACAGAAAGTGGGTGGGGGGAGGGAAATGTCTGCTGGGCATTCTATTATTCCCTATGGAATAACATAGGAATAACATAACCACAGGGTGTAATGAAGAATTGATCCATGGGTATCTGGGGCTCGGGGGGGGGGGGTGCTATTTCCTGAGGTAGAGGCACCAAATTTGCAAGAGTGTATAAAGAAACCACATGAAGACAGGATTTATTTTTTTTAAAAAAAAAGTACCACCAGTGGCTGGTATTTTCCTGCCAGTCTGCCACCATTCCTTCCCTATGGGAAACTGGTGAAAAGCAAGCTAAGGTGTTCCGACTTCAGGATTCTGTAAAATCAAACCTCTTTGCCCATTCTGCTTGAAGCTTTGGGGGCCTTTAGATTAGTGGAATGACTATGTTCTGTGCAAATCTGTTGCCCTTATTTTTAAAAGCAGCTGCACTAGACCCTCCATTTTTCTGCTAAGGAAAACAATAGTCCTGAAGTTCTGGAATGCACCCTGACCAAAAAAACAGATTTGAATCCTAAACCCGTAACTGTCCTTCCTGAAAACCAGAAATCAATGGTAAATGTGTCAACTCCAAATCTTGGATCCAAAATTGCAATGATTTTTTTTTTCTTGGAGCACACTTCAGTCACAATAACTGCAACCTGAAGAGCTGCATGTGTTGATGAGCGATGAGAGATACAACACAACAGATAATAGCATGTAGAACTATGTCCATTTTGATTCTCAAGCAGAAATTAGCAATTTGGAGTCAACGACTGGTAAACCCCCCCCCCCCAAAAAAAAACCCCTTTTCGTCTTGTAAGTTGCATTATTTTTTAGTTTCTGCTTCTTTCGCATCAATTTTTTTCCTGATTAAGGCTCCTTTCTCCATCCTGAATTCATTTGCAAGGGTGATCCTAGCTGTTCAGAAATCACAGAACAATTGTCATGATGTAGCAGGTCTATGCAGCCAGTCAAGTTTGACTACATACTGACAGCCCTGAAGGTAAAGAGAATCAATTCAGATAGAAGGCAATGCTGCTTTGATTACTCACATTATTGATCTTATCCAAAGAAGATCACATGGTGAATGTGATGAACTCACCTTTGCTATCTAGCCTGTCAGACTTGCATTTCCTGAATTAGCAAACAAATTACTGAAAAAAATCAGTGAAAGGGGGATGTTGTCTGAGCGCTTGAGGGAGCAACCCAAAATACCTGCATTTCCAGTTGCTTCACAATATATGACATTTTTTCATGTTTATGACTTGTGCTTGTCTACATTATGCATGCACAGGATAGAGAAAGTAGAGAAAGAAGTAGTTTTCTCCCTTTCTCACAATACAAGAACTCATGGGCACTCAATGAAATTGCTGAGCAGTCAGGTTAGAATGGATAAAAAGAAGTGCTTCTTCACCCAAAGGGTGATTAACACATGGAATTCACTGCCACAGGAGGTGGCAGCGGCAACAAACATAGCCAGCTTCAAGAGGGGATTGGATAAACATATAAAGCAGAGGTCCATCAGTGGCTATTAGTGACAGCGTATTGTTGGAACTCTCTGTCTGGGGCAAGTGATGCTCTGTATTCTTGGTGCTTGGGAGAGGCAACAGTGTCCTGGCCCCACTGATGGACCTCCTGATGGCACCTGGTTTTTTGTGTGACACAAAGTGTTGGACTAGATGGGCCACTGGCCTGATCCAACATGGCTTCCCTTATGTTCTTATGTTCTCTTATTCTAGATTGGCCTCCCCACCACTCAGCTGTTTTGAGATGTCTTGTGTGGTCCCTTTAAACTCTCAAGGGACTGCACAAGATAGCAGAAAACAGCTGAGCTGCAGGGAGTGCCTCTCTGCCATCCAGGTATTTTTCAGTCTGCCTTCTGCACAAGACAGCCCAAGACAGGTTGTTCCCTGTTGCTCAGCTGATTTTCTGGCTTTACGAAAACCCTGTTTAAAGGGACTAGAGTCCCTTTCAACAGGGTTTACAGGACCACAAACCACAACCAGTTGTTTGATTTGTGGGTTGACCACTAACCAGCATGAACCACATTTTTCCACTTTGTGCCCATCCCTGTTTGTAACATCTAAAAAGCTAATCAATTCAAACGTTTGAGTATAAGAGGGAATTTGGGGGGGAGAGGAATTTTCCAAGAACAGAAGTTTCTAAGAACAGGTTTTAATACAGAGATCCCACCCCCAAACAGATTTTTCTAAGAATACATTTTCTCTTAAGAACCCTTTCCATTATCAGAACATTAATAGAAAATTCCCACCCTCAAAAATGTTGTTTAATAGTGCTTAAATATGGAAATCGGCAGAGACGGATCTAGGGGGGGGGCAAAGGTTGGTGCTTACCCCAGGCGCTGATGGAGCGGGGGCACCAAATTGGGTATGGAATCCATTGTATTCTATGGGACCATAAGATAGAATGGCCCATAAGGGGGTGTCATTTTTTAAAATTTGCCCCCCCCTCAAAAAAACATGTAGATCCGGTCCTGGAAATTGGTCATTCAGAGCTTGTTAATTGATCATTAAGGGTGGGTTTTAATCTGCAAAGTGAAGAGTTAAGAGCACTTAATTTTCTGAGGTTCTATTATAGTAACAGGGCATGACAATTTCATGATGCAATTCCTTTTCAAATTGATAGTTTGGAGTGCAGTCTTAAACAGAGTTCCTGAGCCTATGGGCTTCACAAGCATGTAACTTAATTTAGGATTGCGCTGTAAATTTATTGTATGATAAATTACCCTCTCCTTCCCTCAATGCCCATGCAAAAGGCATCTGCTGAGACAGTATTTTTGCAATTTTTGAAATATAACTAAACAACAAAAGAGGCTAATAGTATAATCTGAAGCACTCTCCTCTAAAGCCAAAGAAGTTGGTGGGTTTACTGGTGTAGCACTGTTTAAGGTGCACTCGGCCACCAGGAGAGGAACAGGCTGCACATGTCCAGAGGAGCATTCACACCACTCCTGCATATGCACAACACACGCATGGTGCACCCTGGCCATTCAAATGGCTGGAAATGCGCCATGGAGGTGCGTCAATGAGTTTGTCACAGGGAAGTACCTGATGGCTATTAAATGCAGCGTTGAGGCATCGGAAGATGAGGTAGGTGCAATGGCATGGTGGAGGCCAGATGCATGCATGGGAATGCACCTCTTTAATCTGGGAGTGGGGGGGGGGCTATGGTGGGACAAAAACCCCATCTGATCGCACCCACTGTAAGAGCAGATCTACTCAGAATCCTACTCAGGTCTACTGAGTAGAATTTAGTCCCAGAAAAGTAGGGTTGGCTGAAGTTCTCTCAGAATTATGCCTGATCTCTGGAGTGGGGTTTCTCCTGCCAGCCAGCTGGGGGGCGGGGGCAGATCGGAGCCCTGAAAACTGGAGGATCCCCTGGCCAGACCAGGGGTCTGGCAACCCTATAATCCCAAGCTCTGTCTCTTTCATAGTTTAGTTTAGCCAAGAAGCACGATGGAGGGTGTGACTGTTGTAAACAAAGGATTTGGCTACTGAGATAATGGCAGCCACCAAGTTTTATAACCAAGCAGATGAGATGTACCGTATTTTTCGCTCCATAAGACGCACCTGAGCATAAGACGCACCTAGTTTTTAGAGCTGTTTGTGTGAATTTAGAGGCATTTGTGTGAATTTTTTGCAGTATTCGCTCCTTAAGACGCACACACTTTTCCCTCCACTTTTTTTGGGGGGGAAAGTGAGTCTTATGGTGCAAAAAATACGGTAATTGGTAAGATAGTTAAGAAGACCAGGGCTTTTGTTTTGTTTTGTGGCATGAACTCCTTTGCATTTTAGGTCACACACCCCTGATGTAGCCAATCCTCCTTGAGCTTACAGGGCTCTTTTTACAGGGCCTACTGTAAGCTCTTGGAGGATTGGCTACATCAGTGGGGTGTGGCCTAATATGCAAAGGAGTTTCTGCTACCAAAAAAGCTCTGTTAGGACAGGATGCCAAACCCAGCCTCCCTCTCAAAGTACAGCTTCTGTCCAAATTGTATCCTTGAGCACTGACATTTTTTCTCTCTCTCATAGAAGTGAACAGCAGGCATTTGCTCCTATGGCAGAAAAGGCAGAGCTGCATGTAGGCACTGCCACTGTAATCCTAGACAGAGTTCTTCCAGTCTAAGACCACTGACATCAATGGCCTTAGACTGGAGTAGTTCTGCTGAGGATTGCTTTGTGTATTTGCCACTGCTTGACCCAGCCGCTGCTTCAGGAGTCCCTGAAGTGTATCAGCCCTCTTTAGACTCCCTAGCTGCCCATCAGAAATGACTAGAGTGCACACAGTGAATAATAAGATACTTCTTTTAAAAACAATTACAAAATCTTGATGTGAGAGGTCTACATGCGTTCTTGGAATAAAGATTCAAAACTGAGAATTGCTGCACATCAGAGCTTATTGTTGTGAGCACTTGCCATAAAGCATCTCATCCGGAACACTCAAGTGGAAATGAAGGGAAATATGAAGCCCATTCAAAATATTACTAATGAGACGCAGGCTCTTTTTGACTTGCTAAAAACGCGTCAAAAATGAAGCCATGGCAGTGTTTCACCTCCATCCACGCTTGGAGCTGCTGACTCAAGAATCACACCAGAGGGACGAGATGCGATAGATGGATAGATTTGAAATTCATGGATCTATGCGACGACCGTAGTTCTGAGCAGAATTCGTGCAGAATAAGTCCCCACTGAATGCAGTGAGAGTGACTTTTTGAGAGATCAGACAATAACTCTTCTTGACATCAGGCATTTATTTGCAGAATTACCCACCCCTTTCCATGCGCTTGCAGCTCTGTGTTTATGCAGAGTCGCACAATAAAGAGAAGAAGCCAATTAAACTCCCTCCCTCTGCTATCTCATTACCTGTAGTTAGGCCTTGCCTACATGATAACAACATTATATGACGTCTGGCTACCAGTACTTACCACAAATGTTGGGTGTTAAAATGTTCATCTGCCTTGGATTTTTAAGAATCTCTCTGGGGCCTGGAGGTTTCTTATCCCATGAGCAGACCCGGACCTGCCACTAGGCAAACTAGGCAATTGCCTAGGGTGCCGGTCTTCTGAGGTCACCAAATTGGTGCCTCCCATGTGACTTGGTGACATTATCAGTGGAGGGGAGGCACTAGAAATTAATCTTGCCTAGGGTGCCAAACAGTCTATGGCCGGCCTTGCCCATGAGTCATTACAAACTTCCTAAAGGAAATGGTAGAAGCCAGTACTTTGAAAGGAGACCCATTAGATAGATAGCTCGATAGTCCCCACTGCTTTTGGACAGTTTGGTTTACAGTTCTATGGTTAGTTATTATCAAAAACTTCCTTTACTAGGAGCGCTGCCAGATTAAACCCTGTGGAGGCCCCTAGGCAGTCAAAATCTCAGAGGGCCACCTCACAAATTATCTCAGAGTCAGAGTGCTCCCACCACCACCTGTGGCTCCCACTGCAGCCTGCAGGCACCTTCTCAAAAGCCCCTTTGACAAAGCTGCAGGGGAGAGGCAGAGAGAGGCAAACTTGGCGCCAATGCCAGCAGCAGCCACACCAGGCAAGTTGGGCAAAGAGCGGCTCAGTTGCTGGCTGCACGTGCAGGCTGGGGGGGGGGGGCTGCAAGTAGGGGGAAATAGGGGGGAGCTGGCCCGGAGCCCCTAAAAGTGTGGGGGCCCATAGGCCAGTGCCTGTTTGGCCTAATTGTTAATCCAGCCCTGACTAGGAGCATCATTTAACTATTCAGAATATCGCAGGCCAAAAAGGAAACCATTCTAAAATTGTTGAGATGGATTTCTGAGGTGGCAATGATACTGCCATCTTGACACACCAAATATACATAGTAATTTTAAAAAACAAAAACAAAAAACTATATCATATGAAATTATTGTCTAAGTGAAGCCTTAGGTTCTGCTACCCAAAAGCCAGGAAAAACACTGTTCTGTTTGAGCTGCATGCCAGTATATTATTTTGAAAGAAACACTCACAACAGGATTACTTGGATATCAAGTTAAACTTCATCACATTCAAAACACTGAACCATTCAATAGTATGTTACCACAATGGTAGTAATGGTGGACAGAATAAGTTACATCTAAACAATAAATATATGCCCGAAAATACCACTGATGTCTAAGTATACCCAGGCATTATCTATATACTATTTGCAACACATAATTCCCATCTGTGGATAAATAAATCCACAAATCAGGGTCACGTGGGTGCTAAACAGATTTTTCAGCAAACTTGGAGGGATTCTGTAGAAAAATCTTAAAAATAAAATATATTGGGGGTGGAGTTTAAATTCCCCTAACTGCAATCGGGTTGCCTGCATATGCACAGGCAACACTCTTAGCAGAATGGGGCAGGTGGTCGCTGGCAGATACTCTCCCCCACCAGTTGCTTCAGTCCAGCCCAGCCATGTTAATAGAGGACAGTCGCAGCTTCTTTGGCCCTGCCCCAGTGGCAGAGGATCTTGGGAGCTGCTGCAGCTTTGCCAGCAGCAGAGGACAACAAGCAGCTGGTCCAGAAGCAGAGGACACCTGTCCAGAAGCAGAGGACACCTACTGCCTCTTCAGGCCCGGCAGCAGCAGAGGCACATGCTGGCAGCTGCTCCAGCCCAGCTGTGGAGGATGCAGGCTCAATAGCAGCTAATGGGGTCTGGAACTGTTTGGCAATGGGAGGAAGGGATTCCCCCCACAAGTCTCCTGCCTCCCCCTGAGTCATACACAGCAAATTGGCAGAGATGAGGGAGGGATCCCCGCTGCTCCTATAATGGGTTCCCATTTGCCAACTCTAAAGCTGTGGGATTTGTTATATAAACAAATCTTTGGTACTACACATTTGAATGAGAAAAAGCCTTGTCTTCATTCATTCCAAAAGAGAAAAGCTTTTATAGCAGTTTTCTTCAAAATATCCCAAATTTCCAGTTTTTCTGTTGGATTTTTTTTTTAAGAAGACAACAAAGACGAAGAAGAACATAGATTTATACCCCACCCTTCTCTCTGAATCAGAGTCTCAGAGTGGCTTACAATCTCCTTTATGTTCTTCCCCCACAACAGACACCCTGTGAGGTAGGTGGGGCTGAAAGAGCTCTCACAGAAGCTACCCTTTTAAGAACAACTCCTATGAGAGCTATGGCTAACCCAAGGCCATTCCAGCAGCTGCAAGTGGAGAAGTGGGGAATCAAACCCGGTTCTCCCAGATAAGAGTCCACACAATTAACCACTACACCAAACTGGCTCTCTCTCTTAAAACCAATTTTCCTCCCAATTCCCCCCCCCACCCTATTTTTCCTTCACAGTTTAAATGGTAGTTCAGCTGACCACGTTGGAGGAGGAACATTTCAGAACTATGGCCATCCCAGGACCAGTGTTCCCTCTAAGCTGAGTTAGTGTGAGCTAGTTCACAGATTTTTAGCCTCCAGCTCATACATTTTTGTCTTAGCTTAGGAAGGATGACTCCAGAGCACACTAATTTATGCAGTAGTTCACAACATTAATGCCAGTAGCTCACCAAGTTGAATTTTTGCTCACAAGACTCTGCAGCTTAGAGGGAACATTGCACAAGACACTAGATGTTTGGCAGTGGAGATGCTTTTCAAATACTGCTCCACCCTCCTTTTAGTGTTTCTGGCTTACGTGGATATGTGCAGGGGTCAGAGCGGGTCTAGAATGATTCTTGAAGTATAATATAGTATCATGTCCTCTTGACTCCTTTTGCTGGAAACGGGGCTATGGGGATCCCAGCTAGGGTTGCCAATCCCCAGGTGGGGGCAGGGGATCCCCCGGTTTGGAGACCCTCCCCCCGCTTCAGGGTCGTCAGAAAGCGGGGGGAGGGGAGGGAAATGTCTGCTGGAAACTCTGTTATTCCCTATGGAGATTTATTCCCATAGAAAATAATGGGAGAATTGATCTGCAGGTATCTGGGGCTCTGGGGGGGGCTGTTTTTTGAGGTAGAGGCACCAAATTTTCAGTACAGTATCTAGTGCCTCTCCCCAAAATATCCCCCAAGTTTCAAAATGATTGGACCAGGGGGTCCAATTCTATGAGTCCCAAAAGAAGGTGCCTCTATCCTTCATTATTTCCTATGGAAGGAAAGCATTGAAAAGGTGTGCCGTCCCTTTAAATGTGATGGCCAGAACTCCCTTTGGAGTTCAATTATGCTTGTCACAGCCTTGATCTTGGCTCCACCCCTAATGTCTCCTGGCTCCACCCCCAAAGTCTCCTGGCTCCACCCCCAAAGTCCCCAGATATTTCTTAAATTGGAGTTGGCAACCCTAATCCCAGCAGAAAAAAATTAAAACAGAAAAATGAGGCCTCATCTCCTTGCAGGAAGTTCTTACAATAGAGTTTCTGGCAATTCCTAGACCTACCCCTTTTCACTTCTGGGTAGCTCTAGGCATCTCCAGGAATTCTATGGTAAGAACTTCTTGTAAGGAGATGAGGCCTTATTTTTCGTTTCAGCTTTTCTCCCCCACTACATTATCAGGGGCAGGTAATGGGACCTGGAGATCCCCTGCCCCCATCAAGGCTTGGTAGCCTTAGATGGACACCAACACAAATTTAAGTCTAGTTCAAGCATACATGTTCCATATCTTTTAAACAGTATTATAATCATAGTTTCTCTATTTTGAACATTTATTAATTAAAAGATTTAAACCCTGCTGTTCCACATGGCTCAAGGGGGCTTACAAATTCAAATTTAAAATATACTTTCATTGAGAATGGTTTTCTGATTGCAGCAACAATACTGCTTACACAGAACTGGTTAAAAAGTAGAAAGCTTGTACATCAAATCTTGTATAAATACATCTTGGGAGATTGCCAAATCATTCAGGATGTCTCAACTGGTTAAGAGAAGGTCAGGCTACTTGGGTCTACTTTTCAGAAAGCTGGAAGCTTTTTTATGACTTCTGGGAAAAAGAATCACATCTAAATTTTGATATTTTTAACAGTGCCAGTTCTTAGAATAGAGCATTTAATTGAATGCTTAGTGTACAGTGATAATTGGAGATTGTAATGATCATAATGACTTAGAGACCTAACGATCGGGAAATTGTGCTCTTTGTTCAAATCATTTTTCTTCATACCTTTAAATCATTTTTCTTTGTACCATTCTCTATTTATAATCTACTTGTTTTACTGTATAAAACAGGTATTCTGGTTTTCTGACCTAGATAGCCCAGGCAAGCCTGATCTTATCAGATCTTGGAAGCTAAGCACGGTCAGCCCTGGTTAGTACTTGGATGGGAGACTGTCCATGAAATCCAGGACTGCCACTCACTGTGACTGGTACACTTCATCTATTAGGGTTGCCAAGTCCCCTGCATCCTCTGGTGGGGGACTTTGGGAGGGAAAACTCTATGGTACAATAGATACCATAGAGTTTTGCCCTCCCAGATTGCTAGAGCATCAAGGAAAACCATAGAGTCACAATGTGGGTTAGCAGGTTGGGAACCTCCAGGGCAAGAGAACCCCCACCCGGCCCAGAGGCTTGGCAGTCCTGTCATCAATTAATCTAAAATCATTTATAAAAGTATGCAGGACTTTTTTGTAGAAAAGGCCTAGCAGGAACTCATTTGCATATTAGGTCACACCCCCTAATGCCAAGCCAGCAGGAACTGTGTTCCTGGGCATTCCTGCTCAAAAAAAGTCCTGAGATTATAATTTTGAGGTGAGAAACCAGCAGAATGTCAAAGCACAGGGCATCCAACTCAGCACAATGCACCTTGCATCATCTCCAAGCAAAACAAGATATTTACTAATTTGAAATAATGCTATTACTAATTATAGTCAAGTGTGCCATTGGGGCATGCCGGTTTCCCAGATCCCTAGCCCAACTCCCATTTGAAATAACTGCTTGACAAAACAAACAGCAATTATCTCTTTTTAAAAGCCTCCAATAACCAACACCAGCCCAGACTGTTATATAAATATATGCTGTGATATAAATATATGCTGCCTAGTAATGAACCAGCTGATTATCAACCATCAAGCACAGTATTATCTAGGAACTGTGTACTATTCTGGTCACCATACCTCAAAAAAGATATTATATCATTGGAAAAAGTCCCAGAAAGGGCAACTTGAATGATTAAAGAGTTGGAACACTTTCCCTATAAAGAAAGGTTAAAGCACTTGGGGCTCTTCAGCTTGGAGAAATGTTGACTGAGGAGTGACATGATACAGCAGGGGTGGCCAATGGTAGCTCTCCAGATGTTTTTTGCCTACAACTCCCATCAGCCCCAGCCAGCATGGCCAATGGCTGGGGCTGATGGGAGTTGTAGACAAAAAACATCTGGAGAGCTACCGTTGGCCACCCCTGTGATAGAGGTTTACAAGATTATGCATGTGATAGAGAAAGAAGTACTTTTCTCCCTTTCTCACAATACAAGAACTCATGGGCACTCAACGAAATTGCTGAGCTGTCAGGTTACTCACCAAAGGGTGATTAACACATGGAATTCATTGCCACAGGAGGTGGTGGCAGCTACAAGCATAGCAAGCTTCAAGAGGGGATTGGATAAACATATGGAGCAGAGGTCCATCAGTGGCTATTAGCCACAGCATATTGTTGGAACTCTTTGTCTGGGGCAAGTGATACTCTGTATTCTTGGTGCTTTGGTGGAGGGGGGGGGAACAGCAGGAAGACTTCTTGTGTCCTGGCCCCACTGGTGGACCTCCTGATAGCACCAGGTTTTCTTAGCCACTGTGTGACAGAGTGTTGGACTGGATGGGACATTGGCCTGATTCAACATGGCTTCTCTTATGTTCTTAGGAATGGTTTCTTACATCCTCTGAATCCACTTCAAATTGCATATAACATTCTGCAATTCCAAATGAACTACTCTTCTGTATTTTATGGACCCATGGGGGAAAGGCTATGGCTCAGTGGCAGAGTATCTGCTTGTCATGCAGAAGAGTTTCTGCATGCAAGGGATGTACTTGACCACTGAGCGATGCCTTCTCACACAGCCTTAAACACACTGTTTGAATTTCTGAGCAACTGGGTTGTCCGTATTTTACTCCACATTCTGTTTCCAAGTCTTGCTGATTCTTCGTCTGAGAGCAGCAAGGTACTTTCAGATTAAAATGAGTGACAATTTCATTTCATTCCATTTCCTTCTGTTCTGAATCTGTCCTATCCTGTTTTACTCATTGGGATGCAAATATTCATATTAATGTAGGAACAAAGATATTGTTATGCTAAATGCTATGCTAACCTCAATTTTTGACATTCCTCTTCCTTCTGCTAAATAGTAATAGTTTCCTTTGTCTCATTGGCATGATTGCTTTCCCACCTCCACTTCAGCACTGATAAGCCTTTCCAAGAAGTTTAAGTCTTTAATTCTCCCCCCCCCAAAAAAAAATAGAACTGCAAATTTATACCCCGCCCTTCTCTCTGAATCAGAGACTCAGAGCGGCTTACAATCTCCTATATATTCTCCCCCCACAACAGACACCCTGTGAGGTGGGTGGGGCTGAGAGGGCTCTCACAGCAGCTGCCCTTTCAAGGACAACCTCTGCCAGAGCTATGGCTAACCCAAGGCCATTCCAGCAGGTGCAAGTGGGGAATCAAACCTGGTTCTCCCAGATAAGAGTCCGCACACTTAACCACTACACCAAACTGGCTCTCAAACTGGCCATTTATCAGCATGACACCAAGACACAGAGGCAGCGTCAATGCATGCACTCCCTCCACATGAGCAGGATGGAACATTAGGAAAGAAGTGTCCCCAGTCATGGGAAGGGGGTGCATGTATGTACATTTTCTTCACACATAGGCACAGTACCACCAGTCAGTGAGGTAAGGAACTACAAAGGTAGGGAACAGGGCCAGTATGCTTGGGCCCCCTCTGCACACCCTCTGAACATTAGGGTTGCCAGCTCTAGGTTGGGAAATGCTTGGAGATTTGGGAGGTAGGGCCTGGAAGACTGGGGTTGGTGGGGGAGGGACATCTGCAGGGTCTAATGCCATAGCATCCAACTTCCAAAGCAGCTAGGGAACTAATCTTGGTCATCTGGGTCAATAAAAAGGCCAACTCCATGCTTGGAATTATTAGGAAGGGAACTGAAAAAAAACAGATAAAAGGAAGTACTTCTTCACCCAAAGGCTGATTAACATATGGAATTCACTGCCACAGGAGGCGATGGCAGCTACAAGCATAGCCAGCTTCAAGAGGGGATTGGATAAAAATGTGGAGCAGAGGTCCATCAGTGGCTATTAGCCACAGTATATTATTGGAACAGTCTGAGGCAGTGATGCTCTGTATTCTTGGTGCTTAGGGGGGCGGGCAAAGTGGAAGGGCTTCTAGACCCACTTGTGAACCTCCTGATGGCACTTGGGTTTGTTTGTTTTTTGCTACTGTGTGACACAAAGTGTTGGACTGGATGGGCCATTGGCCTGAACCAACATGGCTCCTCTTATGTTCTTATGGGGATCAGTTGTGATAACAGGAAATTTCCAGGGGCCACCTGTAGGGTAGCAACCTGATTGAACATGTGGAGTGGCAATATGCTCCTGCCTGGTTATAGTAGGCCCTGACCTGGGTAGCCCAGATTGGCTCAATCTTGTGAGATCTCAGAAGCTACGTGGGGTCAGTCCTGGCTAGTATTTGGATGGCAGACCTCCAAGGAAGACCAGGGTTATTACGTGGAGGCAGGCAATGGCAAACCACCTCTGAACATCTCTTGCCCTGAAAATGCTACAGGGTCAGCTGTGACTTGACATCGCTTTCCACCACTAGTTATAAGTAGCAAATCCCAAGTACCTATGATAGAAGAGAGTCCAGCTGCCCATCAGAAGATTGCTAAAGAAACTGCCATCTGTCAAACAGATATATACATTTATATGTGTTGTAAACACATCTACCTAAGGCTGAATGAGAGATGCTGCATGAGAGATGCTGCAAAACCAAAAGATTTCAAGCAAACCTGTTTGCTCTGTTATCCTTCATGACAGCGATATAGAGAAGGGAAATTTCACATGGAATAAGGGGTTCCATTGCTGTTTGACTGGGACCAGGTTCGGATGACTGCCATCTTGTCTCCTGGTTGCGTTTCATGTCTCTTTTCCTTGGCAATTAACCCAGCGAGACAGTTTGGGTTGGAAACCATTTTCAAGTTGCTTACCAAAATGTAGCAGAGGATGAGACTTTAGAAAAACCTGGCCTTAAAATGGAATGAACCCTTTCTTTCTTTTCCTGGGGGAATAGAGCCTAAAAGAAAACCTAGAAGGTAAAATCCACTGCAGAAGTGCTCCACCATGTCTTGATACAATCTTTCAAGGATAATCTGCTGGGGGGTTTTCCTAGGGCCTGATCACTTATCCAAAGGCTGCAGAGTGCAATCCAAAGCAGAGTTACCCCCAACCCTCGATCAACTTTGAAGGGTGCTTAGGATTTGCAGCAGCAATTTTATCAACAGCCTTCACATCACATCAGGCAGAGCTCCCACAGACCTCCAGATCAGTCCCTTTTATGGTCACAACTCATCATCCCAATGTGCCTTAGAGGCAATCCATACATGAACGCAGAAAGAAAAGGGAGAAATCTGGACTGGGCAGATAGGTGGGATGGCTGAACACAGTAACACAACAAGAGGCCTGCTGGATCAGACCAGTGATCCATCTTGTCCAGCATCCTGTCTCACACAGTGGCCAGCCAATTCCTCTGAAGGGCCAACAACAGGACATAGAGTCCAAGGCTTTCCCCTGATGTTGCCTCCTGGCTCTGGGATTCAGAGGTTTCTAAGAACATAAGAGCCCTGCTGGATCAGACCAATAGTCCATCTGGTCCATTTCTAATGCTTGTCCAACTAATTTTTTTTCTAATTCCCATCCCATCAGAGGAAATGATTAGCACAGTCCTTGTCCTAATGTGCTGGTTTACTAAATGTAAGGAGCTTTATATAGGGGGTACATTTAAAAACAAGACTTCTCTTTGCAACCTGAAATGGCCTGGGCCAGTGAGATGTGCCAGGACAGCATAATGGCTGAAGGGGCCTTAATACTGCCCTTGCCCATTTTTCCACCAGCAACACTCTCCTTGTAGAGTTTACAAATTACAGATGTATGCTTAACAGTCATGGAACAAGTTTTAAGGACTGCTGAGTGAGATCTTTACAGGCTGTCGCGACATGGCTCAGGCTGAGCGGGCTGAAACTGAACCCAGCGAAGACAGAGGTCCTGTGCGTGGGCCGCGGCGCCCTGGGAAGGGAAATAGCTCTCCCGGCCTTCGATGGTGCGCTATTGAAAGCAGCGCGCCAGGTAAAGAGCCTAGGTGTTTTACTGGAGCCTTCACTATCAATGGAGGCCCAGATAGCAGCCACTGCCAAGTCAGCATTCTTCCATCTGAAGCGGGCAAGGCAGTTGGCCCCTTTCCTCGAGCGCCGGGACCTCGCAACGGTGATCCACGCAACGGTCACCTCAAGACTAGACTATTGTAATGCCCTCTACTTGGGGCTACCTCTGTGCCGGACTCGGAAGCTGCAGCTAGTGCAGAACGCGGCGGCCAGGCTGTTGTTGGGACTTCCAAAACGGGAGCATATACAGCCGGGGCTACGTGAACTGCACTGGCTGCCGATTATATACCGAGTCCAGTACAAAGTGTTGGTCGTTACCTTTAAAGCCTTATATGGCCGAGGACCCACCTACCTGAGGGACCGTCTTTCCCCATACGAACCCCAGAGAGCACTGAGGTCAGTCGGGAAAAATCTGATGACCATCCCCGGGCCGAAGGAGATTAAACATCAGAGCACCAGAGTACGGGCATTCTCGAGTGCGGCTCCTACTCTGTGGAACCGACTCCCCGAGGAGGTGCGGGCCCTGCGGAACCTTGAGCAGTTCCGCAGGGCCTGCAAGACCGTCCTTTTTAAACTGGCACATCCGGACTGTTAGGAAGATCAAGAATTAAGGAGCCGCCAATGCGGTCGGAAGATTCACACCGCAGAATAATTATATCATTGAACTGGTTTTTAATGTTAGTAGTTTCATTGTTGATGTTTTATATTGTTGGATTTAAATGTTTTTATAATATCACTGTATGTTTTGTAATATGCTGTTAGCCGCCCTGAGCCCGCTAAGGTGGGGAGGGCGGGATAGAAATAAAATTTATTATTATTATTATTATTATTATCTTTTAGTTGCTGTTCAGATTGATGCTGTTTTAAGCCATCCCTCAATTCTGTTCATCTTTATCAGTGGACCATGAAATACAACTCCCACAAACTATTTTTCTTATGTAGGATTCCAAGAGGCACATTTTCCATATCCAGGTGTGGGGGGTGTAATGGAAAGGTAATAGGAAAGGAAGCTACATCTGGGATTTGGGTTTTTGACATGGTACCTCACCAAAGACTCCTGAGTAAATTTAACGGTCACTGGATAAAAGGATGGTCTTAATCTTACAGATTAAAAGGTTATATAGGAAGCAGAGAGTAGAAATCAATAGACAGTTTTCACAGTGGAAGGAAGTAAACAGTGGGGTCCCACAAGGATTGTATTGTAGCTGGTACTATTTAATTTATTCACAAATAATCTGGAAACAGGAGTGAGTAGTGTAGCAGCCAAGTTTGCAGATAACACCAAATTATTCAGGATGGTGAAAACCAAGGCCAACAGTGAAGACCTCCAAGAGGACCTCCACAAACTGGTTGAGTGGGCAACAATGTGGCAAATGATGTTCAGTGTTGGTAAGTGTAAGGTGATATACACTGAAACAAAAAATCTCAACTACAAGTATAAGCTAATATTATCAAAGATTTCAGGTTTTCATGTCTGGTAACATCATTAGGGTTTGTAGAATCTTTCGGGCTCAAGTGCCGTGTTCTACTGGAGAAAGTTTTCCTTCCAGACGTTTCGTTCTCAGCTGCGGAGAACATCCTCAGTGGCGTTGCAGCCGGAGCAGGCGCTCTGACCTTCTTGGCTGCTGTGCATTGAGTGATCCCTCAGCCCAGGGATCATTAATAGATTTTGCGTCCTAGATCTAAGTACCCTCTGGGGAATGTGTGGGGAGAGATGAAAGGCACAGCAGCCAAGAAGGTCAGAGCGCCTGCTCCGGCTGCAACGCCACTGAGGATGTTCTCCGCAGCTGAGAACGAAACGTCTGGAAGGAAAACTTTCTCCAGTAGAACATGGCACTTGAGCCCGAAAGATTCTACAAACCCTAATAAGCTAATATTGCTGAGACTGAGAGGGGAAAAGATCTTGGGGAGTTAATAGATAGCTCAGTGAAAGTGTCAACCCAGTGTACTGCAGTGGTGAAAAAGGCAAACTCTGTGCTAGAGATTATTAGGAAAGAGATTAAGAATAAAATTACCCCTGTCATGCCCCTGTATAGATCGATGGTGTGGTCTCATTTGGAATACTGTGTTCAGTACTGGTCACTGTATCTCCAAAAGGACACTGCAGAGCTGGAAAATGTGCAGAGAAGGCAACTAAGATGATTAGGGGATCTGGGCACTGTTAGAGGTGGTTTGTCATTGCTTGGTTCTGCATATTGACCTTGAACTTCCATGGTGGTCTCCCATCCAAGTACTAACCAGGGCTGACCCTACTTAGCTTCTGAGATTTGACAAGATTGGACTAGCCTGAGCTAGCCAGAGCAGGGAGAGAGATCTCTAATAGGTATAAATTATAGAACAAAGCACTAGACAAGTGCACCTTTAAGACCAACTAAGGTTTATTCAGAATGTAAGCTTTCGTATGCTCTTAAGCAGACTTCATCAGACAAGTGGGAATGGAAACAGAAATTCTTAATATAAGTGGGCAGTGTGGAATCATGAGGATGGTTTTAGCAGATTAAAAGAATCACAAATAGGGATCTGTGTTTGTTGAAAAAACACTGGAGTGGAGGGTGATAAAAAGCAAACTGCTGTCATAGGGGTGCCATAAATCTAGGTAACATTCTGGCCTTGTTAGTTTAAACAGAGGGCATGGTTTCTCAAGAGATTATAACATCCATATAGTTTGCCATAGGATGGATTGGCATATGCAATAAGACAAACAGCCAATATCTCCCATATTGGATATTGGGATCTAGGTGTACATTATCTTAGGTATAAATTAGGATCTAGGTATAAATTTTCTTAGCAACAGCAAACCAATATTCTCCAAAACTTGCATTATATTTTGTCCCTCATTAGCATTTGCTTTAGATCCTCTTTAGCATTAATTCCAGGAGTTTTTAAATTATTTTCAACGTTTATCTGGGACATTCTGATGTGCCAAATGGCATACCTCATGACCAGACTAGATGTTATGTTTTCTGGGGAGTTGTGTCTGGGTTCTCCTGCCTAACTTGTGTTCCCTGCAGTCACATAGCAGTTGCAGGGAATATCATGTTAGGGATTGGAGGAAGCCCTTTTGTCTTGGAACCGTAGGGGTGGTGGAGGCAGGGCTGGTGCTAGGGTTTTTGGTGCCCTAGGCAAGCTGCCCACTAGTGCCCCGCCTTTCCCGGGCCTGTAACAGATCTGGGAACGCAAAGCCAGCCGAGCAGCATCTGCACTCCATGAACCCTGCTTTCCATTGAGAAACGCAGGCTTCAAAGAGCACACACTCTGTGCATGGGGAAAGGGGCACCGCCTACTTGGCGTACTCCCACGCACCGGCCATGGGTAGAGGAGAGACACATGCCACTTCAAAGTTATGTAAATAACTCGCTGCAAGGGTGGGGGGAATTTCAGCTTCTCAAACCTCCTACTACTTTGTAGTTCCAAGCCAAAAAGGACTCCCTCTGACAATAACTCCC
This sequence comes from Heteronotia binoei, assembly GCF_032191835.1. Taxonomy (NCBI): domain Eukaryota; kingdom Metazoa; phylum Chordata; class Lepidosauria; order Squamata; family Gekkonidae; genus Heteronotia; species Heteronotia binoei. The sequence goes on from NC_083226.1 coordinate 29,493,241, forward strand.
TAGTTTACAAAAACTAAGGCTGCCAATCCCCAGTTAGAGTCAGAGGCCCTCCACTCACTTCAATGTTAGCAGAAAGTGTGTTTGAGATGGGGCTGAATGTCCACTGGGCACTCCATTATACTCTATGGAGACTGGTTCCCATAAGGTATAATGGAGAATTGATCTGTGGGTATCTGGGGCTCGAGGGGGGGGGGCTGTTTTTTGAGGAAGAGGCACCAAATTTTCAGCATAGCAACTTGTATTTCTCCTCACCCCCCCCCCCGCATTTCAAAAAGATTGGCTTAAGGCATCCAAGTCTATGAACCCCCCAAATGGTGCCCCTGTGTTCCATTATTTCCAATGGAAGGAAGGCATTTAAAAGGAATGTAATGGCCAGAACTCCTTTTGAAGTTTCATTGTGCTTGTCACAACCTTGTTCCTGGCTCCACCCCCAAAGTCCCCAGATATTTCATGAGTCAGACCTGGCAACCCTAATGCTGTATGACTGTAGGGAATATAGATTGGGTCAGGGGAACCCAGGTGGGGTATGACTGCAGTTTCAGCCTTGCATGTTGACGCTGTATGCGCACATGTTGTTTTGTGTATACAGGGCTAGAGTCTTGTTTTTGTGATGCAAGATTTCATGTGAGTGGGGCAAATGGGGGGGGATGATGTGTGGCTAATGTATCTGTTTCAGGGACCAAAAGATTCTCACCCATAGAAGAAATCTATGGTTCAGAAGTGTCAACGACAGTGAGCCCTGCAGGAGGATGCAAAGAAAACGTGCTTCATTAAAGGGGGGGGGGGTTGGTAGCAGGAACTCCTTTGCATATTAGGCCACACACCCCTGATATAGCCAATCATCTTGGAGTTTACAGTAGGTCCTGTACTAAGAATCCTGTAAGCTCTTGGAGGATTGGTTACATCAGAGAGGTGGGGCCTAAGGAGTTCCTTAGGATGTATGCAAAAGATATATGCAAAGGAGTTCTTACTACAAAAAAGTCCTGGCTCCATTCAAACCCTTCCTTCCCATCAGAATGTAGAGCCCTGTTGACAGTCTCAGCACCGTTCTAGCCAGACTCTCTCTTATGGCAAGATCTACAAATGTTTAAAACATGAATTTAGTCAGAAACTATACTTGACGCACCTGGAAATGCTCAAAATATTATGATTATAAATAAATTCTTCCCCCTTATTTAGTTTCCATCTATTTTCCCCTCCTCATTAACAGCATTTGCATTCACAACGGTGGGTCTGATTCTACTCTCTCTCGCAATGGTGTAAAAGAGCCAGTCGCTTATCTGAAATCTCGGGTTGCAGGGCCTTGCAAACAAGTCAGAATGGACCCCGCGACTCTGATTGATAAGGACTCATGCAATCCTGTGCATCCTCCATTTGAATTGATAATGCTAAGACTCCATAATTGATTGCTGCAGAGTGGAGATTAAGGACTCCCTCCTGTGTTACAATTTGAACACATGGAGGTCTGATGGGAAATAATATCTATTCAGTGGAGAGAGGGAAGGAGTCATACATGAACCCAGAAGTCAATTTTTTGGTTCCCAGGCCTGCTTCGGTGCTAATTACATGTATTAACCACTGTAACCAGGACATTCAGATTTAAATAGCAAAGTAGGAAGAGGCTCTTGGGTACAGTCCTGCTGCTAAGGCTCCTGGAAGCAAGCATCTTTTACATGCAAGTTCAAGGGAACTTCTTGCATCAGGAAGTTTGTCAACCTACATAAAGTTCTGCCAACTTTCCCTTCAGGAGTTTCTGCTGCTTAAAAGGCACAGAGCAAGCTTCTGACGCATACACTGAGGCTGGTTGGAGGAGGGGCAGGGCAAAAGATGAGCCCTTCACATGCTTACTTTTCTGAGTGAAAAGCAGGAGCCTCCACCTATTTCAAGATTGTGGTTAGGGTTGCCAGGTCCCCCCTAGCCACCACTGGGAGATGCAAGGTAGGGTTGAGAGATACAGGGTGTGAAACTCCTGGAGATTTGGAGATGGAACCTGGAAGGATGGGGACCTCAGTGGTATGCAATGGCCTAAAATCCACCCTCCATCCATTTTCTCCACGGGAACTCCAGGAGAAAATGAATTCCAGGAGATCCCCAGGTCTCATATGGAGGCTGGCATCTTTACCTAGGGTCCATAATGACATTTTGGGGAAAGGGTAATGGGCACCACCATCAGATGGCTCCCACAGAGCCAGAATAATCACACATTGAACCCTCTCATGCTGCAATCAATCTGAATATGTTGCATATCTATGGAGAGAAGTTTCCAAGCTCAAGAACATCAGGACGGTTCTGACTATGGACAAGACAACTTCCATGGCTGTGATGCGCCTCCCCAGGATAACCTCTTTGCTCAGTAAGTCAGTTTATACCGAATGGCCCAAAGCCTGTCTCTCTCCCCAACCCCAATTTACTTTTAGATTTTATCCCCAAGACTCACAAAGCAAGACAGCAGCAATGACACATCAGTGGATGCAATGATGCCCCTACCTGCCATGTTGGGGGATCACTGATGTAAAGACAGGATTCAGTGTTCTAAAAGACATGTTGCTACAGCAGAAAGCAGCAGCTCTGCAAACCTTTCTCTTGGCTTCTAGGAAACAAAAAGATGAGCTGTGTCATGCTTTGAGTTTCTTTGCTCTGGCAAGCAGTTGCCAATTAAATGGAATAGCGATAGGAAAACTCAGCATTGTGGCTTGGGTATCCTGTTCTGGAGTACAGGAGAAAGTTGGCTATCCTTGAGGATACTAAGAAAAAACAACTTAATTCCACTGAAAACTGAGCTTTAAATGTTTTATTCAGAATGCCATTCATGCCCCAGCTGCCAGGTCCTCCTTTTCCTTCCTCTGCATGAAGCACTGTTGAGATGTGAACACACACACTAAATAATGCACTTTCAATCCACTTCCAATGCACTTTCCCACTGGATTTTACCAGTTCACACAGTAAGATCCAGTTGGAAAGTGGATTGAAAGTGCATTATTTAGTATGTGTGATCACAGTCTTGATGTGATTGTTAGAGTGCAGTCAGACATACCATTAAAAGCGGGTGTGTAGCACTCAAATTTGAACCGCTGAATATTGATTCGATGCAGGGCTGTTCAGACGAGCATCCAAGAATGCGACTCATTCTGTTGTTGAGTGATCAGACATCCAACACTATCACACTCTTTTCTTGGAGCATGCGTGATCAGATGGTGATTTCTGGGAGGGGGGAGGTCCATTGAACATGCGCCCAACTGTTTGAAGGTGGGAAATCAAACACTGCTTCAGAGGCGGGGGGGAAGGGGGGAAAGTTTCCAGAATTAATGTTGCCGATTCAAACCAAGGAACTGCCAGGAATTACTTTCCTAGAAATTGGCAGTGACAATAATATCTGGAAATCCTCCACATTGAAAAAAAAAGATTTTTTCCCCCCTGTTCTGAATAGTAAGATAACGTTTTCCCCACCATCACCCTCCTATCCTGTGTTGATTGGAGAAGCAGAAGCATCACCTCAGATTCCCAGATGATCTGGCAATGTGCATGTCTGCTGGGGCTTTTTTTTTTTTAAAGTGGGAGGGGCAGTAAACATTCCAAGGGGCAGTATTGCACGTGAGCTGTCCAAACAGGAAAAAGCCGATCTTGTGCCGCTTTTTTGAAAAAGGGCCGAACTTTCTGCGCTGTCAAATTAATGCGGCATTGAGGCGCAGCAAGATGGGATGACCCTGGATGATGCTCGATTGCCAGATGTGGATGTCTGACCGAACACATTTAATCCGTCATTTAATTCGTCATCCCACCACCACTCTCGGATTAAGCCAGTGAGGAAGTATTTATTGATAGCAAGCACTAAAGGAAAAGAATATCAGAATCAGCAAAAGGAGAAAACCATGGCTGACATTTCAAAATCAATTCCCCAAATTTTCCTAGTTTGTCTGAAATTAAGGAGTTGATTGTTGAGACAGTAAAAGATTGGAACAGGAAGAATTCTCTACTCCACACTTTTCCTTTTGTAGATCTTTTAAAAAAATTCTTTCTAATTTCTTTTCTTTGTTTGACTTTTCTTCTACTAATGTTCTTGTTTTCACTTCCACCCCCACACTTTTTTTTCGTGTTTTTTTCTTTTGCATTTGTTATACACACAAAAAGATCTAGCTCACCTTGCCATAGGAAACTCGTCTGATGAAGTGTGCTTAGAGAGCACACGAAAGCTTATGTTCTAAATAAAACTTGGTTGGTCTTAAAGGTGCAACTTGACTCCTGCTTTGTTCAACTGCTTCAGACCAACATGGCTGTCCACCTGGATCAGTCTTCCAAAGGGTTATTGTTTTGAAGAGCATCAATCACTAATAGAGCTTTCAAATCCCACTCTTTATTCATTCCAGCTCTAGTGAAAAATCAAACCCAGCCATTTATTGACTTCATCTGTCTGCTTCGTCTTTTGTCATTAACTTAGATTCAAGGCTGTTTCAGGAAGGGTCCTCAAGGTATTCATTTATATAAATAAAAAAATTAAGGAAAGCAATAATTAATGCAATCTTTTTTTTTTTTTTTAAGATAAAATTCCGGGATTTCCCCTCCTCATTTCCCCCCCTCAGAATGGCATTGCACCAGAGTCAAGGCATGATTTAATAATGCATGTTTTTATCACATTTCTTCTGAGGTTGTCTGAGCTACAAAATGTATCAGTCATAAATTTCTGAACAGAAGCTCTGTGTGTGTTTCAGTTACTTCTGACAAAGTGCAACTGGGAGATGACTGGTGTGCAGAATCCAAGTACCAGTTCATTTGTCGTCATACCTGGTGTTGGCATGTAGCAAGTAGAGATGCCAGTCTCCAGATCGAAACTGGAATTCCCACAGGATTATGGCTCATCCCCAAACTACAGATGAAATGTAGTGGGTCAGACACTATAGCGATTCCAGTACAGCTCTTTTATTAGCGAAAACCCAACTGAAAACACACGCAGCTAGCCACAACTATATACACAGAAACTCCATCCAAAACACACCACCAACAATAAACAACCCAATAAAAAACAGGCACTCGGAACCCTGATTTGCATGGGCTTCATTCAAATGGATATTACCTAATTGGTTGGCTCAGCAAGGGCAGCCACTCTCAGTGTAGCTGCAAGGAGCCTCTCAAACCATGGGCTTCATTCAAATTAATATTACCTGTTTGGCTAGCTCAGCAAGGGCAGCCAATCTGTATGCAGCTACAAGGAACCTCTCCAACAAAGGGTCTTCATTTGAAGCTCCCAGTACACTACAACAGACGTCAATTGCCCTGGAGAAAATGGATGCTTTAGACTGGGTGTGGCCAACGGTCGCTCTCCAGATGTTTTTTGCCTACAACTCCCATCAGCCCCAGCCAGCATGGCCAATGAGAGCGACCATTGGCCACCCCTGCTTTAGAGGGTGGACTCCATCATATTCTGCCCCTACTGTGGTCCCTGTCCTCCTTAAGGCTTTACTTTCAAATCTCCAGGAGTTCCCCAATCAGAAGCTGGCAACCCTAAAGATCCCTCCCATCCTCTGCCAGTGGCCAGGGGGACCTGGCAATCCTAGTGCCAAGGTTGGTCCCCAAGCTGGAATCCAACTCTATTAAGAAGTCCTCTGAAGCCCAGTTGTCATTCCTAGAAAGGCTAGGCTAATGGTTTTGAGCAATTTTGTGGCTCTGTCCATGAAACTTCAAAACAGTTTTATTTCTTTAGAGAACTTAGATGCTGCCTCTCCAGAGACTTGCTGGAGGTAACTCGCAAGTAATCGCAATACTGTAAACCCATAAAAACAACATAATGGATTGATATTTTTAAACGAGCCATTAAAAAGAAACCAGGGGGCTAAAAACAGCATAGAACAACTGAACACCCTAAAAAGTATCCATAAAACAGTCCTCAGGTTAGAAGCAGACCTTTAAGCAGCTAGAGAGAGAGAGAGAGAGAGAGAGAGAGAGAGAGATGCAACTGCTTGTTAAAAGCTTAGGCAAAAAGAAATGTTTTGGTTTTATGCCTAAAAGATAGTAAAAGTAGGTGCTAGTTGAGCCTAGGGTTGCCAGATCTTCCCTGGCCATCAGTGAGAGATTGGAAGGTAGGGTTCCTAGTCCCACCTTGGGAAGCTCCTGGAAATTTGAGCAGGGTTTTTTGGGGGGAGGGGAGGGGTTTCGGGGGTTTGTAGCCGGAACACTGTTGTATATTAAGTCACATCCCCCTGATGTAGCCAATCCTCCAAGAGCTTTCAGTAGGTCCTGTAAGCTCTTGGAGGATTGATTACATCAAGGGTGTGTGGCCTAATATGCAAAGGAGTTCCTGCTACAAAAAAAGCCCTGGATGTGAGGATTGAGCCTTGGGAGGGAAGGGACCTTAGGGGGGTATGCCAAAGACTCCACCCTCTAAAACATCCATTTGCTCTGGGGAAACTAATTTTTGCCATCTGGAGACGAGCTGTAATTTCAGGGGATCTGAGGCCCCACCTGGAGGCTGGCATCCCTGGGTGAGCCTTAGGCCCTGACCAGGATGGTCCAAGCCAGCCTGATCTCATCAATTTTCAGAAACTAAATAGCGTCAGCCCTGGTTAGTATTCGGATGCAAGGTCACCAAGGAAGACCTGGGCCACTACAAAGAGGCAGGCAATGGTTGGAAAACCTCCTCTGAACAATCAGTCGGCTGTGATTTAATGGCCCTTTCCACCACCAGGTGAACCTCAAAGGTTATTCTAAATGCAAGGAGCCACCACTGAAAAAGCCAATCTTTAGTTGCTGCCTGACTTACCCATGCAGGCAGGGTCCTAAAGAAGTGCTGTTGGGAGGCAGATCTTTATTGGCAGACTAGACAGCACAGAAGGACTTAAGGTTGGCAATCCCCAGGTGGGGGCAGGGGATCCCCCGGTTTGGAGGCCCTCCCCCCGCTTCAGGGTGGTCAGAAAGCGGGGGGGGGGAGGGAAATGTCTGCTGGGAACTCTGTTATTCCCTATGGAAATTTGTTCCCATAGAAAATTATGGAGAATTGATCTGGGGCTCTGGGGGGGCTGTTTTTTGGGGTAGGGACACCAAATTTTCAGTATAGCATCTAGTTCCTCTCCCCAAAATACTCCCCAAGTTTCAAAAAGATTGGACCAAGGGGTCCAATTCTATGAGCCCCAAAAGAAGGTGCCCCTATCCTTCATTATTTCCTATGGAAGGAAGGCATTGAAAAGGTGTGCCGTCCCTTTAAATGTGAGGGCCAGAACTCCCTTTGGAGTTCAATGATGCTTGTCACAGCCTTGATCTTGGCTCCACCCCCAAAGTCTCCTGGCTTCACCCCCAAAGTCCCCAGATATTTCTTGAATTCGATTTGGCAACCCTAGAAGGACAGGAGCAGTCTTAGCCAATGGTAACAGTTGCCGCTTCCCTTGGGCCCCATGCTGGGAAGAGAGAATGCCTGCTCACAGCTCCACTCCTTCAAAGGAGAAGAACAGGGAGAAGAACAGCAGGCTCACATTATCGCATGCACCTTCCACATCCAAGGATTCAAACAGCTGGCCATCAGCAGCAGTACTGGCTCACTCCTGCCTCACATGGGGTGAAGGCCTCTCCTTATATGCCCCCAGTGAGGTGGGACAGGCAGGGCAGGCAGTGATTCTGGACCCCCAATCTGGATTTTTGCCCAGGGCCCCAGAAATGCTAAGGCTGCATTCAAATGGCCAATTTGGGCCAACACAGGAACGGCCCACGTCTGGATTTAAATGGTGTATTCCAACATGCATATTTAGGTCCCGCCTTGCTCCTGCCCTTACCTCGTCCTCTGCTGTCACTCTGCTGCTTCAAAAAGCTTCCAGGTAGTAAGTGGTAGCAAATGGCTGAAGCACTTCTGGGGCACCTTTCCTAGCCATCTGAATGGCCAGGGAGTGCCAGGGAAGCATTGCTCGTACACTTGAGTGGTGTGACCGCTCCTCTGGGGCACGCACAACCCATCCCTGTTCTGGCAATGGGCCATGTGCTGTCTGACCGTCCCTGGGCACTTTCCAGTAGACCAGCTTTCTTCTGAGATGGGAGACTGATGCCCCAAGATGCCCATCTGTACCCAGCCTTCGACTGCCACTGTGGGAGTCAGCTATCCTTCACGTACTCTGGTTCCAAGCTATTGAGGGCCTTAAAGGAAAGATGCGGCATTTTGAACTGTGCCTGGAAACACAAACTAAACAAAGGAAGATTGAAAAGCCATCCATGCTTCATTCCTGCTTTGACGTGCCCACAGTGTAGCTCTTTTTTCTGCGGGTGCAAGATACCTGCTGCTGCCTCAAAGGCTGAATCAGAGAGGCAACTCAATTATCACTGTTTTCTGCATGCAGATTGTATTCCCCCCTTCAGCAATTTGGGAGTAATTTACACCTCACACCCCCAGAGAGAATACATTTCCCAGCACAACAGAAGCCTATCATCTCACACAGGACATGTCTTACTGCTTATTATTTGTGCTGCTTGAGAGCCTCCAAGTCAAATGACATTCCCCCCACCACCAAGCGGTGGATAGCCATGAGGCACGACTGAGAAAGTCTAAGGGTGAAAGTAAAAAATAACAACACCACAAATTAGTACAGGAGAGTCCTTATCCACCAATAAGGTTCAGTGTCCATCTAGGGCTGTACTTCGTAGGCGGCACCTCTATTGGGTTCAGGACACAACGAAAGTAACCTTTTTCTCCCAGTGTTCCTTTGGCTTTTGCTAATGAACACGAAGAGACAAAGTTTGGCCACTGTGAGAAACAGGAAACTGGACTAGATGCACTACTTGGTCTGATTCAGCAGAGCTCTTAAAGAAAAGACCTGGAAGCAAAAAGTAAAGCAGGCAAGGCACCCCACCACTGATGCTTCGCTGGTATATTGCATATAATAAAGTAGTGCAGGGGGTCAACAACATGGTTCCTGTAAGTGTCTGAGAACACCTTTCCTAGCACCCACCAAGAATTTTTAGAAAGTGGGAGGGGGCACATGGAACTTTTCCCAGCAAGGCTTTGTACCAGGTTGTTGGAGATTTAATTGGCTGTGCAGATGTTTTAAAAATGTGCTTTGGCAGCACAGCACAAGGATGTTCACTCTGTGATGAAAGGTAAGCTGTGGTAACCATTTTGTGGCTGATGTCACCTTCTGCAGCAGCCATTTTGTGCCAACCAGGGCTTTTTTTAAACAGGAACACAGTTCTGGCTGGCTTGATGTCAGGGGGTGTGGCCTAATATGCAAAAGAGTTCCTGCTGAGCCTTTTCTACACAAAAAGCCTTGTGTGAAACAATGGTGATGTCATGGGTGTGGCCTAATATGCAAATGAGTTTCTGCTGGCCTTTTTCTACAAAAAAAGTCCCCGTGGCAACCATTGTGTGGCTGCACTCACCACACTTTGTCCAGAAGTGCCCACAGGATCATAAAAGTTGAGGACCCTTGGTGGATTGCGTAGTCCTCTATACATGTACTCAATATAACATAACTTTACAGTTCAAAACCAAGGCCCCAGATTATGATAGTAGCTACTGAAATCAGAATTAGACAATATGAGTCAAGGTCGCTTGGGAGCTGAGGGGATTATTGTACTGCCTAATCACACCATTGCCCCAGTTCGGCAATAGAGAGCTCTGTGTGCCTTCTGCTATAGACAGATTCTTTGTGCTATAGGCAGATCCCTTCTGCTATAGGCAGATTGCTCTTTCTAATGCATTCTTATGCCACCCTCCCTCTAAACGATGATCTCCCTTCCTCCATTTTTATTCTTACAGCCTCTCTGTGAGGGGGGTTAAGCTGAGAGGGAGTAGCTGGTTCATGATCATCCAGTGGACTTCATGACAAAATGCAGATTTGAACACAGATTTCCCAGATCCTATTCTAAATGTTGGCACCAGCTCTCTCAGGAGCATCTAGGCATAAGAGGTGGTCCTTGAAATGCACTCATACACACTGACATGCATACACACAGACAGATAGATAGCTGACAGATAGCTACAGACAAGGCTTTTTTTGTAGCAGGAACTCCTTTGCATGTTAGGCCACACACCCCTGGTGTAGCCAATCCTCCAGTTGCTTACAGGGTTCTTACTATAGGACCTACTGTAAGCTCCAGGAGGACTGGCTACGTTGGGAGCAGGTCTAATATGCAAAGGAGTTCCTGCTACAGAAAAAGCCCTGGCTATAGATATATAGATATAATTATTATTTTCTGCAAGAATAGTTAGAATAGCTCTGTGATGCCATCATGAACACATGTAGGCAATCAGTGGAATATTCCAGAGGGCTAGTATGTTATTCTTTACATTTCTTCACACTAAGCAAGCTAAAGGATAGAAAACACTAGTTTCTATTAAAAATTGGACCCTGACACATTTTCAGTAGCCATAGTTGAGAAAGAGTCCAACAAGAGGGAGAGAGGAGGGTCTGAAACAGTTATTCAAATGGATTTTGGCTTTCTCTCTTCATTCTTGCCAACAAACTCTTACCAACCCAGATGTTCATGAATATTCAATTGTGGCAGGTGGGGAGGGGGTAGGGTACAGACATCAAGCAACAGAAATTTGTAAGCTTTTATTACCCAGGATAGTTGTAAATTATTTTTGTATTCTTTTCCCAGTACCATTCAAGTCCTAGGCTGCTTTCCTTCTGTACATACCAGAAAAGGCTGAATTGCTAATGAGACCAAAGGATGAATTAATGTTTTTTTAAATGGTTCATCCATAAACAAACACCTGGATCTTATCACTGGGTCAGTAGCAGCTGAACAGAGCACACATAGAAGCTCCAGAGTGTATTCCAATTGGCTGGAGTGCACTCCAGTTGGCTAGATTAGGGACTATTCATTTGATTCTTGGCCCATGATGTTGGAAGGCTCACAGAAGAGCCTGCCCCAGTGTCCCAGGACAGAGGCATCCCCTGTGTATGTAACACAATCCCCACAGAGCTTTGTTTCACAGTGAATGTTGGTCCTGCGAAAACACAAAATCATAGCTAAATTAACTCATTATCTGAAAGTGGGTAGCTCTATGGGGTCCCTCAAACCTGGATTCGAAGTTGGTTTATTGACCATGGTGGTCGTGGAAAGTATCATCAAGTCAGTTAACTTACTGTGACCCCATGCAATTTTCAAGGCAAGAGATGTTCAGAGGTGGTTTGCCATTGCCTGCTTCTTCATAGCAACCCCGGTGTTCTTTGGTGGTCTCCCATCCAAAAACTGACCAAGGCCAACCCTGCTAAGCTTATGAGATCTGAGAAGTTCAGACTCATTTGGCCCCTCCTGGTCAAGGCTGGTTATTGGCCATGGTTACCCTTAAATAATGAGATCTTTCCAGGCTGAAGTATTCCTCAGAGTTTGGGTGCTGAACTGCAGCGTTTTTCTACGAACTTCATGTCCTGATTTTCTATTGATTGTCTTTCAATATTTTATTTATCATTTCTCCATGTTTTGTAAAACCATCTTTGATCCAAGTGGACAACAAATAGAAAACAAGGAAACTAGAGGAGGAACAAACCTGCTATTTAGCACCCAAACTGCAAAGAACCTCAGTATGAAAACTGGCCTAGTTTGTATGAGCAGGGTATACTACTGGCTTAGTCTTGGCTAATACTCTGTTGGTTTTAATGCTTTGTGCCTGCATAAACTATGGAGATGCCTGGTAACATCTGCCTTTAGAAATCTCAGGAGAGAGAGCAGACCCATAGCCAGGATTTTAAAAGTAGTGACTCAGGCCTGACCGACCTTCCTTCCTTCCTTCCTTCCTTCCTTCCTTCCTTCCTTCCTTCCTTCCTTCCTTCCTTCCTTCCTCCACCACTGCCACTCACTGCTTGAGGGGTCACAGGGGTCAAAGCTGAGAGGCCAGAGGCTGTCCCCTTCCTCCTGTGTGATTTAAATTGTATGGGAGGGGTACCCAGGAACCTGAGCTGGGGCACCCAACAGGAAGTTAGTGGGCAGGGCCCCCACAGCCTCCCTTGTAGCTACAAGCCTTAAAGAGAGAGTGTATAATCTTAATAATAAATAAAATCAGTATCCTCTGTTGTTACACTGTAGGTGTCAGCTCTAACTCCTCTCTTGGTCTCCAAACCCAGCTCCAGCAACTGATGGGAGAAATCAAAAAGTTCCAGTTCCAGTGCTGGATTCAAATTCATGTCCTTGCTGGGCCCCGAAATCAGTAGTGTGAACTGACTCAAAGATGCCAAGTTTACTTTTCCCACAAAATCCTAGATTACTTTTAATTGGGTTTGCGAAGATATCTCAAGGCCTCCAAGCATAGTAAGAGTTTGCTTGAGAGAAAGCTATTGGACACTATGGGGATCATGATGCAGAGAGCAACCATTAAATTAACCCAAAAGCGAGCGTTCATATTTTTTTTTTCAAAGTTAGTAATGGAAAATGAAGTCTTCCTCAGCCATTCCTGCAATTGCTGACAGCTGTGTTAACGCAATAGCCGCACGGATTCTGCTGCGATTCTCTAGCTGCGACAGAAATGCTGATGCAGTTTGATTTCCATAAAAATCCATTTTCCAAACACAGCAAGGAAGGACAGACAAATAAAATGCCTGCACAGCTTTATTGCAGATTGCCACGCTGTCCTCGGAACTCCTTCGGCTGATAGGCTGGCTTGCGAGAAGCTGTTGATACGGCATTAAAAAATGTGTCTTCTAGAGGACAAAATAACTCCTTCTTGGTGATGAAGGGCCCTATCATAGACATCCTCTAAATAACTAAGCTGCAGCTCACGCCTAGAGCATTTGATTTGCATACAGAAGGTCCCAGGTTCAATCCCTGACCTCTCCAGTTAAACAATCAGTGTGGTCTGTTAGAGCCACTCAAAGAGAGTGTCTCTCACATCACCTCCTTACTAACTTTTAGTTGGTGATACCTGGGGGACTAAACCCAGGACCTTCTACATACAGAGCAGGTGCTCAGCTGACCCATGGACACAAAGTTGTGTGGCATATTACCTTGCAGGCAGCTATCCCATTTGGAGATGGGAGATCACTCAGGCCTAGGGGAGGAGCACCATTATGTGGCTTTCCCATTCCCATTTGATCATATCCAGGGGTGGAATTCTAGCAGGAGCTCCTTTGCATATTAGGCCACACATTCCTGATGTAGCCAATCCTCCAAGAGTTTACAAAAAAGAGCCTTGTAAGCTCTTGGAGGATTGGCTACATCAGGGGTGTGTGACCTAATATGTAAAGGAGCTCCTGCTAGATTTTCACCCCTGATCATATCTGTAATATTTCTGGGACCACCGATAAAAGTAGTGGAATACAATAGAATCTGGAGTGTCTTTCTCTATGGGCGTTTTCGCACTGACCTTCAAGTGGCGCGACCACCCTCTTCACACCGGAGGATCTGCCCGGATTTCGCACAAGAAGCGCCGGCGCACCCAAAAGAGCCGGCTACTTCCGTCGCGAAACCCGCTCAAACGTTTTCCTGCTTCTTGGCGGTTTCCGTTTGAGCGGGTTTCGCGACGGAAGTAGCCGGCTCTTTTGGGTGCGCCGGCGCTTCTTGTGCGAAATCCAGGCAGATCCTCCGGTGTGAAGAGGGTGGTCGCGCTACTTGAAGGTCAGTGCGAAAACGCCCTATGACTTATTCCTAGAACTAAGGCCACATCCACAGATTCCCTAACAGATATAAGGGAGTATCCCTAAATTATTCTGTGGCTACTATATTCATCAATGCTTATTTATTAGGATGAGAATTCATCATAGAAAAGTTCAGTCCCTGACATTTTTTAAAAAAGCAGCTCATAAAGAGAAACTTGGTAAATATCAGAAGCATTGTGATAGGCAAAGGAACTGGAAATCATGGTTGTATTAAATTATCACCAGGACAGGAAATAACCTTCAAATTAATAATCTTGTTCCTAATCTTCTCTACTGCCATGGCAAGCCAACCAAGCTTATAAAGAACATATTTAAAAGGGTCAGACAACAGGAAACACATTTTCTGAGCATCTGTAGACCAAGAAGATAAAAATCACCCAGTAAAACTTCCTTAGGCTTATCATTCCATAGGCTGCGGGGGACAGAATGGACAAAAACCTCAAGCACATCAGAAAAGCCAGACAGTTACAGAAAAACACAATCTGGAATAGAAATGGTTGCATCAAATTGTAGCCCATTTATGACAACCTCATTTGGTTTTCAAGGCAAGACAGGTGGTTTGCCATTGTCAGCCTGTCTGTAGTGACCCTGGACTTCCTTGGTGGTCTCCCATCCCTGCTTAGCATCTGAGATCTGCTGAGATCAGGTTTGCCTGGACTATCCAGTTCAGGGCTACATCCCCCTTACCATTGAGATATTCCCTAGGTACAGCCTACCATTCAGCCAAGCCTGAATCCTTCCCCTGGAAGCCTTTTTGCAATGGAAGAGGGTCTTCCTTAGACTGAAGGAGGGCTTCAGACCTGACTGAGCTGTCTGCTAGTGACAGTCTGGTGAACACTTTTCTTAGGAAAGGAAATGACAGTTCATAGTGTAGTTTACTATTTGGGTAATTTGAATTGTTCCCATATCTACAGATAGGTCTCTAATGGATACCCAGTCTTTGATGGCTGACTTGGCCATCTCAAGCTCAAGAAGAAGAAGAGCTTTTGCATATAGGCCATAATCGACACAGCCTTTGTCCTTTTTTTAAGGCATCCAAAGCTTCATGAAACTCAAACCTGACAGAGACTTTGCAGGTAAAAATCTGGGAAAACCACAAAACACTGTATGAACCTGACCTGAATAAATGGGATTCCTACATCTGCCCACCACACTGTGGACCTCTTATGAGAGATCTCAAGAACTGACTAAACGCTGTAGACCCCACAGCACTGCACCATACAATGTTTGGGGTAATAATCTTTCCCATAGCAATCCTAGTCCGGCGAGGCCAACATTTCCCCTAAAGAAATATAAACTTAGTTGGCTGAATCCATACCCAATTAAGATTATGGCAAACATAGACATATGACTCTGCCAAGACAGATGTTCATTAAACCAGAAACGAAAGTATTTATACAGCTGCAGTGTCAAAAGGCTGTTCCGTGATTTGGCTATCTAAACTCGATTTCTGGGAGGTTTTTTTTCAGTCCTTCGCCTTGAAAACCTTGGCTTTGTTAAAATTTCTAAGTCATTTTATATACTAATCTTGACTGACATCCATCCCATTAGACTTAAAAGTTTCAGGGTCACGTCATCTGCAAAGTAACACATATGCAGGAACCAGTGTTGTATAGTGGTTAGCAGGGCCGGTGCCAGAATTTCTGGTGCTCTAGGCCCCTCCATGCCTGCAATGGCCAGAGTGAGTGTGGCAGCGGCAGGTGGCATGACACTGAGCGCACCCACCACTGCACCACTCTGACTCAGCTTCTGACATGTGCTCAGGTTTGTGCTTCTGACATGTGCTCAGAGGCAGGCGGCATGGCACTGAGTGCCTCCAAGTGCACCTGCCACTGCAGCACTCCCACTCAACCTTCCCAGGTCTGTGCATCTGTCGGAATCACAGACCCAGGAAGGCTGAGCAGGGTTCTCAGGGTGGCACATATACTCGGATGTGCTTGCAGCCTGGCTCCGAGCACCTCTGAGTGCACCCACTGCCGCACTGCCCCACCGCCTCTGGTGCCCCTTCCCTGCCACCACCTGCCTGCAGGTAGGCTGTGAGGAGGAAAGGTGGGCAGCAAGGGCAAGTGCGGCAGCGGCGGGGAAAGGGCAGCCACCCCTGAGGCCAGGTAGTGCCCTAAACAGCTGCCTACCCGGCCAACTGGGATGCACTGGCCCTGGTGGTTAGAGTGCCAGATTTAGGTCTGGGACACTTGGATATGATCCCCCACTCTGCCATGAATCCAGTTGAGTCCTTATGGGCCAGTAATTTTATTTATTTATTTCTATTTATATCCCGCTCTCCCCGCCGAAGCAGCCTCACATTAATATAATTAACGAGAGGCTAGTCAAGGGTATCGTTTGAAGAGTGGAGGATTCCCCATGACAGTGTTTCCATTAGCACATATACAACAACGCAGAGCTGATTTATTTGGGGGCCTTCAAAATCCTTCCCTCCTTCCCACTCTCAGGGGGCAAGCAGAGTCTATTATTTCATTTGCTGCTTCAGTGCCCCAGCCTCATGCCTCAGGTCAGATGGCGCATCTAACCATTCATTCCCTCCCCAGCAGCCATCAAGGCAATCCATATGGGTCCTTCTGCCACCGTTCTGTTTGAAGCAGAGCTCCCACAATAGTGAGGGGGATAATGAATGAGTTTATGAGAAGGGGGAAACGGAGCTCTTCACACCTGGCGAGCAGCATCTCCCCAAGCAGAAGCCTTTGCCTAATGTAAATTAATGGAGCATCCTTGGTGCTTAATCGCACTGAAACAAATATCGCTCCAAACGACCTTAACACAGCTCAACTTCCCTAGGAAGGAAAGCAAAAACCCAGACACAGTTTGCTTGCTCGTGCCATTCCCTCATTATGCCTCTGTTTTCTAAAGTCTTTTTTTGCATTTTTTATATGTGTGTGAGTGTGTGTGTGCACCTGGAAGTCTTGGGGACCTCTGGTGACTGACCCCTACTGTGGGCCTGCAGGAGATTCAGAGAGGTGCCTAAATAAAGCTTGCCCCTGTCTCCAGCTCTGCTACTTCAAGGAGATCTCCCATTCAAGTACTAACCAGAGTCAATAAGTTGGGGTTTTTTACTAGCTGATACTGACCTGTTCGTTACATATAGAGTGTCTCTTTTCACCCTGGCTGCAAAGAAGATTACGGCCAAGACTGCCATCTCAGTAAATAAATACATGACTAACTGGTTTCATCTTAGGTATTTATAATTTTATCATATATCAATGTTTGTAACTAATTAGGTCTACTATGGCTGAGTCTAATGGTAATTGTATTTCTGCAATTTAATACTACTTGATTCTATATCTTATCTTGTAACAGATTTTTTTTTTTTAAAAATGATGCTTTTAGTCTTGTTTGTGTTTGTTTATTATAATGTTCTTAATCAGACAAGACCAGGCTTTCCTGGACTATCCAGGTCAGGGCTATTTTCCTAAGTCTTGATCATTTTCTACCAAAGTATTGTGATCACACCCATAAAAAAAAATCAAGAAATAGCCCACATAATTATGTATTTCTTGAAACTATTTGTAAGCTTTCCTTTCTCTGACCAAGTTAGGACTGAAAGAGGGTAACTGTTGGATAAGGTTGCCAACTCCAGGTTTAGAAATACCTGGAGATTTTGGGAGTAGAGCTGGGGAAGGCAAGTTTTTGGGGAGGGGAGAGACTTCAGCAGGGTATAATGCCATAGAGTCCATCCTCCAAAGCAGCCATTTTGTCCAGGGGAACCAATCTCTGTCACCTTGTGATCAATTGTAATTCCAGGAGATCTCCAGGCCCCACCTGCAGGCTAGCAACCCTACAGATGGAACAATCTAAATGAGCAACAACTAAAAGCAACTTCAAAAAGTCAAATGTCCACCTGTACAGTACACAGCAACCAACCCCTCTTAATCAGGCATTTCCCCCCTGAAAAATTAGCATCTTCTGTACCATCCGATCATATATCCCTTTTAAGAAACCCCCAACACCTTCTTACCATACCATACCAAACCTTTAATGGCATAATAGAAACAGATAAAAATACACAGAATATAAAAATTTAAACATTGGAGATAAAATCAAAATAAAACCGAGCTTACAGATGCATTCAAACATGGTCAGAATTAAATTTAAGGATGTCAGCCAGAAATTTTGCCACAGCCTCACTAACCACCCCCTCAGTATCACTCAATAAATAATAACAGGGTGGCAGAATAGACAAATCTGGAGAAAAAGAAAGCTTGCCAAATAAATCTTTACGGAGGTTATGGTATAAAGAACAATCAAGCAATATATGCTGGATTGAGTCAGGGGTATTTGCTCCACAGGAGCAAAGTCTGTCGGCTAAAGGGACTCGCTGATATCTCCCTTGTAAAACTTTGGAGGGAAACGCGTTTAGTCTAGCCAACATAAATGCCCTGCGATGACTTGGAGTGGTTAGGTCTGATAGATAATTGGGCATTTTGCCACAAAAAGCATAAAGACCTAAGGAAGCTGGAGAGCAAATATAAGGGTCAGTTGGCCGTAATTTCGTTTCCTCCGATTCCCATAGTCTCAGTTTAATACATCTGAAGATATATGACTCATCAGCGGTAGAAAAATCATCTACCTCTAACCCCAATTGATTGAGTTTAGACAGAAGCACTGCTGTCCAGGATGAAATATATGGGTCTCTTTTCATACAATCAAGAAGGCTGTTGGGATCTGTTCTAAAATGAATTTTGAGCCAGAATTTAAACACTGCAATCCAGGCTCTTGTCTCCACCAAAGACTGACCCACTTCAGAGCAGAGAGCAAAGTAGGACCCACATTTTGGCAAACCAAGAATTTGTCTAAAGAATGAGGCTTGAATGCCCTCCACTTTTCTGGTAAAAGCTGAGATCCAAATAGGGATACCATAGAGGATTTGGGCAAGCGTTTTGGCTTTGAACACTTTAATAGCTGCTGGAACTAATTGGTTGCCCCTTGAAAAGAAAAACTGTTTAATTTGAGCAGCTGAACATTTAGCCAAGTTGACGGTGTTGTTACGATGTGAAACCCAGCTTAACTTGTGGTTAAAAGTGATCCCCAAGTATTTAAAATTTTTTGTTTGCTCGATTGTTGAATTGCCAATAAACCATCTCTGTGGGCGCCAGCAGTTTGAAAAGACAACTACTTTAGATTTGGTGTAATTGATAGTAAGTGAATTACAATTACAGTAGTCATAAAAGGCATTCAAATACCTTTGCAGGCCCACTCTTGTACAAGAGAGGATGGTAGTGTCATCGGCATAAAGTAATAAGGGGACCGCTCGGCCTGCAAGTTTAGGCGGATGACCGTTGACAGGGTTCAAAAATTGTGCCAGGTCAGTTAAAAATAGATTAAAAAGATGCGGGGCCAGCACGCAACCTTGTTTAACCCCCTTTAACACTGGGATTTTACTAGTCAAGTCACCGCTAGAAGAAAATTTCACTTGGCAAAAGGTATTAGAATGAAGTTTCCTCAAGAGAAACAGCAGACGAGGGTCCATTCCCAGGTGATCTAGCTTGATCCATAGTTGGGCTCTATCTATTGAATCAAAAGCACCCTTCAAATCGATGAAGGCAGCATATAATTTTTTTGACCCGGTATGCATATATTTTTCAGCAAGGAAGGCCAGAGTGCAGCAATGATCCATAGCAGATTTGCCTTTGGAGTAACCAATCTGTTCAGGGCCTATGATGTTGCCTAGGCGCATCCAGTCAGTTAATCGAAGTTCTAAATATTTTGCATACAGTTTGCCCACTATAGATAATAAACTAATGGGGCGGAAATTTTCTGGTAACTCCAACCCCCCCCCCCCCTTTTTGTATATTGGAATAATTATAGAGTCAAGCCAAGAGTCAGGGATGGAGCCATGCAGATCGATAAAAGAGAACAATTTTGCAAGGGGCAAGAGCCACCAATCGGCAAACTTTGTGAATACCTCAGCGGGAAGGCCATCAGGGCCAGGTGCTTTACCCGCTTTTAAATCCTTCAATAGCTCACTGATTTCCTCTAGAGTTACTGGAGGCCAGACCGGCATATCAGTAACTGAGAGGTTTGCTAAGATAGGAGGGGATACACATGGAGCAGCAAAAATGTTAGAGAAGTAATCAACCCATGTTTGCTCAGAGATATTTGGGTCAGTAACAGAATTGTTTTTTAGATTACCTGAAATGATTCTCCAGAAAGCCTTATTATTGTTAGATTTTATCGAGTGGTAAAGTTGGTCCCATTTATTCTGAAAGAAAACTTTCTTTTTGGATGTAGTAAGCTCCAGGTAGGCTGTCTTGTAAGCAATGTAGGCCTTAATTTTTGATTGGTCTTTGGAGTGACAAGCCTCTTTAAAATGAGCTCTCAGTTCTTGTTTCCAAGCTAAACAATCTGTATCGAACCAGCTGGAGAAACTAGACCTAGACAAGATCACAGGTTTAGCTTTGGCACTACAATAATCAATTAATAATGAGAATCCAGAAAGGATTGAATCGTCTGAATTGGAATTTATGATTGAATCCCTTAATCTGCGTAGCGCTTCAGAGCCAAAGAGGGAAGAAAACTCCCTTTCTAGGGCCGGGGACCACTTGATTTTTTTTAGAACATTCTCAGGGGCCTTCACGGGTTGGGAAGGTGATACCATATTAACCTCCAGATCCAATCTTAGGGATAGAGTTAGGGGCAGGTGGTCACTTTCTGTGCGCGGATCGATGTAAAAGTTATCGATAGATGACAGAAGGTTGGGTGAACCCACACAAAAATCTATCACACTGCAACCCCTTGTGGAAAAAAAAGTAAAGTCAGTTGCAGCCGGAAATTTGGAGAGACCATTAAATATTATAACATTGTGCGCTATGCAGAATTCAATTAAACTAAGACCCGCCTTGTTGGTTAAAGTATCTTTAGAACAACGGGGTAAACATAATTGTAGTGGAAGGGATTCAACCGCTTCAAAGCCAAAATGAGAGATCCATTTCTGATTGTTACCGCCTATCCGAGCATTAAAATCACCAAAAATCATGAGCTGAGCAGTATGGAATTTCCTAGACAAAGACATCACATAGTCAGAAAATTTCTCCCAGACAGCATCAAACTCCAGCTCACCATTAGAAGGAGCTAAATAAACATTAATCATGATTAGGGTCAGTGCTGGGGAGGACAGCAATAAAGCCTGGGCAATTGGCGGGCAAGGATCCAAGAGGATCACCTTAAATGGTAAGCTGGATTTCACCAAAGCAGCCAGGCCTGCTTTACTGCGACCTTTAGAGTGAGATCTATAAGCGGGGAGATTAAAAACTTTAAAATCCGTCAGTCTAAAACTGTCTTCTGCCCATGTTTCCTGAAGGAAGACACAATCAAAGGATTTCAAAAAGTACAAAAAATCTGAGTCATTCACTTTACTCTTCCACCCAGCAATGTTCCAGGAGATGATGTGGATCTTCCTTGTGGCTTCCCTAGCTGGTAGTCAATCAATAATGGATATCCTTCTTAAATCATTCAGTCTGATTCTGCAGAGTGTCAGCAGGGTGGGAGACTTCCTCACTTGTTCCGGGAGGCTGTTCCACAGACCAGGGGTGATGACAGAACATGCCCCCCGTATGGGTAGGAGCTGACCAAAACCTTAGCATGGGAATAGGGAGAGGCCCCCTCAGATTAATCCATACCCTCAAGTGAACTCCCCTATCACACTCTAAATATTTATTGCTTCACTGTATAGTATCCCTTTGTTGCAGAGACTCAAAGTAGATTACAAAATTTTAATTTATACTGCCATAAAAACCATGTAAAATGCAATAAACAGTGTCAGAGCAAACAAAATGCTGAGAAATCTGGGACTAATTGCTCCTCAACTATTTTTAAACAGTAAATTCAGCTAGACTGAACTTGGGTTGGGGAATTTGGATTGGGGAACTCTGACTTGAATTGGGGAACTGTAAGAAAATCCTCAATGAAAAAGTCCTCTCCATTAAAAGGTGACCATTCCCTCCCGCCATTAAAAGGTGAATGGCAGCAGGGAAGTATGCTTTCAGTTAGCAAAGTCATGGGTGTGAAAAAGTTCACCCATTCTCCCCTCACTACATGATCCCTAATCTCAACTGAAATTTAAGTAGAGGTCAGATCCAAGAGCTTGACTCCATCTCATCCCAGGGCCTACCCACTCAAGGGTGGGACCAGTGGAGTCAAGGGGTCAAGTTCAGTGGGTTCAAGGGGCAGAGTAGGTGGGTTGAGGGAATGAAAGATAAACAACAGATTGAAGAGGCCAAGGGTTGAACAGAAATACTATTGCCAATTCACATGTCACAGAGTTCACAGACTGTGCCCAATCTGAGGGTCCACCTAGAGTTGCCAGATCTCTGGGTAAAGGCCCCACTCACAGGCCCCACCTCCAGGCTGCCAGTCAGCTGTCCAATGGGGTGAACTCATCCAGAAAAAGAGCATCACTACCCATGTGTCCTGGATGTGACATCATCACTTCCGGGACATTGGGAGTGACACTATTTTTTTTGGGGGGGGGAGTATGGTAGAAGCCACCCAAATACCAGAGTGTCACTTCCAGGTCACATGGGCAGTGAAGTAGACATGTCACTGTACAGTAGGGTTGCCAAGTCCTCTTCACCCCACAACGGGGGACATTCTTGCACGCATTGCACGTGCATGACAAAATTACTTCACCCAGAAGTGACGTCATCAAAATGGCAGAGCCCATGTGGGGCCACTCTAGGTGTTTCCAGGAAAACTCTATGGGTTTCCCGGATGCTCTAGCCATTTGGGAGGTTGAAATTATATGTACCTAATGTACCATAAAGTTTTACCTCCTAAATGGCTAGAGCATCCCAGAAAACCATAGAGTTTTCCCAGAAATGCCTAGAGCAGCTCCGCACGGGGGGCACCGCCATTTTGATGATGTCACTTCCGAGTGACATCATCGCACCAGCAATGCAGGGGGAGGTTCCCCACCCAGATTGGGGGCTTGGCAACCCTACTGTACAGAGGCTGCTCCTGGTAAATCCCCTCCAGCCCCTACTGGTTGCCAGGACAGACCCTAGGTCCACCTCACTCCCCTAGGCTTGCCAAGACCTGCTCGCAATGTCAGGGGATGGGGAAGGCAAGGTTGCTAGTTCCAGGTTGAGAAACTCACCAAGATTTGTGAGTAGATCCTGGGGTACAATGCCACAGAGTGCACCTGCCAAAGCCTCCATTTCCTCCATGGGAATTTATCTCTGTAGTCTGGAGATAAGCTGTAATTCCAGGGGATACCCAAGTCTCACCTGGAGGCTGGCATCCCTACTTCACTCTCCGTATCTACAAGGTCTGTTTCAGAGCAGAATGATGGTACAGGGGAGAAGTGGCTTCCCCCTTTCCTTGCCCTCCTGTTTCCCAAGCCTGAAACAGTTCCTCCTCCAAACTACAAGCAAAGTGACAGAAATCCACAGGGTGCAGGGATGAGCAAGACAGAAAACAAAATCTGCTTGATTGGTTTTGAAAAGCCTCCGGTATTATATACCAAGCCTGCTGCAAGTTATTTTTCCTGCAATGAAGGGCTTGATTTTCAAGAACCTCTGACTGAAATTGGTTCAAAGAAGGGAGAGAGAAACAGGGGAGTCACACTCCATGTCTAAGGGGATAATCTGAGGGACTCAAGGCTGCCTAGCAGATTCATGCAGTGGCAAATTGTCAACATTTCAGTTTCTCAGTGCTACTCATATCTTCTCATTGAGTCCAGTATAGGGATTCCAAGCTGCTTCTGGGGCATAAATGTTATATCAGAGGGAGTCTTCAGAAATAGGTTAAAAATTGAAAATGCTTCCAGTGTGCATAAGAATCAAATTACACTATCTAAGGCATCATCCATTTGGGGAAAATTTATCAGTTCCTTGTCAACAAAACATGTCTGTGCTTGTAGCTGGACATGTTCCTGTCTTCTAAAGTGTGTGTGTTGGACATTCCCATATGCCAGCGTGTTTCAATATTCCTGGGCGTGCAGCGCAAAAGGTCAAAGCTGATATCCAACTGACAGCATTCATTTCTGTCAATCGCAACCCATACCCATGTGGTTGCCAAAATTTGTAAGCCCAGAAGGAAAATCTTAGCAGGGGTTAGGGTCATGTTGATGGTGAAAGCAGAAAAATAAAAAGGAACTGGGGCAGGGAAGGAGGTCATCCAAAACGAAAAAAAAGGAAATAATTTCAGATATCTATTTTATGGTTGGTTGGTTGGTTGGTTTTTCTTAGAATGACTTTTTATCACATTCCATTTATACTGGGAAGGTGCCAGTGTGGCATTCGGAAAGGTTATAGACAATGGAGCTCCCACTGACTGAAGGACTGGATATCCAGGGTAAGGCAACACAAGGATAAGTCAGCCCCACTCACATAGAATCACATTGATCTGGAATCAATAGAGTCACACAGATTTGGAAGGGGCATTCTAGGCCACCTAGTCCAACCCCACCCTACCCCTGCTCACTGCAGGATGGTCAAGGCTAGAGTATACTCTGAGCATGGAGCAGGGGTCACTGGGGATGTAGGTTTGTGGGGGAGGTATTTCTGAGTTTCCTGCATTCTCCAGGAGGTTGGATTAGATGGCCCTGGAGGTCCCTTTCAACTCTCTGATTTTATACTCAGAGGCTACTCACCATCTGCTGAAACACTATTTATTTAGCTATTTATAGCCTACTTTTCTCCTTTATGGGACCCAAAGCAGCTTACAATTTTGTTCCCCCCTCCTCCATTTTATCCTTATGACGATGAGAATCTTGGCAGGTAGGTTAGGTTGAAAGGCAGCAACTTATCTAAGACTGCACTGTGAGCTTTCATGGCAGAGTGGGGATTCGAACCTGAGTGGCATCTACTCTAGCATGTAAAAAAATAAATAAAAGAAAAACTGTATTAAATATCTTAAGACTACTTGGGTACTACTAATTATCTTGGGAAACAGCCTTTGTAAGCAAATCAAGGTGCGCTATCGCCTGGGCTGTCTAACCATTTGGCCATAATCGATAATAAACTTTTTAAAAAGAAAAAAGAACCACCAGGCAGGAAAAAAGCACCTGCCGCTTATCTCTATTCAGTCCTGAGGAATACTGAGCACTTTGTCCCCCTTGATCACCTTTAAATCCCATGTAATTTTCTTTCTGAAACCTCTAATTCACACCAAGTGTTTTCCAGCCTTTGCGGAGGGTTCGGCCCTGCTCGTTATCCCATGAATTTTGCGCATTGCGTTTCATCTTAATTCCACACAGTGGTTTAATTAGCACGAACACCCAAGAAAAAGGCACAGAGGATATTCAGACAAAGCAATTACTTTAGGATCAGATGGACAAGTCATTTTGTAGGAGACTGTCAAATACAAACCCATGTGCCTTTTTGCTTATGAAGTGCCTCTCTAATTCGGCATAATTGAAATGACTGTGAAAATAGAAAAGTGGCTGAAGAGCATTTTTAATGTGTCAGATTGGTGCATGCCCATCAGAGCTCAAGGGCTGTGGATTTATAGCTGACGTCATGTTTAAGGCTCTAGTTCTTCAGGAGTTTTTTTTTTTTACAAAAAAAGAGTAATGTTTGGTGCTTTTTTTGTAGCAGGAACTCCTTTGCATATCAGGCCACACGCCCCTGATGTAGCCAATCCTCCAAGAGCTTACAGGGCTCTTATGCAGGGCCTACTGTAAACTCCAGGAGGACTGGCTACATCAGGGGTGTGTGGCCTAATATGCAAAAGAGTTCCTGCTACAAAAAAAGCCCTGCTAATGTTTCAAGATACAACAGCTAAATGGACCCTACTTCTAATGTTACAGTGGCAAGTTAGGAGCTTCTACAGGGGTTTAAGACCATTAAGAAGAACCCTGATGGATCAGGCCAGTGGTTCATTTAGTCCAGCACGCTCTCCCACAGGTAGCCAACCAGTTACTAACTAGGCCACTGTCACATTCCTAGGTCATGTGGGATGGGTCCACCCTGAAGTTCCTCCCTGGAGTTATCCCCTTCCTCAAACTGGGACAGCGCTACTGAGGACAGCAAAAGCTCATGTGGTGGGTTGCAGAAAAGAGTGTACCTCCTAACACTTAGCACCATTCAAAGGAGAGGGGTGTGTGATATTCTTACCAGAGAGCATCTAGAGACAGAAACAGAATTGCTGGGGACTGACTATATCCAACAGCCACAAATTATGTCCCTATCTGCTTCTAAAACCAGCTTCAACTATCCTTTTAGTGTCTGCATGCCACCAGTGTTGCAGCAACAAGCCTGATGCCTTTCAATATGGACCCACAAATGCATATTCCTTCAGTGATAGAGATGGAATCCTTCCTGGGACCTGGGATTGCTGGGCCCTGTCATCTCCCCAGCAGTAAAAAAAAATGGTAAAAGGAGGAGGAGGAAAAGAAGAAGAAGGTGGTGGTGATGATGAGGAGGAGGAGGAAGAGGAGAAGGATGGTGATGATGATTATGATGATGATATTGGATTTATATCCCACCCTATACTCTGAATCTCAGAGTCTCACAGCAGTCACAATCTCCTTTACCTTCTCCCCCAACAACAGACACCCTGTGAGGTGGGTGGGGCTGAAAGAGCTATTACAGCAGCTGCCCTTTCAAAAATAACTCCTGCAACAGCTATGACTGACCCAGGACCATTTCAGCAGCTGCAAGCAGAGGAGTGGGGAATCAAACCTAGTTCTCCCAGATAAGAGTCCGTGCATTTAACCACTACACCAAACTGGCTCTCCAGGTAGAGGGGAGCAATGTTGTGATGTCACATCATGATGGTCTAGGAATTTCCTGATCTCAGTGGAAAGTACCACAGAGATCTGGGAGATTTTACTGATCAGAGAAACATTGTAATGAAGATGAGTGTGTGTGTCTTGGCTGGGGACAAGAATTATGGTGGGACAGAAGTGATTTCAGGAAGGAGTAACTATTTGACTCCAGGAAAGCATGGCTTTCATGTCCATGAATATCAGTGTAGGTGCTCAGCTAGGGATGCCAGCCTCCAGGTGGGACCTAGGGAATCTCCTGGAATTACAGCTTATCTCCAGACTACAGAGGTCAGTTCCCCTGGAGAAAATGAAGGCTTTGGAGGGTGAACTCTGTGGCATTGTACCTCACTGAGGTCCCCATCCTCCCCAGGCTCCATTTCCAAATCTCCAGGAGTTCCCCAACCTGGATCTGGCAACCCTAACTCCCACCCCTTACTGGTGGCCAGAAAGGACTTGGCAAAAGTGGCAATCCTACTTCAGTCTTGAGAAGAAAACTCATGGTGGGCCAGAAGATGCAGTGAGGCATGGTGAAGATCTTTTTGTGGTCCCCCCCCACCCAGCATTCCATCAGTGGTTCTTGACCCGTTTTTAATTGTTGTTTTGATGTATTGTGTTCTAAGTGTATTTTACTTGGTTTTAATTGTTTGAAAGATGACCATTTTTTAAAGTAATTTTATGTATGTTTTAAATCTGTTAGCTGTCTTGATGCCCCTGATGAAGGCAGAATGGCAGAATATAGATTTTGTGAATAATTAGAGCCCTTTAGAAAACTCTAGTTTTTGGGGAATCATTTTGTCTCTGTTTTGGACTTCAGAGGCCCCATATAAATCTGAAAAATGTGTCTCTTGAAACCCAGAGTTTTAAAAAATGCAATGTAGCTGGAGTTCACTGGTAGCTTTAAATTCCACTACCCAAAAGTACCAAAATATCCAGGGAAGCAGAGGAATTTTGCTTATCCCACAGACAGATGCCCCAGATAAACAGCTCCCAAAGGGTTGATTTTATCCCCCTTTGATAAGTTACTGCTTGGTAAAAGTGGTCTTCTTCTATATTCATGTCTTGTGCAACCGAGGAGAGGATTAAGAGAGATTTGTTTTTCTGTATAATGTTTCCTTGATTTTGGAGGTCATACTTTCTTCCTCAGTTTCATAATTCAAAGCTGGCCTGACATTTAAAAAAATAAACTTTAATATACTGATTTTAAAGGTTTGGCGTTATTGACCAGCACACACGAGGGGGAGATGAGTTCTTCGTAAAAAAAAAAGAAAAGAAGAAGAAGCAAATATTAACATTTGACAGGCATCCTCTGTGGCTTGCATGCTAAGTTGAGAGAGTGACAATATCTTGGGTTTTTCCCCCCTCCTTTCCATTCCCCTCTGCAGTATGGGATCAAGAAGAAGGAAGAAAGGGAAGCAGAGGCCCAAGCCGCTCTTGAAGCCAACGCTGAAGGAAGCCTGACACGTCCAAAGAAGGCCATCCCTCCTGGCTGTGGCGATGAGGACGAGGAAGAGGAAGAAAGCATTCTAGACACCGTTATCAAATACCTGCCTGGACCCCTCCAGGACATGTTTAAGAAGTAACATGGCTACAAGACTGCCATCCTGTCCATGGACAGTTAAGCAATGGATTTCTCCTTAATAAAATGGGGGATTCTACTTGGCACACATCACGCAACCTCTTCCCCCTCCCCTCCCCGCCACTACAGCCCTGGTCATTCATTCAAATTCACCCCTTCCCCCACCGATTTCCCATCCATTCCTTATTTTGTACATACTCACCTTGAGTAGATGCCTCCAAATGGATGTAAAGATTAACAAGCTGCAGTCTACACAACTTTTTATTATTATAAAGCCATAGTACTATGTCTGTTTAATAAAGGAAGGTATACGCTAATCAGACAGAAGGAACGATAGCATGCTTGCTTTCATCTCTCAGTAAGAGGGAGGGGTTTCACCTACAGGGAACAACTGTTAGCTCATTTTGTTTTTTTCTTA
Organism: Heteronotia binoei; assembly: GCF_032191835.1. Classification (NCBI taxonomy): domain Eukaryota; kingdom Metazoa; phylum Chordata; class Lepidosauria; order Squamata; family Gekkonidae; genus Heteronotia; species Heteronotia binoei. Next base: position 29,521,521 of record NC_083226.1, read on the forward strand.
TTCATTTGGTAAACATCGATTAGGCCACCCCCAAAATCTACAGCATTAGGATTTCTCTCCTATGAGGGCTGAGCTGAAAATACTCACTGTTTTCAGGAACATTATTGGCAATGTCAAAAAACAAACAAACCACCCTCCTCTTTCCATGATGTTTTTGCAAGACCTATGAAAACGTTTGCCTGTTTGTTTTACATTGGCCTCTCACATTGCCCCTCTCAGCTGGGTTTATTTGATCCTCAGTGATGTTATCACAGAGCCCAACCCACAACTGTAATGATGCACTGTGTTCATTCTGTGATTCCTGGTTGGCTGGGATCATTCCCATAGCATTTACTCATTCACAATTGATTGTGCTCCAAGCAATGCCATCATATAGCCAAATCTGATTGGATGCTTCATGGCATGACATCATTCCATCCACTATGTGGTCTCTGATAAACTGAAATCAACCTTGTGACTGAGGGAAACAATAGCATCGCACATTCTCATAAGCAAAACAATTCTGGACTATAATTTTGGGAACTGCGCTAGATGTTTAATCTTGGTTCAGCCCTGTCACTAAACTGACATTCTACACTTGAATCATGGAATCATAGAAACCAACACTATGAGTTTATAATTTGATGTTTCTAGTGTAGAAAATCAGTTTAGGGACAGGGCTGAACCAGGATTAAAGGACAAGTGCAGTTCTCAAAATTATTGTATGTGTAGTCCAAAAAACTGAAACATGAGAATATTTGGCGCAGCCCTACTATTCTAAACCAGAGATACTTCTGACATATATGGAAAGAGATCTTTGAGGGTTTTTAATTATTCGGCATCACTGAAAAGAGATAATTTGGAATCTTGAACCATGCGCTCCTCATATCCTAGCGTGGAAGAGTTGAGCCTGTCTGTACTTTCTACATAAGAGCGTAATGTCTCCAAGTCTCCTAAAGCCGATCTTCTAGCTTTGAGAATAGCCATAACAATGAGCTAGTGAGAAAAACATTGGCATAATCTAAAGTGCTGTCTTCCATTCTGCTAGCATGTTCTTTGAATGCTGTAAGCTCCCCCCCCCACACACCCCCCCACACACACACACACAAGCTGGCTCTACTTGTACAGAGATCCTCAGTCTGCGCTATCTCGCCAACTTTGTTGAAATCCTCAAGATTTCTTTATATACACATATGGCCAAGCCGCTAGCTGCAATAGCCAGGCTCCCGTGAAGCTATCCCCAGCCTCTTTCCAGAATGTTCAGTGTTTGCTTAAAAAGAAAGCAAGCTTCTAGTGGCACTTTAAGCAAGATTAATAAAGTATTTTATTATTTATTAATGTAGTAATTCATTATTAATGAATAAATGAAATTAAATGATAAAATGCAATTATATTTTTGAAAATTAGCACATGAGTGGTGTAATAAGAAACACATTAGACTATTTTTATCTAGGGGTTTCTGCTTTGTGCTGGCTTATGAGAGGAGGACGTCCCACATGAGGCCCCCATAGTCCAGAAAGCCTGATCTATTTTTTTACTAACCATTGGGTCAAATTCGTTTGTTGGGAAAGCATGCGGTGATAGGCCTCAAGTTTAATCTCTGGTATTTCCAGATAAAAATACTTGCAAGAGCAGAACTGGAAAAGACACTCTGCACAACACTTTTTAAAGCAGCTTTAGATAAGATCCAAGACCCCAGTTAAGGCTCAACCAGAGCCCTCAAAGTCTGATTCCCATTACTTTTCAACATTGCAACCTCCCCAGACTCTTTAATTGGAAATAAAATTAAAACACAAATAATTAAACCATAAGAGACCAATAGATATCTTAGGGCATCTCTGTAACATTTACCTTTTTTTTGCCTTAAATTTTAAAATGCAATAAGGAAGTAAGATTGGCATGAATCCTAATATGGGAGTTCCATGATTAGGGTGCCACCACTGAGAAGGCCATGTTCTCTGTACTTATGAAGCTAATTTCGGATTAAAGGAGAGGGCCCAGCCAGGTGAAGTGAGCAGAGGGAAGAAGAGGCATCCTGGTTCTTGAAACACTCCTATTCTTTGCACTAAATTGGTGGTGTAAAGAAACTTGGGAGCATCACAGATGAACAAAAATCAAATAGTTTTGCCCTGCATCTACTTCAACAACCCCACAGCAAGCAGCCAGCTTCTATTTCTCCATACCATCATAGAACTGCTAAGATGCTTGACTTCCTTTTGTTTCTTTCTTACTATCAGCTAGGTTTTGAGTTCAGTCACTCTGATGCCCTGCAAAGAATATGAATCAACATTCAACCTGCCATGGTTTTCCCCAAAAGACCCTGGGATATGTAGTTTGGTAAAGATGAGAAGAATTCAATTGTTAGTGCTCCCTTCCTCCCAGAACTAAAATTCCCAGGTTGTTCTTGGGGAGGGTAATTAATGGTTAAAACCCTTTTAAGTCTATAAATGTGACTACTGTAATTCATATTGGGTGCCAGTGGTTTACAAAAAAAATGGTCCAAAATTTTTATCTGTTTACAACTGTTTGTGGTATGTTTTTTATTTAATATTTATTTTATTTTGTATTTTTATTTAGTATCATTCATCCTCTTAAGGAACAATCACACGAGATCAGTCTTTGAGTTTGGCACACCTTTGCACCAAATTTTAAAAACTACTATTATTTCAAAACTGGCCCTGCAGCAGAGAAATTTGACTTAAACTCAGTTGTCTAATCAGCTCTTAAATAAAGAGAACTCACTGCATTCTGGACACCATGAATCAGTTTGGACACAAAAGGGGAAAGGCAGGTTTACCTAGCAGTGAGTCCTGTTTTTCCCCAGCAGTGATTACTTCTAGCATAGTAATTTTAGGATTATAGCCTAAAAATGGAAGAAAACCACTTTGCAGATCTCTCTCATTTTGTGCTGCAAACAGATCCTTGTGTGTGTGTTTTTTTAATACAGTCCTGCACTGCATGCAGAAAACCAGACAATCAGGTAAACACTTTGAGTCTAATCACCTCCATGATATGCTAGCTTTTACACGTAGAGACTTTCCTTAAAAAGTGAGGGAACATTCAGATGAATAATATCTCACATACACCCTTCAGTTTGAACTGGTACAGTCCACAAAAATCTTTACCTGAAACAGCTCTGAATTACATGGCTAAAACAGTACACAGATCTGGGGGTACTTCTCCCATCCAAGTGCCTAAACTGATGTGACTGCAGTCACCATGGCACTTCCTCACCCTTAAATGAAATATGTGCACAGTTCCCAAATTCTCAGTTTGTTTTTGATCCGGTTGACAATGAGGGCCACTATCAAAACACAAATCCCACCGCCACCACTCAGCCAGTCAACACACTTCAAAAAACAACAACAACCAAAGAGAAGCATGGTTCTTTGCTTGGATTCTGAATATCTCTTTGTCCTTCCATGCTCTTTTTATTTTAATATGTCAACATCACAAAATGTGTTCAATCTCAGGTATATGAGGTCTTCTGTTAGCTTTTTTTTTTTTAAATGGGTTTTTATTGTTACAGAAATGCTTGGGACGTTCCTTTCTTGCTGATTTCTGCATTGCAGCCCTCTTGCTTTCCTCCCCAAGTTTTTGTGTTTAATTACAAAGAACTAAAGCAGTATTAATCCACAGGCCTTCATTTTTAGGGGGCAGTTGAGTGACTGATTGAGTTTGGCATTGACTTTCATGAACTTGCATTTATCTTTAGAGAAAGCCATATGAAATCAGACTGCAATATCAATTCTGAATGCTATTCTATGTTTCAATCAAAACACAAGACACACACAGACACACATCAGGATTTAGATTGTGTGCTCAGTCACTTTGGTATTTCTCTGTCTGTTTCTCCAGTTCCCAAATGTCAACTTTGTTTCCATCCGCCCAGTCCTCCAGCCAAGAACCTACATGCTCATGATGTTCAACACATCTTGCGAGCAGGCTCTTAGATCCACTAGACCCAATTGTTGTTAGGAACCCGTTGTTGTGACCTGAATGTAATGTCCTATGTATATCCGAAACTCGTTCTCTGTATCCGTTTTATTCTGTGTTAAACCGAGATTCTGGTTCTATGTGATCAATCGGCAACATCTTTCAAGTAAATGTCTTTTTAAACGATGCTTGTTTTCACAATTCACATGACTATTTAAAAGAAACAACAAAAAAAAAAAGAAGAAGAACTCGCCAGGCATTTTCTAATAGGGCAACAAATCAAAATGCTCCTTCTTTTCTTTTCTCTCTGAGTTGCATGCAGCACCTTCCAAAGCAGCCAAGAAGGTGACTTCAAGTAGAGACTTTGTGAATGTAAATTTTGTTCGTAATCTGCCTGCTTCCTTTCTCCTGCATGATGTGGGTTCAATGGTACAATGTTCTTTTCAAATGGAATCACAGCCAATAAACAACAACAAAACAAATGGTAATAATAAAAAGTGATTTCCTCCCCTTTTTTCCTTCATTCCACTGTGAGATATCTGCTAGGAGATGTGATGTTTACATGGGGGCAGTTTGGAGTTCACTTAATGCCAAACTGGGGCCAATTTGGATGCTTATTTTTTTTTTAATTTTACAAAATATATATCCTGCCTTTCTGCCTGCACAAAAGTCACCAAAGTGGCTAATGAATGAGAACATACATAACAAAAGAATATTTTAAACCATTAAAGCCAACTGGAAAGAATGACAACATATCATTAAAACAATTAAAACCAACATTAAAATACACGCAAAGACATAAAAACAACAATCTAAACATTGCTAGGAAGGAGAGATCGCTGGGAGGGAACAAGGGATTGAGTAGGAGGAAGGGATCACTTAGGGAACACCACATGAAACAAAAAAAAAAAGTTTTAACTCACTGATGGAAGATGACAAGGGAAGGGGCAGATGACTCTCACTGGGGAGACTGAGACATGACTGAGAAGGTCTTCTCCTAGATTGCCATCATCTGATCTCAGAAGGCAGGGGCACTCCAGATATCTTTGGAACATAGCTGTAGTATAAATGCATGTCAAAATATACATTTGTAATTTCTTCTAGTCAACTCAACTGTGCAATCTTAAAAAGGGTTACATTAACAATGTGTGTATCTCTGCTTAGCATTGCACGCTGGCCTTGCTTTTTGAAAGGCATTGTCATAAGATTAAAAAAAGGTAAAGGTAGTCCCCTGTGCAAGCACCAGTCATTTCTGATTCTGGGGTGACGTCGCATCATGACATTTTCATGGCAGACTTTTTACAGGATAGTTGCCATTGCCTTCCCCAGTCATCTACACTTTCACCCCAGCAAGCTGGGTACTCATTTTACCAATCTCAGAAGGATAGAAGGCTGAGTCAACCTTGAGCCGGCTACCTGAACCAGCTTCCGCCAGGATTGAACTCAGGTTGTGAGCAGAGAGCTTAATCTGCAGTACTGCAGCTTTACCACTCTGCACCATGGGGCTCTTCTGTTATAAGACTAGATGTGCCAAAAATGGGCATGGGAATGCACCATTATTTACACACTCAACTGAAAGTCGAATACTGATGGGTGAGATCCACACTTGAGGAAACATCCCAGTGAATTTTCCATGGCATTCCATTGGTTTTCCTTCTACCACTCTACTTGGCAATGCTTTAAACCCCCTTCCAGCCTCAGCAGCTGTACTCGAATGGAAATGTTTCAACAGCCATCAGAGAAAGGCTTCTTGCACTGCAGAAAGGCTTTAGATTTTGCTGCCCAAGGAAGAGCCAGTTTGGCGTAGTGGTTGTGTGTGGACTCCTATCTGGGAGAACCGGGTTTGATTCCCCACTCCTCCACTTGCACCTGCTAGCATGGCCTTGGGTCAGCCATAGCTCTGGCAGAAGTTGTCCTTGAAAGAGCAGCTGCTGTGAGAGCCCTCTCCAGCCCCACCCACCTCACAGGGTGTTTGTTGTGGGGGAGGAAGGTAAAGGAGATTGTGAGCCGCTCTGAGACTCTTCGGAGTGGAGGGCGGGATATGAATCCAATATCTTCTTCTTCTTGACTGGAGAGAGATCAGTTTGTGCTCAAGGTTACTGTTCCAGGAAATGACACGTATGCAGAGGTCTGCCTAGACACAGTGAACTTTTTTAACTAGATTGAGATAAATATTGAAGCAGATCCAATGCACAAAATGGACTCCATTATAACCACAAGATACACTGGAGAACAACTTCACTTTGCCCCTCTTTGTCCAATTTTGCTAAGGCACTGAATGGTTTTAAGGCTGACTTCAAGTACCCACCAGGAGTTCAAGACATGACTCTTGCAAGGTTTGCTGACCTAAAAAATTCACCAATTCAGTGTTCGTTATCTTCACCTTACCATGCTTGGCTTGGATCTTATACTTTTGCTCCATGCACACCTCTGTCTGCGTCCTGGGGAGTCTGTTCTCCACCACAGATCCTGCTTCCTCTGGTGCCAGGCACTTCCACTCATGCCAGACAAAATAAATGTCTTTCAATCAGCTACAAAGTGCCCAGTACAAGAAGAATATGCTCCACAGTGTTGGACTGCCTCTGTAGCACCTAGAGCCAAGCACTCACAGAACAAAGGTAATAATAATAATAATAATAATAATAATAATAATAATAATAATAATAATAATAATAATAATAATAATAATAATAATTTTTATTTATACCCCGCCCTCCCCGCCTAGGCAGGCTCAGGGCGGCTTACAGGACATGGTATAAACCATGTTATAACAGTAAAAACAAGATAATACAGTTACAATACAATTCGTAAATTAAATATTATTAAATAAATAATCTAAAACCAGTATAACTTAATGGTGCCACAATCTCAATATGTACAAAGATGGCTTGATGTCACTACCAGGTTCTATTTTAGAAAGCTAGTTGGAAGAGGGCAGTTTTGCCAGTGGCAGCTCTACCACTGTCAGGGAGCAGGGGAAGGAGGAGGAGGTTTGGTTTTATATCCCTCCCTTCGCTACCCAAAGGAAGCAGCTTACAATCACCTTTCCTTCCTCTCCCCACAACAGACACCTGTGAGGTAGGTGGGGCTGAGTGAGCTGTGAGAGAATTGTGACTGACCCAAGTTCACCCAGCCAGGGCTAGCTCTCCAACTAGGCAAACTAGGCAGTTGCCTAGGGCGCTGGGAGGTTGGGGGCAGAAAATTTGGCTCCCCACCCCCCTCCCCATGCCCCAGGCAAGCACCTAGTTTGCCTGCCTCCTCACCTGCCATTGTCTCCTACCATCGCCACCCACCGCCGCCCCTCCCTTTCCTTTGCCTCCATGCCGCACCTCCCCCCTCCACATCGTGCCTCCTCCTCCTTTCCCCACGTGTCAGTTGTGATGCCAGAACCAGCTCTAACGGCACGTTCCAGAGATCTAAAGCCCCCCCCACTGGCGATGACTCACTTGGCAGGTAAAACCACACCACTGGGCCTCACTTGCACTCTGTCCGGACTGGCGTCCTGAAAGGGCGCCCTCACTGTCACTGACTCCTCTACCATCCAGGAAGTGGGGAGGAAAGGAGTCAGCGACAAGGAGGCCACCCTTTCAGAATGCCGGTCCGCCAGACAGAGTGCAAGTGAGACCCTGCGGTGCAGTTTTACCTGCCAAGCAAGTCATCGCCGGCGAGGGGGGGTGGGGTAGATCGCCAGAACACGGCATTAGAGCTGGTTCCGGCATCACAATTGACACGTGGGGAAGGTAGGGAGGGACCGCAGCTGGGAGGGGAGGGGGCGTGGAGCCGCAGAGGGGGAGCACGGGGGGGGTGCTTTGGGAGAGGCACCAGGCAGCAAGTCTGCCTAGGGCACCCAGGGTGTTGGGCCGGCCCTGCACCCAGCAGGCTTCATGTAGAGGAGTAGGGAATCAAACCTGTTTCTCCAGATTAGAGTCCACTGTTCTTAACCACTACAGCAAAACAAACAGGGAAATGGCACTATGCTGATGAAAGGGAGAATGTTCCCTCAGAAGGAACCCATTCTGAAGTTGGTGAACAGGTATCCTTTTGCACCAAGGAACCATCCTGGGGCAAGGAAGGAGAGGGTTTTTTTTGTGTTTCAGTCCTTAGACGTGTAGATAGATGGGTTACGAACCCACATACTAGCTGCATGGTGACTTGCCTGCCTGGTGCTAAAGTAGCAGACATTATGTACAATGTTCCCTCTAAGTTGAGTTAGTGTGAGCTAGCTTGGAGTTTTTTAGCCTCTGGCTCACACATCTTTGTCTTAGCTCAGGAAAAATGGCCTCAGAGCAAACTAATTTATGCAGTAGTTCACAACTTTAGTTCAAAAAGCAGATTTTTTGCTCGCAAGACTCCACAGGGAGTATTGATTATGTGTGGTCTAGATAGGCTGGTAGACAGTACTAGGGAGATGTCAGTGGTCATGGTTCATGTTGGCACCAATAATCTGGGAAAATGTAGTCATGTGGTCCTGGAGGAAAAATTTAGGTTGCCAGGCAGGAAAGTCAAGTCCAAGACCTCCAAGATAGCCTTCTAAGAAGTGTTCTCTGTTCCATGCACAGGGCCAGCTAGACAGCAACAAATTAGGAGTCTTGATGCGTAGATGAGATGATGGTGTAGGGAGGAAGGGGTTAAGTTTGCTAGGCACTGAGAAGGTTTATGGAGAACACCAGAAAGCATCACCCTTGGCAGGGCTTTTTTTTGTAGCAGGAACTCCTTTACATTTTAGGCCACATGCCCCTGATGTAGCCAATCCTCCAAGAGTTTACAGTAGGTCCTGTAATAAGAGCCCTGTAAGCTCTTGGAGGATTGGCTACATCAGAGGGATGTGGCATAATATGCAAAGGAGTTACTGCTACAAAAAAGCCCTGACCCTTGGGCTTTCAGAAAGTGCCCATTTGGAAATAGCTGCTCCCATTATAGGGGGATGCTTGGCTTGGACCCTACCAATATTTTATGAATATATTACCTTAGCATTTGTTTTTTTAGTTGTGCCAACTAGCCTTTTTCTAATTCAATAAATCAATCAATTTTATTTCAGTTTATATGACCAGAGGTCTCAAGCATTTTAAAAAACAAATTACCGCATTTTTCGCTCCATAAGATGCACTTTTTCCCACCAAAAAAGTGGGGGGGGGAAGTGTGTGCGTCTTATGGAGCAAATACTGCAAAAAAGGGGCATGGCCAAGGGCGAGCACATGATGGCGAGTGGAAGGGTCCAATCTGCGCACGCCCCTCCCCTCCGCAAGGTTGGGCCAAGAGCGCTGAGGGGGTCCAGCTCAGGTCGTGCGATGCCGACGTCGCCAGTCTGTGGGAAAAATAATAAGCTTTTTAAATTATTATTACTATTATTATTGCCTTCAGAGCTATGTTTTCCCTCAGGCCTCCCAAGGCCACCTTCCGGTCCTACCTTTTGCCTCAGGTGAGTCAGTGAGTGCGTGAGGAGAACCCCCTCAGGATCGGGGCCACCCCGCCTGGGAACTGCTTTGTCTTAAACAGCCCCCTCTTTTGAATGAGTTGGGAGGAAGGAAACTGCACTCTAAACCTGGGTCCTCTGCACGTCTGAACGCGCGTCCCCAGCCCTGGCGGAGGCTGACACGGGGCTGTGGGAACCCTGTGCTTCCTTAGAAGTAGGAGCCCCGGGGCTGGAGCTGGGGGGTGGGGAGATTTGGGGGCTGGGAAGAAGCCAACGCGTGTCAGAGGAAGGAGCTGCAGGGGAGTGCAGGCCGAGACCCCTCAGGGAAGCAGCCTTTGGTTAGCCAGGAGGGCTTTGCAGTCCTGCATGGAGTTCCTCCTGCCCCGGGCCTATTACACTATTTGGTTCAGAATATTTTTTTTCCTGTTTTCCTCCTCTAAAAACTAGGTGAGTCTTATGGAGCGAAAAATACAGTGCAAATATACATCCATCAAATAGTAATACATTAAAATGTCTATGATTTTGCAAACTATAGAATGAGTAATAAAAAGTTAAGCTTAAAATGTTAAAAGGTAAAAATAAGTGAGTAGAAAGACACTATAAGCTAAGATTCAGCATTAAAATCTAAGAGATTTGGGTAAAAAAAATTAACAATTCTAATTCCAGGTAAATAAATGAAACTTAACGTAACACAATTATTTATATTTCAGTTAAATTATAATTGCCAGATATCTTGCAACGGAAGTAATAACTTCTGGGTCAATGTCCGTCAATAAGTAAGAGATCACCCATGGCTACAATGGAAGATGGTATTTTGATAAAATCTTTCTCAGTCTTTTTCAAAATCCCAAAAGCAGTCATAGGCTTTACAGGTTTGCTGATCCTTGCTATAAAAAAATGAAATACAAAAGGACTACAGGAGGTGGTGGGGAGGAGAGGAGAGATAAACAAGGAATTTGGGAATGCCAGGGTGAAGAAGTAAGTTTTTCACAGGCATTTAAGCAAACCCAACAGAGAGAAAGGAGGAAATCAATGTTACAGCTGTATATACCACTGAGAGGAAAGGATATTGTTGGGAATCTAATAACCGTACATGTGCTCTTTCCTGCAAATTTGGGTTTCCTCCAGATTTTTAGAAATGTCACCTGTTCCTGTGCATTCCCTTACTCTGTAGATTTTTTGATCTGCGGTTTAAAGCCAAGTTCAGAATTAGAGATATATGATGATTCCATGGTCTCCTGCATGATACAGACAGTTCAGTTAGTGCTAATAATAGTTTATTGCCTTAACCCTGGTTAAGCTCTGCATATATCGATCGAATGAAGCCATGATGTTAGCCTAATTTCTAATAGCATACACTTTATTTTATTTTCTTGTTTCTTTATACCGTCCCTTCTAGCCTAGCTGGAATCCAAAGCAGCATATCACACCTTTTCCCGCCTGCTATAGAGGGAAATCAGTAAAATTTGCAAGCTGAGAGGCTGGATATAGTTTACTTGGAACAGATTTGATCGGGGGCGGGGGGGTGGGGTTGAGCAGGAATGCACTTCCGGCTGGCTTGGTGTCAGGGAGTGTGGCCTAATATGAAAACGAATTCCTGCTGGACTTTTTCTACCAAAAAAGCCCTGGATTTGATGCTCAACCATGGCTAATGCAAACCATAGTTTGGAAACGCTGTGGTTTCACATCCTTGCTTATGTTTGGTTTTTAAACCAGGGTTCAGGCGTACAGAATGCTTAAGGATGGTGAAACAGATCATGGTAAAGCAGTATGTTTGCATAGGATCTCAGAAGGGAAAAGAGGATGGGCGAGCCCAACTGAAACAACTGCAGGGGGTCTCACGCAGTTGTTGTTAGCTTCCTCCTCTTTCTCAACCATTATATGCTAAGATATGTTGGTACTATAGAGAGCAATCCTAAGCAAGTATATTTGGAACTAAGTCCCATGTGTTATTAGCTGAGGCTTGCTCCCAAGGAAGTGTCCTTAGGATCGTGGCCTTAGAATACAGCAGTGTGGTCCTCCAGCTCTAAGACTTAGGCTGTTTCTACATTTGACAGAAGATCCTCTTTTGGTGCGCGTTTAAAATGTTCCTCTGCATTGCGTGCCGCCATCAGTTCTGTCTTGCTTTGCATTATCTTAAGTCGTCTATACTTATTTTCTTGAATTGGCACGGAAAGTGGTTTCACCCCAGAGTTGCTCCTCACTTTACAAGAGTACTTTTGAACAGGAGTTTTCTGCAGGTGGAGTCAATACTCATAAAATCAAAATCAACCCTGAGTGTAGAGACAACCTTAGGCTGCAATCACACACACACTAAATAATTCACTTTCAATGTACTTTCCAACTGGATTCTACTGTGTGAACTGGCAAAATCTAGTTGGAAAGTGGATTGAAAGTGCACTATTTAGCATGTGATCACAGCCTTGGAATCATTGTAAATGTTGGCATAAACTAAGACATTTATGCTCAAAATTTCTAAATAGTGCACATTGATACTGATAATGCATTGAATGGTCATTGAAGTAGTAAAGTAAGGTTACTTATGGTAATAAAAGAACAACAACATGCATTTCAGCTTTTCTGCCCCTATCAATCTTTTCCCAACCCTGCCCCACTGGATTAAAAAATGTTTTCTATTAATTTAAACTTTCTAGAAGTATTGCTTCTGTACCCAAGCTGAGATAGCATTGTCATTCAAGATTCTTAGACTATCTAATTTTTAGTTTAGTTTAGTTTAGTTGTAATTTGTATCTTGCCCTTCCCACCAGGTGGCTAATAATCTATGCCAGGGGTGGCCAAACTTAATGTAAGATCCACATGGAATAAACATCAGATGCTTGAGAGCTGCAAGACATGAATGTCAGATGTTTGAGAGTCATGAGGGAGGGAGGGAGAAAGGGAAGGAGGAGAGAAGGAAAGAGAGGTGGAAAGAAAACAACTTTAAATGCATTCTCCAAGCTGTTGACTGGCTTGGCTTGGCGAAGTGATTTAAAGAGAGATATTCCTTCTCCAAGCTGGCTGACAGGGTGGTGGGGGCTTTGAGAGCCACACAATGTGTGTGGAAGAGCCACATGTGGCTCTCGAACCACCAGGGGTTTTTTTTTGCAAGAGAAACTCCTTTGCACATTAGGTCACACATCCCTGATGCAGCCCATCCTCCAAGAGCTTACAAGGTTCTTCTTACAGGGCCTACTGTAAGCTCCAGGAGGATTGGCTACACCTAGGGCGTGCACACGAAAGTCCCCCACTCTGGGACGAAGAGGATTTGGCAACCCTAGCTACACGAGGGGTGTATGGCCTAATATGCAAAGGGGTTCCTGCTACAAAAAAAGCCCTACAAGCCACAGTTTGGCCACCCCTGGTCTATGCCATCTCAATTAGGCCACTTGTACCAAATTAAGAAGGGAGGTAATAATGGGTTTAAATTAAGGGTGGGAAGGTACTGGCTGGATATTAGGGGAAACTCCTTTACAGTATGAGTTGTTCAATGGTGGAATCAGCCACCTAAGGATGTGGTGATCTCTGCCACACTGGCAGTCTTTAAGCAGTGGCTGGACAAACTGATGCTCTAGGCTGATTCTGCTCACCTAGTTCCAGACCCTGGCTTTCTGTTACCTGTAATAATTCTCAGGATCAAAACAGGCACGATATGAGATATTCATGATCACCAATTTTTGCTTTAAAACAATGTGGATGAGGGATTCTAATTAGATTGAGAACAGGAGAGAAGATACTGAACCCCTTTGACGATTCTGTTTTCCTGATCTAGATTACCCTTGTAACTGAAAACACCAGGGCTTTTTTTTTTCTGACGGAGTCCACAGGAGCAGAGCTCCACCTGGACTGACCAGGGCTCCGGCTGGCCTGACCCACCATGCAGCAGCCACAAGCTCCCAGGCCAGGGGGTGTGGTCTAATATGCAAATGAGCTCCTACTGGGCTTTTTCTACAAAAAAAACCCCACTGGAAAGCACCAAGGCAATTGGAGGACCTGGGTGCACTGGTCCAGGTGTGGAACTTGGATCAGGAAATAGCCATCCAATTAGCCCCTCCCCCAGCACTTATGTTGTATGGAAGAACATTTCACTGGAAGAGCCCCCAACTGATATATGAAGTAATACAACCCAACACAGCCATAGCCTTTTGCACATTACATTTTTTACACTCCTATCACGTATACCAGAATAGAATACTACTTGCATTCCTCCCTATGTGCACGTTTGATGTAAATGAGGCAGCCCGTGCCCTTGGTACATGCGAACAAATATTCACAACAAATATGGGTTTCCAGCTGTGCATTCCACAGCTAGAGAATATTTGTATTGCCCTATTTACACAAAATGGTGATCATATGTAGCACATTCATGAAGAGAGAAACACTAAAAACCTAACAACTGAAAAGGGCTACAAGGGCACCAGTTCAAAGAAACAGGTCTCACTTTTCCCAGCAGGGAGGCCAGGTCTCTCACTTCTAGCAGGAAACCTCCCACCCCCTATCAATGCTGCCTGCCAGTACCCAGCGGGGGAGCAGGAGAAGATGGCTGGAGAAATTGGAGGGCAATCAGCATCACACAAACCCTGATGTCACTTCTGGCATGACCTGGCAGCAAAAGAATCACATTTGGCAGCACTGTAGCATTCACCTAAAATGGTATGGTTAAACCTCAGACTTAGAGGTGAATTCTAGAGCATCACTGTATCCAGGGCTTTATTTTTTTTGAGCAGGAATGCACAGGAACACAATTCTGGCTAGCTTGGCATCAGGGGTGTGTGGCCTAATATGCAAATGAGTTCCTGCTGGGCTTTTTCTACAAAGAAAGCCCCGACTGTATCAGAAGTGATGTCACTATGCTGCAAATGATATAGCTGGCAAATGCTCCACATTCTCTCTCTCAATCTCTCTCTCTCTCTCACACACACACACACATGGAGTACCTCTCCAAGATCCAGCATAATGGCTTATAAAACTTTTTTTTCCTTTCATTCCATTCCAACTCAGTGCCCCTCCTTTGTTTCCCTGTGGGTTGAGACTTCTTTGTGTATGAGAAATTCTAAAGCCTTTTTTCTTTCAAATGGCCTCAGCTGCAGGTGTCTCAGAAAAACCACCTCAGGGCCTGTCAGTCTGCTCAGGAACAATACGTGTCATTATGTCACAAGGAGATGGGACTGAATTGGGTCCCTCTATTATTTTGCTACCTTATCTGCTGAAGCAGTTCAGAAGACAACTGTAGCCATCTCTTCTACCTTCATCATTATCCTCTCTCTCTCTCTCTTTTTTTTTTCCTGAAGCATATTTCTGGCCTCAAACTGCCACACGGGAGGGAAAAGACACGTTTTTCTGGCCAAGTTTCAAAATCAAGTCATTTTGAATTATCTGATCGCTAGGAAGAGAGGTATGCTTGTAAGAGAGAGAGGCAGAGCGAGAATTGGCTTTCTAGCAGGAGTCAGAGAAGAATTATCCGGGCCCGCACAATTCAGCAACCTGCCACCCAAGTCTCCTCAGAGATGCCATTTCCATAATTATGAGTAGGAAATAAGACTGCCAACCTCCAGCTGAGATCTGGGGGTCTCCTGGAATTATAGACTACATAGCTGTTTTTGAAGTGTGGACTTTATGATATCATACCCTGCTGAGGTACCTCTCCTCCCCAAACGATGCCCTACTCAGCGTCCACCCCCAAATCTCCAGAATGTCCCAACTCTAGTTTCCCTGGAGAAAAAGGTGAACTTTAACATATGGCATCACAGCTCCACTGCTTACCATGCTCAACCACTTACAGGCAAAGGACAGTGCCTCCCAATCTTTTAGGTTTGGTTACCCACACAAGTCCAAATTTACTGTGTATGGTGACTCATTCAGGGCTAGTCCAAGATTTCTTCCTGTCCCAGGCAATGATGACGTTGGCACCCTTGTATTCCAGCATTCCCAGAGCTTCTTTTTGTAGAAAAAGTCCAGCAAGAACTCATTTGGATATTGGGCCACACCCTTTGACATCACCATTGTTTCACACAGGGCTTTTTTGGCAGAAAAAGCCCAGCAGGGACTCATTTGCATATTAGGTCACACCCCCATCTCACCATTGTTTCACACAGAGCTTTTTTGTAGAAAAAGCTCAGCAAGAACTCATTTGGATATTAGGCCACACCCTTTGACATCACCATTGTTTCACACAGGGCTTTTTTGTAGAAAAAAGCCTAGCAGGAACTCATTTGCATATTAGGCCACACCCTTTGACATCACCATGGTTTCACACAGGGCTTTTTTACCCCACACCCCACACCAAGCCATCCAGAACTGTGTTCCTGTGCATTCCTGCTCAAAACCCCCCTTGAACATTCCATTTACTATAGCACCCAAGCAAATATTTTGGAGGAACCAGCAAACATTACACAAAGGCTGCTGCTGCCCCACCCCCCACTATGAACCCCAAGCAAGAGAGGGCGGGGCCATCTCCACCTCCTCTGCCAGCTTGACCAGACCTGGAGTTTGAGGAGGTTGCTGGGGGAGGGGGTACCAGGTTGAGGAGATGCATGAAGAGGGGAGATGATGGTGAAGAGCTGGTGACAAGGGGCTTGCGCAGTACATCTCCCACAGCATGTAGAGGGCAGTGAGGCACCACAGGGGATGGAGCAAGAGGTTGGACTGCTGAAAGAGCAGCATCAAGATTGAATCCACATTTATGCCATTAAAGGTTTTGAACCTGAATCTAAAAAGACTGAATCCACATATACACACACACCTCTCTTAGCTGATTAAGACACCCAGTGTGGTGTAGTGGTTAAGAGTGGTGGACTTTAATCTGGAGAACCAGATTTGACTCCCCACTCTTCATGCAGCCTGCTGGGTGACCTTGGGACAGTCATAGTTCTCTCCAAGCTGTCTCAGTCCCACCTGGTGCCTGTTTTGGGGAGAGGAAGGGAAGGCAATTGTAAGTGGCTACCAGACTCCTTCAGGTAGTGAGGTAAAGGAGAGGTCCCCTGTGCAAGCACCAGTCGTTTCCGACTCTGGGGTGACGTTGCTTCCACAATGTTTTCACGGCAGACTTTTTACGGGGTGGTTTGCCATTGCCTTCCCCAGTCATCTACACTTTCCCCCCAGCAAGCTGGGTACTCATTTTACCAACCTCGGAAGGATGAGTCAACTTCGAGCCGGCTACCTGAAAACCCAGCTTCCACCAAGGATTGAACTCAGGTCGTGAGCAGAGCTTAGGACTGCAGTACTGCAGCTTTAACACTCTGCGCCACGGGGCTCTTATCAGGTAGTGAATGGTGGGGTACAAAACCAACTCTTCTTTTCCTCTCTTCTGGTTTTCCACGGCATGCTGAACAGATCTCACCTATTCTCCAACTCTCCCCACTTCTACTAGTTACAATGAAGTTACTACTTCCCAGATAGCCTTTCCCCTCTCATCAGTGTCACAAAGAGGGAAGGGGAGAGGAGAATGTGAGGAAGGGGGCAAGGGGGGGAAAAGAGAAGGATGCAAAGAAGCAGCAGGAGGAACAGTTAGGGAGGGCTGGTCTGTGACTCATTTTCAGAGGCTTCACAACCCATTCTTGGGTCCCAGTCCACCAGTTGGAAAACCTTGTCATAGGGAACTTGTTTTAAAGGGTCCCTACAATCCAGAGCCCCATGGCGCAGAGTGGTAAAGCTGCAGTACTGTAGTCTGAACTCTCTGCTCACGACCTGAGTTCGATCCCGACAGAAGCTGGTTTCAGATAGCCGGCTCAGGCTGACTCATCCTTCCATCCTTCCGACGTCGGCAAAATGAGTACCCAGCTTGCTGGGGGGAAAGTGTAGATGACTGGGGAAGGAAATGGCAAACCACCCTGTAAAAAAGTCCGCCGTGAAAACATTGTGAAAGCAACGTCACCCCAGAGTCAGAAACAACTGGTGCTTGCACAGGGGACTACCTCTTTCTTTCTTTCTTTCTTTCTTTCTTTCTTTCTTTCTTTCTTTCTTTCTTTCTTTCTTTCTTTCTTTCTTTCTTTTTACAATCCAGGAGGTTGCCTTTGGCATTGAAGTTGGGTTTTTTGTATCCAGATTACACATCTGTCTTCACTGATAATACAACAAAACTCTGTCCCTAAGTTTTCTTGTTAGAAATATCTCTCCTGAACAGTTCGTCAAAATTATGACAGAATGGCAAGTTAGGGTTGCCAACCTCCTGGTGAGACCTGATGGTCTCCCAGAAGACTTACAACTGATCTTCAGACTACAGAGATCAGTTCCCTTGGAAAAACAAGGGCTGTTTGGAAGGGTGAACTGTATGGTGTTATACCATGCTCAGGTCTCTTCCTTCCCCAAACCCTGCCCTCCCCAGAATCCACCCTCAAATCTTCAGGGATTTCCCAATCCAAAGAACAAGTAGAAGCAACTATTCCCCTCCTTCATGCTGGTAACTTCTCTGCTCAAAGTATGTCACATTTAGATTATAATGAGAGTTTAACAGGGGGCGGAGATGGAGCTGAAGCTTAATTTACATCAGGGATAGAGCTTAATTATGTGGCAATTTGCCTAAATGGAAAAATAGCCCATGAGGACAGAATGCAACAAAGTGAGAAAACATCTAAAGCACAAATAAAATAATTGGCCTGCAGTGAACTTGAGGATGGAAGGAGAAAACCCTGGTAGTGTTTAAGTGGTCTACTCCTGTGAGCCAGCCTCACCATACACGAAGGGCAGGGCTGGATTAACAATTTGGCCAAGTAGGCACTGGCCTATATGCCTCCATGCCTTTAGGGGACCCGGGCTGGCTCCCCTCCACCCCAGTTTTCCCCCTGCTTGCAGCCCTCCCAGCCTGCATGCACAGCCAGTAAAACTGAGCTGCTCTTTGCCCGACTTGCCTGATGAGGCTGCTGCTGGCGTCATCATCACCACGTTTGCCTCTCTCTGCATAGGGTTGGATCTAGGGAGGTGCAGAGGAGGTGCTTGCCCTGGGTGCCACTGGAGGGGGTAGGGTTGCCAAGTCCAATTCAAGAAATATCTGGGGACTTTGGGGTGGAGCCAGGAGACTTTGGGGGTGGAGCTAAGATCAAGGCTGTGACAAGCATAATTGAACACCAAAAGGAGTTCTGGTCATCACATTTAAAGGAACGGCACACCTTTTCAATTCCTTCCTTCCATAGGAAATAATGAAGGATAGGGGCACCTTCTTTTGGGGCTCATAGAATTGGACCCCCTGGTCCAATCTTTTTGAAACTTGGGGGGTATTTTGGGGAGAGGCACTAGATGCTATACTGAAAATTTGGTGCCTCTACTCAAAAAAACAGCCCCCCCAGAGCCCCAGATATCCCTGGATCAATTCTCCATGATTTTCTATGGGAATAAATCTCCATAGGGAATAACAGAGTTCCCAGCAGACATTTCTCTCCCCTTCCCCCGCTTTCTGATGACCATGAAGCGGGGGGAGGGCCTCCAAACCGGGGGATTCCCTGCCCCCACCTGGGGATTGGCAACTCTAGGAGGGGGAGGGCAAATTGGGTATGGAGTGCGTTCTATTCTATGGGCCCATAAATAGAATGGGCCCACAAGGGAGCGTCATTTTTCAATTTTGCCCCCCCCCCCCAAAAATCATGTAGATCCAGTCCTGTCTCTGCCTCTCCCCCACAATTTGTCAAAGGGGCTTTTGAGAAGGTGCCTGCAGGCTGCAGTGGGGGTCATGGGTGGTGGTGCGGGTGGTCTGACTCAGATAATTTGCGAGGGGCCCCCTGAGATTTTGACTGCCACAGGATTTAATCTGGCACTACCTGAGGGGGGGGGGCAGCTGCCACTGCTGTTGACTCCCTACTTGCCACCCAATGCCTGGGATCACCTGCATTCACAACTTTCCACTGCCTCCTTGTGAATGCTTTGTCAGCTCAGTTCCCAACTGCATATGCTGGGTGGCAGTGCTGAGAAGAGCATGGGTGGTGCCATGGTAGTACTACTCCTAGGTACACCCACCACCCAGCAACACTGGGGAAAGGGTGTGCAGGCTGAATGGGTAGCTGTGACTGCAGATGGTGGGAGAGCTTGCCAAGTGGGCAGAGGAAGAAGAAACAGGTAGATGAGGGCATGCAGCCAGGCTGGTGAGAAAGGGCATAGGGGTCCCTGAGCATTCTCTGACCCCTCATAAAGTGAAACCAGCACTGAAGTGAGCAATGTCACAACCCAGTTTCATGTAAGTAGGGTCACCATGTCCCCTCCCCAGCATCTGTCATGGAATGGGGGTAGGGTTGTCAGATCCAGATAGGGTTGCCAAGTCCAATTCAAGAAATATCTGGGGACTTTGGGGATGGAGCCAGGAGACTTTGGGGGTGGAGCCAGGAGACATTAGGGGCAGAGCCAGGAGCAAGGGTGTGACAAGCATAATTGAACTCCAAAGGGAGTTCTGGCCATCACATTTAAAGGGACGGCACACCTTTTCAATTCCTTCCTTTCATAGGAAATAACGAAGGATAGGGGCACCTTCTTTTGAGGCTCATAGAATTGGACCCCCTGGTCCAATCTTTTTGAAACTTGGGGGGTATTTTGGGGAGAAGCACTAGATGCTATACTGAAAATTTGGTGCCTCTACCCCCTCTACCCCCCCCCCAGAGCCCCAGATACCTGCGGATCAATTCTCCATGATTTTCTATGGGAATAAATCTCCATAGGGAATAATAGAGTTCCCAGCAGACATTTCCCTCCCCTCCCCCGCTTTCTGATGACCCTGAGGGGGAGGGTCTCCAAACCGGGGGATCCCCTGCCCCCACCTGGGGATTGGCAACCCTAGATCCAGATGAAGAAACTCCTGGACATGGAGCCTGGGGAGGACAGAGACCTCAGCGGGGTACAGTTCCACAGAGTCCATCCTCCCGAGCATCCATTTTCTGCACAGGACCTGATCTCTGTAGTCATAAGAACATAAGAGAAGCCATGTTGGATCAAGCCAATGGCCCATCCAGTCCAACACTCTGTGTCACACAGTGGCCAAAAAAAACCCCAAGTGCCATCAGGAGGTTCATAAGTGGGGCTAGAAGCCCTTCCACTTTGCCACCCCCCCCCCCCCCAAGCATGAGCTATAATTCCAGGAGATCCTCGGGTCCCATCTGGAGACTGGCATCTCTACAGGCAAGGCAGGAGCTCCTCTTCTGTGGAATCCACAATTTGGGGATAGGCAAGTTTGAATGAACTACAGCCCATTTCATCAGATACTCAGTAGGATGAAATATGAGATATGAACAGGAGGAGGAGGGAACAACAAGAGAGAGAGAGTGAACCAAGAGAGGTCCAGATCTGCAATGGCATACATTATACTGTTCATATAAGTCAGAACACTTGTGTGAATTTTTCGTTGCTCCAGTCAAACCACTCGTGTGAATTTTTCATAGCTCCAGTCACACATCAGCATATTGGAAAATCATCTTCAATATTAACCTCTCACCTGTCTAAGTGGCTTTGGACAAGATCGTTAGCCCTTATGCAACAAGGACCCATTAGCTACTCATTTGTACAATGTGGATTGCGCTGACCTACTTCCTAGTGTTATTGTGCTGATTAATGCAAAGAGCTATAAGGCATTTTTGTACACCAAGATGCTCAGTGCATGATTAATAATACAAAAGCAAGCCTGTCATTTGCATGGGATGCTAACGATGCACTCTTAAGACAGAGAGCCTGGATGCATAGTATACTCACCCCATGATGAAGAGCCATGCATAGCCCCAGTTATGCCTGGCAAGAATTCTGATGGCTTCTGCAGAGAAGCAGAGAAAGCAGGAGATTAAAAAGGAGCCCAGCAGCTCCTGAAAGAGTAACAAAATCTATTCCTATACAAACTTCCGTGATAGGGTTGCCAGGCCCTACTTTGCAGCCAGCAGGGATTCTGAGTCCTTTCCAGGATCTTCTGGTGCACTCCAAAAAAAACTTCAAACGGGTGGGACCAGGTAGCGCTTTTGCCCAGGCAAGTCTTACAGTTGGCCATTGGAAATTTGATTGGTTTTAGCAGCAGCTGCCCCATAGCACAAGGAACTTCACAATGTAACTGAAGGTAAGCTGCAGCAGTCAGTTTGTGGTTGGCTCCATCTCCTGCGGCAGCCATTTTGTGGCTGTGTCCATCATGCTGTGTCAGAAGTCCAAAGGTGCCCACAGGCTGAAAATGGTTGGGGACCCCTCTAATAACCAATCAAAGGGAATTAAAATGCCAAAAAGCAACCATCCCAATAGTGCTGCTATTCTCACAATACACACTGCACCTAGGGAGAAGATTGTAGGCCACCTCAAGGGGAAGCAAGAACCTCTAGCCAGCTTTCGCTCTCTGTTGTTTCTCTCTGCTTATACCTCTGTTTAGCAGCTGCACTCCTGTATTTGTTGGAAGGAGTAAAAGCAGGAGAGATTAATTAATACAGAATTCTGTACAGCGCATGTTTACCGGCAGATACTTTTCACATGGTATGTGTAACAGCTGGCCAACCTCTAATGCTAAACAGGCAAACAATACCATTATCACTCTCAGCTAATCATTTCGAGATTAAACCTGAGAAAACAGATGACTTGAAGGTTTAGGATGAATACCAGGAGAGTTCAAATGGCAGCAACCAAGAATGAGTGTGCAGAAGTCCATAGGGAAGTTTTGCTTGGCTTTGTTGTTTCCCATAGCTTTTTCGGTAGTCAGTTTAAGGCAGCTTTTCAGTGACATATTAATAGAAATACTCACCTTTCTGTTTCAACCAGTTTGCTACAACCAGGCCTCCGGAGCATGCTAGGCCAGTAGTGTCTCCAATGTTTCCTGACCTGGGACTCACAGGATTGCCAGCATCCAGGTGGGGCCTGGAGATCTCCTGCATTTACAACTGATCTCCAACTGGCAGAGATCAGGTCCCCTGGAGAAAATGGCTGCTTTGAAGAGTGGACTCTACAGCATTGTACCCTGCTGAGGCCCCTCCCCTCCCCAACCCCATCCTCTCCTGGACCCACCCCCAAAGTCTCCAGGCATTTTTCAACACAGACCTGTGGCAACCCTAGACCCACCTCACAAGGGACCTACTGAGCTGCAAGCATGTGACAGAAAGTGAAGTTCTATCACAATCACATGACATCAGAGCTAAGGCACAAGAAGGCAATCGGCCAGAACTATGAAGAAGAAGAATTGCAGATTTATACCCCACCCTTCTCACTGAATCAGAGAGGTTTACAATCTTCTTTATCTTCATCCCCCACAACAGACACCCTGTGAGGTGGGTGGAGCTGAGAGAGCTTTCACAGAAGCTGTACTTTCAAGGACAACTCCTACGAGAGCTATGGCTAACCCATTCCAGCAGCTGTAAGTGGAGGAGTGGGGAATCAAACCTGGTTCTCCCAGATTCCACACATTTAACCACTACACCAAACTGGCTCTGATCAGGAAACAAGCCAAGACAGGAAATTGTACTATTGAAAGGAGTAAGACAAGATCAGTAGTTTGAAAAATGTGCACCTTTCCACAGCCTGAACAGCTGAGTCCTGAAAGGTGGAAGGGGAACCGCATTACCTGTACCTTTGCAATCTCACAGTGTACTGGGCTGGCCTGGGAATTCTACTGTCATTTAATGTTGTATTCCTAGTCCCACTCCATCTTTAAATGGCAGTGTTTACTGTGTATCTTATATGGTGAGGCCACATTATTGATTGCCTTCTTCAGCTTTGTATTCCTAGTGCTATTGCATTATCCATTCAAGGCCATACGGTATGATTATCCCCCCTTTTCACTGTCTCCCTCAGGACTCTGTAATCTGCATTGAGTATCAGTGAGAAAAGAAGAGATAAAAGCAAATAAATATAATCCCTCCTAAAAAAAAAAACCACCCCTCCCTTCCCATGATCGCAACATAATAAATGCTGCAGAAGCAATGAAAAAGGAAGCATGTTTACGGAAAACAAACACACACCCTGGGAATGCTTCACTGTTCTTGAATATGGTGGCTTAGATGCTATTGCTGATTGTTGCTGTTGTTATTAATGTCATTTATAGTTAGGGTTGCCAATCCCCAGGTGGGGGCAGGGGATCCCCCGGTTTGGAGACCCTCCCCCCACTTCAGGGTCGTCAGAAAGCGGGGGGAGGGGAGGGAAATGTCTTCTGGGAACTCTATTATTCCCTATGGAGATTTATTCCCATAGAAAATCATGGAGAATTGATCTGCGGGTATCTGGGGGGGCTGTTTTTTGGGGGTAGAGTCATCAAATTTTCAGTCCAATTCTATGAGCCCCAAAAGAAGGTGCCCCTATCCATTATTTCTTATGGAAGGAAGGAATTGAAAAGGTGTGCCGTCCCTTTAAATGTGATGGCCAGAACTCCCTTTGGAGTTCAATTATGCTTGTCTCAGCCTTGATCTTGGCTCCACCCCTAATGTCTCCTGGCTCCACCCCCAAAGTCTCCTGGCTCCACTCCCAGAGTCCCCAGATATTTCTTGAATTGGACTTTGCAACCCTATTTATAGTCTGCCTTTCTCACAGAGACTCAAGGCCATTTACAAAGTATGAAAGTCAATTCATTCAGACAGCAAAAAGCTCTGGTAAATGCAGCTATGGGAATCAGCAGAAAGGGCTGTTTAAAATGCACAGTAACATGCTTTCCAGGAGGAACTAGCATATCTATAGGGCTGCATGTCAAATGTGGTATGGGTAGAGAATTCAGCTTGCTTTGGGATTTTTTAAAAATCAAGTTTCTAGCGCTTATGACTGCAAAGATATACTTGAACGCCTGTAGAAAATCTTTGTAGAAATGTCATAACCTAGACGGGTGGTTACATATATTGTTAGTGGATGGGAGTGAAGCTTCAGCATCCATGCCCATTCTGTGACTAACCAACCAATCACTGGAAGAGGGTGGAGCTTGGGGAGTGACATCACTTGACCTTTGATCTGGAAGTGACATCACAGGACATGACATCACAAAAGCAATGTCACATCCTTGCTAGGCATCATGCCAAAGTCACCTGGCTTCACCCCCAAAGTCTCCAAGTATTTCTTGAGTTGGATCTGGCAATCCTACTGTGGGGAGTCCCTGTTGGAACTCTGGGGGATGTCTGCCTTTCAGAATCTGCCTTTGGAGACTTGGGGGGGATTGCAAGCATGGGGGGGGGATACTTGCCTTGTTTCCAGTGTCCAGCTGGGGGCAGGTTGGCCCAGGTAAAATTTCTGTTTGAGTTTGGTGTCAGCGACTTGTTCCTGAGCCCATTCCATAGACTCCTGCAACCTCAGCTGTCTTTTCCATTGCAACAAAATGGCTACCATGGGGGGATGGAACCAGTCATAAAACCACTCATGGAACCACAGGGAAGGAGAGGGGGATCAAGTCATTAAATACTAGAATGTTCCACAACATGTTAAGAGTATCTGAGTATCACACAGGCTTCTTAGAGGAGTCTAGGCAGGGCAGCCAATTCTTTAAAGAAGTTCAGGGGGAAGCACCAGGGAGCTCACTAATCCAAGGCAAGTGTCCATTGGCCCAGAGGGCTGTCACTCCCCAGGACTGGGATGAGAAGAGAAGATTGGATGAGCCTGCCCGGCCTTGGCCTTCACTGGAGGAAGCATTTAAAAGGTGTGCCAAGCAGCAGCCAGGGAGGAAGAGCCAGACTTGTTCCCTGGCAGGTGGGAATAGGCACTTAGCAAAGCAGTGTAAGAAAAATGGATGTAAAGAAAACCCCTTTTCTTGCTCTGTTCTGAGGCCCTATCCTGGGACACTTGCCCAACTAAAAGAAGAAGATGATGATATTGGGTTTATATCCCACCCTCCACTCTGAATCTCTGAGTCTCAGAGCAGCTCACAATCTCCTTTACCTTCCTCCCCCACAACAGACACCCTGTGAGGTGGGTGCGGCTGAGAGGGCTCTCACAGCAGCTGCCCTTTCAAGGACAACCTCCGCCAGAGCTATGGCTGAACCAAGGCCATTCCAGCAGGTGCAAGTGGAGGAGGGGGGAATCAAACCCAGTTCTCCCAGATAAGAGTCCACGCACTTAACCACTACACCAAACTGGCTCTGGAGAGCAGAGGTCATTTTGTAGAAAAAGAGGTGCCGGAGTTCATTAGTACAACTCATTTGCATAACTTATTTGCACATGCCACACACCCCTGACGTCACCAGAAGGCGTAATAAATTATATCAGCTCAGCATCTACCTTAAAATACTTCTTGATTTATCATTGTCATAATAAAACTTTACTCCCATCATACTTTTTATATTACTTTCTCCGATGTGGCTACAGTGGCATGAGGAAGATTTCCATCTGTCTGCTTTATATGTTTTGGTTATATCCCCATTTTTTTGTGAGGAAGAAGATTAGAAAGTTTGTCAAATCAAAGATTTAAAAGTTTGTCAAATTCTCATAGAGAGTTTGACCAATGGAGCCCAGAAGCAAGTTTTTTTTGGGGGGGGGGGGGAGGTAAGAAAGAAAGAGCACACAATAAAATTTAGAGGTTCTGGAGCACTGCTCCTGTGAACTCCTGTCCAAAATGAGGCCTGCTAGAGAATGAAACAGTTCTGGACTCAGACCCAGCTCCAGCAGAGCCTGACAAAGTCCTGTGTACACCATCCTGCACTACTTGGCAGAGAGGTGAAGATTAAAAAGGCAATAAAGGAATGACAAACTCACACATGCTGTAACGCATCACCTGCAGGCCACTGCACAAGAACATAATCAAAAGAGACAAGACCCTACCCTAAGGTCTTTACAATTTACACTGGACTAAATAAATGGGGAGGGACAGTGGCTCAGTGGTTGAGCATCTGCTTGGCAAGCAGAAGGTCCCAGGTTCAATCCCCAGTATCTCCAACTAAAAAGGACGCAGGCAAATAGGCATGAAAAACCTTAGCTTGAGACCCTGGAGAGCCACTGCCAGTCTGAGTAGACAGTACTGACTTTGATGGACCGAGGGTCTGATTCAGTATAAGGCAGCTTCATATGTTCATATGCTCAAATTACACGGCATCATGAGAAGAAAATGACAGCCGAGCCTGGAAGGGGGGGGGGGAGGGGAAGGGCAACAAAATAGTTATCACAGTAATGATCACAGCTCTGCAGGCTACAAACATTGATATTCTGACACAGAGTTAATATTCCTAAAGGACTATATATTGCTAATTCAAATATAAATGACAAACATTCAAATATAAATGAATGTTGCGCAGAAGATATTAGCCCCTGCACAATAAGCAAACTAATCAAATTGTGTTTCAGACATCATCCCCCAAGAGCTGCTCCGCCTGTTTCCTTGCCACCCAGCACACACACCCATCCATAATTCTTAGATCTTGTGCTATAGTCAGCCTGACTTCCAAGTATCGCCTCTCTGAATCTATAAAATGCATGAAGCAGCAGGCGGGAAGGGGGGGGGGGGGACCTGCAGTCGGACGTGAAAAATCACAGAGCCTTTAAGGAGGCGATAAAAAGCTTCCTCTCCAAATTGTTCCATAATGGCTCTCCAAAAAATAGAAATGAGGCTCTTTATAAGCAAGGAGCATTAAGATGATTTGATCAGAAGCAATGGAATATGGAGATCTTTTGTGCCACTTTTTGGGACTGCAAAGGGAATAAGAATGCCAAGCATGCCGGAGATGCAGCAGGGTTGAAATCGGCACCTCAGGAGGAAGACAGAAAGCCAGGGAAGGGATGCTTCCCAAAATCTCCATGCCCCACTTTCTCCCCAGCTTTTAAAGTTCCAAATTATCTGGCCTTCTTTCTGATGTCAAATCAATATGTCTGGGACCTTCCAGAGAGCCAGTTTAGCACAGTGGTTAAGAGTGGCAGTCTCTGATCTGGAGGTTTGATTCCCCACTCCCTCACATGCAGCTGCTGGGCGACTTTAGGTCAGCCACAGTTCTCTCAAAGCTGTTCTCTCAAGAGCAGTTCTCGCATGAGCTCTCTCAGCCCCACCTCCCTCACAGGGTGTCTGTTATGGGGAGAGGAAGGGAAGGAGACTGTAAGCCACTGAGGCTGTGATCACACATGCTAAATAATGCAGTTTCAATCCACTTTCAGTACACTTTCAAACAGGATTTTGCCAGTCCACAAAGTAAAATCCAATTGAAAAGTGCAATTGAAGTGGATTAAAACTGCATTATTTAGCACAGGGGTGCGGAACCTCTGTCCCAAGGGATGTATGTGGACCTCGAAGTCACTTGGTGTGGCCCTCGGGGATTGCGGGACCGAACCGAGCCATGTGGCAGCCTCCCTGGGGCCTGGCTGGCCAGCGAGGATCATGGGGCCTAGCTGCACCGTGCAGCAGCCTCCCCAGGGCAAGGCAAGGATCACAGGGCCCAGATGTACTGTGTGGCAGCCTTCCTGGGTTCAGTTTGCACTTGATTATCCCAGATGGTATGACCTAATATGCTAATATTAGGGGATGTGGTCTAATATGCTACTGAGTTCCTGCTGGGCTTTTTCTACAAAAAAGCCCTAGACCTGTACATTTGCCTAGGGCGAAGGGTCGTGTGTATGGGTGTGTGTGCCAGATTAGGGTCTCCCCACATGACCTCAAATAAAAAAACCCAATTATTTGCATTAATTTAGCTGGCCTGAATCATTCCCCCTTGGCGGAGCACTGTTTTTTAAGTTGATAATTTTTTATGGCCTGTGAATGATGTTATAAATATCCATATGGCCCTTGGCATAAAAAAGTTTCCCCACCCCTGATTTAGCATGTGTGATCACAGCCTCAGACTCTGAGTGATCACACATGCTAAATCAGGGGTGGGGAAACTTTTTTATGCCAAGGGCCATATGGATATTTATAACATCATTCACAGGCCATAAAAAATTATCAACTTATCTAATCTCCTCCTCCTCTTCTTCCATTGTTCTGTTTTTAATTTCTGAATGTGAGACAAAGCATTGTGCAAGCACTAGTTGCCACACCTTTCTGTTCCTTCAATTCATTGGCATCTCCTCTCATGACACATTCTCCCAGACCAGGTGGTGTGGTCTAATATGCAAATGAACTTCTATTGGGCCTTTTCTACAAAAAAACCCCACATTGGAATAAACCATCCTCCAGATCTAAAGCCTGCACAAAACATGGGAAGGTAGGGAAAGAAATCTTCACAGAAGTCAAAGCCAGATGCATGGGGCCACATAGGAGCACAGGCTGTGAGAAACAGAACATTGTCTGCCTTGCAGTAAGGAAATAATGCACTGGCTTCTGTTGGGAGGAACATGTATATATCGCCGATCAACTTCTGGCATCTTTACTAGCATTAAGGATTGAAGCTGCTTTCAGACCAAAAGCTAAATTTTTAGCCTGTGATAACAGGCCC
Organism: Heteronotia binoei; assembly: GCF_032191835.1. NCBI lineage: Eukaryota > Metazoa > Chordata > Lepidosauria > Squamata > Gekkonidae > Heteronotia > Heteronotia binoei. Next base: position 29,550,099 of record NC_083226.1, read on the forward strand.
AGGGATCTGCTTCTATGATTCTGAGACATCAGTCTTAAAGAAGCCATGTGATTCTCTCAATTTAATTATGCCACACAGTGTGAACAGCAGCCTTTCTAGTGCTGAGACTGGCAGGTCTTTCAGAAGTTGAAAATGAAAACTAAAAACTCACAGACTAGATGTTCTCTTCTCCTCTTCAGGATGCTGAGCCCTTGCAAATCAATGGAAGCTGCAGGAAACAGGCTCCTGAAAAGAAATACCAATTGGCTCAGTTCAGACATCCAGTGAAATGATGGTTCCTATTAACTGAGGTTAGTTTTGAAACCAGGATTTGCTTTGTAGAAGATTGCACAGATCTTGGTTTGCACTGACAAATGCTGGTTTCATTAGCCCTTTACATCTGACTACTACACAGATGGGGACTGAACGTGATACTTTCAAATCCTCCCGGTATGCATAGCCACTCTTTTGCCTGAAAGGGGCAACACACATAATTCCAGGTTCAGAGCATGAGCACCATGACCTTGATTTTTCAGTGTTCTGGTGTGCATGCACCAAGCCTGAAAATATCTGTGCCGCCTATTCCAACCGAACTGTTTTTTGCACTCTCAATACATGTGATTGCCAGGCTTCTGGTCTGCATAGTGACTGAAAACAGCTGTTGAGTGTTGACTTCTCACTGTAGTCTGGGAAGACATCACATTACACCATCGCTAACTGTCATTACTAAACCAACTTCTGATCCTGGCCTCATGGATGCAAACTAACTACAGTTAGTAGAGTGTGTTGGTAGAGTAATTAACACAGCAAAGGCGCACGACCTGATTGAAGTTCAGATAAAGCTTTATTTAGGAACTAGCATACTGGATAGTGAAGAGGAGAGACAAAAATAGGTCCTAGTTATATTACTCTCTCACACACACACACGTTTTTGTAGAAAAAGCCCAGAAGGAAGAAAAAGCCCAGATTTGCATATTAGGCCACACCCCCTGACATCAAGCCAGCCAGAACTGCATTCCTATGCGTTCCTGCTCAAAAAAATCCCTGGTGACCATTTTTCTCAGTTTTCTTTTCTACAGGTTCCTCGCGAGGGGTGCACACTTGATAAATACCCAGCTGAATAAATACCTCAGTACATACTGAGCCAAATAAATACTGCAGTCTCTTTAAATGCCTTTTGAGTTCACTCATCAAGTCACAATGCCACCATGGCATGACTTGGCAAATCTGCAGAAGGCATTTAAATTTTAAATGCCTTCAGTTCACTCATTGAGTTATGCAGCTGCCATGACACAACTCAGCAAGTGAACTCAGAAAGCATTTAAAGTTTAAATGCCTTCTGAACTCACTGAATCATACCACCATGGCATGACTCAGTGAATGAAATTCTCCATTATATCCTATGGGGACAGTCCCCATAGAGTATAATGGAGCCAAATAAATTCTAATTTCCTGAATAATTACCTGAATACCAATATCAACAGTGATATTAGTATTCAGGAATATTCAGGAATACCAATATTTTGGGGGTCCAACAGATCCAAATAAGGGGGGGGGGAGTTTCACACCCCTATTCCTCACTACAAGGTTTATTCTCCCCCCCCCCCTTAGAAAATCTTGTCTTTATGCAAGCCAAACAAGAATGTGTCTGGCCAGGTGATCCTAAACAAAGTTATATCCTTCTAAGCACCTTGACTTCAATGAACTTAGGAGGGCACAACTCTGTCCATGATCACGCTATCAGTGACGGTCACATTCTGTCCCACCATCATTTGCCACTCATTCACTAGGTGTATGAAATTGGGCAGCTGGTCCACTAGGCAAGGACCAGAGTAGGAGAGAGTCTGTTCCAATGAAACAGGTCACCAACTATTACCAAACATAGGGGGAAGCTGAAACGAATTCCTGTGATATCCGGATTCCGGAACAAGCCACCTGTGCACATGTACTTCCCAAGCAACAATATCTCTGACAGCAACAGAAACTGCACACTGTATCATAAGAGTCTTACCAAGAAACACTAGGAGTGAGTCCAGACTCACAGTTAATTCTTACTCCTCCATATTCTAAATGTTTGGAATATAAAAGTGAGGTGCACCACTGGTTTTAATTTAAGGGGAGGGGGAATGCCAGAGCTAGTAGAATTTGAGGAAACATGGCTTAGGTATACTTAATGACATTATCTCTGTTCCAGTGTTAGGGATGTCACATAGTACTAGAGCTCAAAGGAATCTTTTAGGCCATCTCATCCAATTCCCTGGTCCATGAAGGAAATCCAAACCTATAGCATTCACAACAGATGGGGCCAACCTCTACTTGATCACTTTTCCAAGGGAGAGTCCACGTATCCCCAAGGTAACCAGTTACATAGGTGAACTGCTTTCACCATTAGGAAGTTGTTCCTAATGTTCAAGTGAAATCTACCCTTCTCTAACTTAAGCTCCTTGGGTAGAGTCTTGCCCTCTAGGTCAGCAGGAAACAAGTCTTTGGCCTCTTCTATGGCCTTTCAGTTATCTGATGAGCATAGTTATATCTCCTGTATTCTTCAACTGTCTTCTTCAGTCTTCTTTCATCTTTCTTTGAGACATGGTTTGCAGACTCCCATACATTTTGGTTGTCCCTCTCTGGACCTGTTCTAATTATGTAAAAATTATAAATTTGAACTTAAGATCATGGCACCAAAATATTTTTATGTATTTTATGTTTTATATTACTCTACGTTTTATGGTTTCAATGACATACCACTATGTCTACTCACCCATATGCATGTCTATGTAAGCCGCTCTGAGCCTCGGTGTGTGTGTGTGTGGGGGGGGATATAAATGGAATAAAATAAATAAATAAATCCTTCTTAAAGTGTGGCAGCCAAACCTGGACTCAGTACTTCAGATTTGGAAATACCTGGAGATTTTGGGGGGTGGAGCCTGAGGAGGGCAGAGTTTGAGGCATAATGCTATAAAATACAAGTCCCAGAGTGACCATTTTCTCCAGGTGAACTGATCTCTGTCATCTAGAGATAAGTGCAATAGTGCGGAATCTCCAGCCACCACTTGGAGGTTGGCAATCCTAGGCCTTATTAGCACAGAGTAGAGTGCAACTATTAGTATGTGAAGTTCAATTCTATTTAATTGCTATTTTGAGGCCATTTTCTGCTACCTCTTTACCGAGATGGGGCTTTAATTTTGTGATAAATCGAGCTGCCATTTTGGAACCGGTTGCCCTGTTTGTCTCTGGAAATGTTCACTGATCCATTGACCATTTCCTAAATAAGCCTTCCAAGACCTTTCAGGTTGTATGTCACTTCTTCCAGCCTCCAGACTTTAAGGAAAGGTTAGCTTTGCTTTCTGCCTGTAAATAAGCTCTCCCATAACGCTGACTTTCCCAACAGAATTGTCAACCCCCTGCCCTGCTTTCAGGATCATCAAATTGCTGAAGCCTCAGAGGCAGCAATCGATTTGATCGCCTGTCAGAACTGAGATCCTTCTCCTTTTGCTAAAGCTCTTCACAGACTATTATTGATTCACTAACACTGGATTAAAAGGGAGTTTAGACTCTGTCGCAGACATTTGGAGCCCCTTGTCTTCTGAGAACCAGAATATAATGCAGTGTCCTTCAGGTGACATTCAGTCCGATAACTCTTAAGCTCTCCTCAGAGATTCTGAAGCCTTTATGGGAAATCGGAGTTCAGCCTAACATCACTAATACCTCAATTCCTTGCAAAGGAAAATAGGAAGAATTGTTTTCCTCCTCAGCCTGCTACATCATAATCATCACAATCACTTCCACCACTGTCATCCAAGCAAGGACAATTTCCTTCAGAAAATGACTATTGTACAGAAAACGTAAGGGGGATTTTTTTTAAAAAAAAAAAAATCAAAATTCCCATGATAAAGAGTTGAGATCCACTGAGAGGTACTAAATATCTATGAATGCAACCTGCTTGAATCCCTTTCAATTTATTTAATATTTTTAACTCAGATTTGTTTTTATTCAGAACACTTTAACACATCTTTTCTCCAAAAAGGACTCAAGGTGGCTTACAAAATACAGTAAAAATCACAGTAATAATGAAATTATGTTTATCAACACTATATTCACTTTGGTGGTGGCACAAAGTGCCATCAAGTCACAGATGACTTACTGTGACCCCACAGGGTTCTCAAGGTAAGAGACAAACCATGGTAGTTTGCTGTTGCCTACCTCTAACATGGCTAGAGTGGTTGCCAATCCCCAGGTGGGAAGCAGGGGAAACCCGTGTTCTACAAAAAAGTCAATTTCAGTGAAATTTACAAGAATATGCTGTAGTTGCTCAGTACAAAGAATTTTTAAAGACTCACTATTGAAGGAATATCTCATACTATTTTATAATGTATACATCCAAAATTATAAATCAAAATTACAATACAGCATTTGCCATTTTTCATCATGAAAGAGTCCATGTAAAGACTCCAAGGAGTGCAGAGTCCTAGTAGGTGCGCTTTGACCTCTCCTGATGGATGACGATGTTGTCTGTGATGTCAAAAGCCACTTTGCAGTACATTGAAGTCTCAACACATGAGGCAATGTCTTTATAATGAAGTGTAAATGATAACACGTTCCTTAGGTTTAAAAAGCCGTGTTTCGGTTGTAGACCTTCGTCTTTGATCAATTCACTTCATATTATCTGGAACCAATGCTCACAACAATATGCACGTGACTAGTCAATTTCTTTATCTGGCATTAGCAGTTCTCAAATGACTTACTGTGACTTACAGATGACTTACTGTAACCCCACAGGGTTCCCAAGGTAAAAGAACCTAACTCTAACATGGCTGCCTCTAACATGGGTAGAGTTGCCAATCCCCAGGTGGGGGCAGGGGATCCCCTGGTTTGGAGCCCTCCCACTTCAGGGTCATCAGAAAGCAGGGGGGAACTATCTGCTGGGCACTCTATTATTCCCTGTGGAAACTAATGCCCATAGGGCAGGGGTGGCCAACGGTAGCTCTCCAGATGTTTTTTGCCTACAACTCCCATCAGCCCCAGCCAGCATGGCCAATGGCTGGGGCTGATGGGAGTTGTAGGCAAAAAACATCTGGAGAGCTACCGTTGGCCACCCCTGCCATAGGGTATAATGGAAAATTTATCTGCAGGAATCTGGGGCTCTGGGAATCTGTTCTTTGAGGTAGAGGCACCAAAGTTTCAGCATAGCATCCAGTCTCTCTCAAAAACTATAAGTTTCAAAAAGATTGGATCAGGTGTTCCAATTCTATTAGACCCCAAAGAAGTTGCCCTTATCCTTCATTATTTCCAATGGAGGGAAGGCACAGTTTCTTTAAATGTGATGGCCAGTGCTCCCTTTGGAGTTCAATTATACTTGTCACAACCTTGCTTCTGGCTCCACCCTGAAGTCTCCTGGTTCCACCCCCAAAGTCACCAGGTATTTCTTGAATTAGACTTAGCAACCCTAAACGTGGCAAACATGGCCTTCCTTGGTGATCTCCCATCCAAATACCAACCAGGACCAACCCTGGTTACCTACTGAGATCTAACAAGATTGGGCTAGGCTGTGCCATCTTGGTCACGACTACTAATATGCTAAACTAAGTATTCTCAAATGCTGTCCTCAGGACTTTTTTTGGCAGCAGGAATGCACAGAAACGCAGTTCCAGTTGGCTTGGCATCAGGGAGTGTGGTCTAATATACAAATGAGTTCTTGCTGGACCTTTTCTACAAAGAAAGCCCTGTGTGAAACAATGGCGATGTCACAGGGTGTGGCCTAATATGCAAATGAGTTCCTGCTGGACTTTTTCTTTAAAAAAAACCTGGCTGTCCTGAATAGTTTGGTTTTATACAATTTCCTCAACATAATGAAAAAAGAGCCTTCCTTACAAATTCTGAAAAGCTGTTTCAAAACATTTCAAGAAACCCATACTTTTTTGTTTATTCATTTTGGATTTGTTTATGGATTTTGGTTTGTTCTATCCACTGTACATATGCAGTGTCTCCCAATGCACTTTCCCCCCTTCTGACTTATTCATTGGCACATCATCAACTATGCATTTCCATTAAAACATCTACAGCAAGGAATCTTAATGTGGCTACAGATCACATTGAAATTCCTTTTTCTGGGTGTTTGATTCATTGCACTTAAGCACTCATACACAACAGTAGCCTTTAAGGGGAAGGAAAAGACACAAATCAAAAATTGCAGCAAACCCTGTGTTTTGTATTGAACATAAGTTACCTGGCCGCATGGCAATCGCTACTGAAGGCGACCCCCTGGGTCCCTGGATGGAGCTCGCCAGTCGCCCCGCCCATCAAGATCTGTGTCGGGAAGTTTGACCGACCAGGATTGGCCTGGTCGGATGAGGGGGCTGTTCTGGGTACTGTATATAAGCGGGGCCCAGCCCGCGTGTTCTCTCTCTTGTAATGTGCTACTGAATAAACTATGTTGCCTTCAAACCATCTCGGTTCTCAGTACATTACACCCCGCATGTACCAATTTCGAAGTTTATTTGAGAAAATCTCCATTTCATGTACAACATGTGTTACTTGAGTCTGAGTCTGCCCTCCACTCAGTGACAGCCCTTCAAATACTTCAAGAGAGCAATCACACACGGCATGCCTCCACCTCCTCGTCTCCATTCCCAAGTCCCTCAGTCTTTCCTCATAGGTGTTGGTCTCCCCTGATTTTCAACTGATCCCCCTTCTGCTGCAGATCTTCAACTCACCCCACGTGCTGTCCCTAGTAGCTTCCTGTTCCCAACAGCAGCATTTGGGGGATCACCTAGGGCTAAAAGAGGGGAAGGGGAAGAAATCTCATTTTGCTAAACAAAATGCCTTCCATTCCTGGAACTTTGCCGTGGGATCCAAGTCACAGATCTCCTGTGGAACTGAATCACAGGCTGCTTGGCTCTGAGAGAAAATACTATACTGCAGCCGTACATTTTAAGTAACAATTATGCGGTTAGAGGGATTCGTCTATTTTTTCTCCCTCTAATGATTACATCCTTGCAGTCTTAAGAGCATCTCTAATTAAGAATGCTTTCACGCAGACGGGTCGGCAGTGCTGAAGGAACTGCCGGAAAGCTCACCCTCTCCTTGATCTCTCAGCAGCCTCCTTGCTTGACAGAATATCTCACTCTCCCACTTGAGCAAAGAAGCCAAAGAGAAATTAGCGGAGTCTTTGCCAGTGTACCAGCTGCTGTGTACAACTCAACACAAAGTAACTTCATTATGAGATTGGCCCTGGGAATTTGCACAAAATTAGACAAATCATTCAATTGTAGTTATATCGGATTCATGTTCTTCGAGGCAGACGGGTTCATTAATTGCAGTGCCTGTTGTTCCTCAGACCCTGAGTTAAGAGCTAACGCAACCAACATCTCAGGAAAAAGAGATGGCAGCCAACAGAGAGTTGGATTAAATAGGCAAGCCGCAGCTGGAAGAGAAAATGGTATGTGATAGCAAGGCAAGAGGCTGTAAACGGACTGGGGAGTTAAATGAAACTTGCAAAATTTGCACCAAACCAGAACTCACTTTGGAGATCTGTCATTTATTCAGAGGAAGAAGAACTGAGCCAGCATGGGGCTTCCTATCAGGAACCATACCTGCTGAGCCATAACACGGCTCTCTGTATTTCTTGGCAGCTCTATAACTGGCAGTAGTCCAACCACTGGCTTTGTACTTTGGAAGATGCACATCAGAGTGTGCCTTGTATGATGAGGCTGCCGAAACAGTGAGATAAAACTTCCATCGCCGTGGAAAAGATGCAGCCAGATGATACCCCTTTTAGAAGTTAAGGCAAAGGATGTAGCTCTGTTTAGGGGGCTCCTCCAATAAAGAAAATAGAGCCGGCGGGTGGCAATTTCAGATTTCATCGGGGAAAGGGGAATTCCAATGAGCAGGGTAAATTCTAAGGTATTAAAAGCTATCCTTTTAGTATAATAATAATAATAATCTTTTATTTGTATCTCGCCCTCCCCGCCGAAGCAGGCTCAGGGCGGCTAACAAGACATGGTATCCCATGATTTACGTAAAACAATTTTAAAATATAGTTAATACATACATTTAAAACGGTTACATAAAAAGTTAAAACTACAATAAATTAAGGTGCTATGTTCAGTAGATATGTTTCGATGGCTAGGTATCGTTTTCAGGGCTCCTTATATGCTTGCATAAAGAGGGTGGTTTTGCAAGCCCTGCAGAACTGACTAAAGTCCCACAGGGCTCGCACTTCCTCCAGTAATTGATTCCACCAGTGGGGGGCCATTACGGAGAAGGCCTGCTCTCTTGTTACTTTCAGTTTGGCCTCCTTTGGTCCAGGGATCCTTAAAAGGCTTTGGGAGCTAGATCTTAGTGCTCTCTGGGGAACATGTGGGGAGAGGCGGTCCCTAAGGTAGACAGGGCCTCGGCCATATAGGGCTTTAAAGGTAATAACCAGCACCTTGTAGCTAACTCGGAATATAATTGGAAGCCAGTGCAGCTCCTTCAGCCCAGGCCACACGTGTTCCCACCGAGGCAGTCCCAGTAGCAGCCTGGCCACCGCATTCTGCACTAGCTGCAACCTCCGAGTTCGGCACAAGGGCAGCCCCATGTAGAGGGCATTACAGTAGTCTAGTCTCGAGGTGACCGTTGCATGGATCACTGTTGCTAGGTCGCTGCATTCTAGGAAGGGGGCCAACTGTCTCGCCCTTCTAAGATGGAAGAAGGCGGATTTCGCAGTGGCAGCTATCTGTGCCTCCATTGTCAGGGAGGACTCCAGTAGCACTCCCAAGCTTCTGACCCTATGCACTGGTATCAGTGACGCACCGTCAAAGGCTGGTAGGGGGATCTCCCCTCCCAGCCCGCAGCGATCCATGCAAAGGACCTCTGTCTTCGCTGGGTTCAGCTTCAGCCCACTCAGCCTGATCCAGTCTGCCACGGCCTGCAGTGCCCAGTCCAGGTTTATAGGGGTGTCGGCGGTCCAGCCGCCCATCAATAGATAGAGCTGGGTGTCATCAGCGAACTGATGGCAACCCAGCCCATGTCTCTGGGCAATCAGGGCAAGGGGGTGCATAAAGATATTAAACAACATTGGGGAGAGAACTGCCCCCTGAGGCACCCCACAATTAAGTAGGTGTCTCCGGGACATCTCTCCTCCAACCGCCACCCTTTGTCCCCGACCTTCAAGAAAGGAGGAGAGCCGCTGTAAGGCTAGCCCCCGAATTCCTGCGTTGGCGAGACGGCAGGTCAGCAGCCGATGGTCGACCATATCGAACGCAGCCAATAGGTCTAGCAACAGCAATACCGCCAAGCCGCCTCGATCCAGGTGTCGCCAGAGGTCATCCATGAGGGCGACCAACACCGTCTCCACCCCATGGCCCAGACGGAAGCCGGACTGATATGGATCCAAGGTGGAAGTATCATCCAGGAAACTCTGCAACTGCAACGCCACAGCCCTCTCGATAATTTTGCCCAAAAAGGGCAAATTTGAGACCGGCTGGTAATGAGTCAATACGGCCGGATCTGATGTAGCCTTTTTTCAGGAGAGGGTGGACCACTGCCTCCTTCAGGGGCATTGGAAAATGGCCCTCTGAAAGAGATCTATTTATGATGTCCTGTATAGGACATCCTAACTCCTCCCGGCAGGCCTTAATTAACCAGGAGGGGCATGGGTCCAGATCGCATGTAGTAGGGCGTGCAGTTACCAGGATTCTGTCAACCTCCTCCAAGCTGAGTGGGTCAAAGCAGTCCAGGGTCGAATTAGAAGACACGCACGGAGCCTCGAGTTCGCTCACTGTATCTAATATGGCCGGGCAGTCATGGCGGAGTGATTGGACCTTGTCTGTAAAAAAATTTGCAAATGCCTCACAGCCTATTTCCAATTCCTTAACATTTGGCTTGCCTTGTGGCAATGTGGTAAGATTCCGAATTATCTTAAACAATTGTGCTGGGCGCGAGTTTGCAGACGCAATCTTGGTCGCAAAGTATGTTTTCTTTGCGGCCTTGACTACCATCTCATAGGACCTCATAAATGTCCTATAAGATGTTCTAGTCACTTCATCACAGGTGCGTCGCCATTGCCTCTCTAGCCGTCTGAGGCCTTGTTTCAGCTGGCGCAGCTCCGGGGTGTACCACGGAGCCAGCCTACTCCGAGGCCGTAGAGGGTGTCGAGGTGCGATCTCATTGATGGCCCTGGATAGTTGAGCGTTCCATATCTCAACCAGGCCATTGAGGGAATCGCCAGAGGGCCAGGGATCCCGCAGAGCCAATTGGAACCGTTCTGGGTCCATCTGGCTCCGCAGGCGAGCCATAATAGGCTCGTCGCCTAAACAGGTTTGGGGTGGCATATCTATACGAGCCCTAAGGGCGAGGTGGTCCGACCACGGCACCACTTCAGTGGTTATATCGTCCACCATAACCCCGGCCGCAAAGACCAGGTCTAACATGTGACTGGCCTGGTGGGTGGGGGCTGCAACAAACTGAGAGAGTCCTAGTGTTGCCATGGATGACACCAGGACCGTCGCCTGACTAGAGGCCGGGTCATCAGCATGGACACTGAAGTCACCCAGGATCACCAGCCTTGGGTGCTCCAATGCCCAGCCCGTCGCCGCCTTGAGTAGGGACGGTAAGGCGCCGGCTGGTGCGTTAGGCGTACGGTATACCAGCCAGATCGCCAATCCCTCTCTAGCCTCCAATGCCAAGCCAGCACATTCAATGCCTTCGATCTTTGGGGCCGGGAGCGCCCTGAGGGAGTAAGCCTCACGTACAAATAATGCCACTCCTCCCCCCCGCCCGCTAGTCCGCGATTGGTGAAAGACCGAATAACCTGGTGGAGCTGTTTGCGAGAGGGCTAGTGTGTCTCCCTCTCGGACCCAAGTTTCGGTCACGCATGCCAGGTCCATGTCCTGTTCGATTAGGAACTCTCGAAGAAGTATTATTATTAATGGACCTGGCATTGCATAACACCAATGATGGAGGTGGGTTATTCTTCCTGGCCCTACTCCCTGTCACCGTTGGGATGGGACACAGATTGGAGGGAGAGTGAGCACTGACCTGTCTCGGTCTCCCTCCCATGTATTGTCTGCTCCCACCGCCATACCTCCCCCTGCCCAGAAGCACTGGAACCCATAGACCAGCCATATCCCACTGGTGGTTACCGCTGTCCTGGCCAACACTGATGCACAATAGTCACAACGCTCTTCAAATCACACCATCCTACTAGCTCCCAATATTCGAATTAACCCAAAAACCTACCCCCCCGATTCCCTTATATGTAATTGGTCAGATACACAATTTAAGTCTGATGGCTAGAATTAATTATAAATCCCTCCCCATAAATTAACCTCAATTTAATTAGCCAATAAAATTCATAAATTCAAGTCCAATACATACAATAAATATCTAATAAATTAAACAAATGAGCCAATTCTCAAATCAATATTTTTTTTTAAACTAGTAGTCCATAAATGAGGTGGAACGTTACTAAAGTGCAATATAAGATCTTCTTGGTCGAGGTAGTGCGATGTAGTATGAGGTAGTAAGTAGAGTGTAGTAAAGTGCCCAATAATAAAGTGATAAAGTGCGGGAAGGTGCAAAGCCAGCGTTAATGTTAATGTTAATGTAGGGGGCGGCACCTAGCCGGCCGTAGCTCCAGGTAGCAATGCCGGGTGCAGGCCCTCCAACGGCTCACCTCCTTCCCCAGGGCTAAGAACGGCCAGGCTGGGTTTCTAACTGGCCAGGCTGGATTTCTGACCATCTCCGCCGAACTGGGGTGATAGGTGGGCAGGTAAGGCTCCCCCGGTTTAGATTTTCTCCAGGAGCTCTAGCACCTGAGCTCCTGCCATATATTGAAAATTAGATTTTGAAAAGGAAGTGTGTTTTAAAAGCATTTGTTGTGATTCCTTTTAAAAATGCACTGCAATTTAGCAATATTTAAAATGCTGTCTAGAACTGTTATTTAATTGTTGTTAATGCCCATCACTCAATGCACAGAGTTGGTGCATTCAGATAATCTAATGCTGCTATGTAGTAGGGATCTTCCCTGTTTCTCAGTGCCTGTCTCAGGTAAATAACCGCCTCTATTCTTGCCTCCTGGATATGACTCATTAAAGTGAGTCACTAGATATATCATTCATTCTTCAGGATTCAGCTTTCCTCCTTGAGGTGTTAAGAAGTAAAATCTCCAAGGGGGGGGGGGAGCATATGATGGTCCCTAGTACACATGCCCTTAAATGTATGTACAATAAGTTTCGTGTAAGGCGACAGTGTCATGGTGAAGCACAGCCTACAGCAGTGAGTAATAAGAGAGCCAAGGCAGAGATCCTTAGTATGGGCATTGGGACTTCACAAGCATATTCTTATCTTCATCTGTGAAATGTTGAAGGATATCCAAATTGGTCTGAAATACAGATGTTCTGGAGGAATAGTCACATGAAGGGCTTTTTTGGTAGGAGGCACTCTTGCATATTAGGCTACACACACCCCACACACAATGTAGCCAATCCTCCAAGAGTTTACAGTTGGTCCTGTAAGAAGAGCCCTGTAAGCTCTTGGAGGGTTAGCTACATCAGGGAGATGTAGCCTAATATGCAAAGGAGTTCCTGCTACAAAAAAAGCCCTGGTCACATGAAATCTAAAAAAGATGTTATAGGAACACTGAATTTATTCATGTATCTGTTTAGAAAATTCTATGCCACCTCTTCAGGGAACTTGTACATATAAATGTACCACATTGTTTACTAGGTAGAATCCAATGATTAAAAGTGGCTGAACAACCACCAATCCTGGTTCACTCAGTAAAGCAAATAGGTTTCCTGTTTGATTCTGTAAGCCACTTCTGAAGGTCAAAGGTTGGAAGGATACAACTTTGTCCAGTAACCATAGAGAACACAAAGCATTTTTTTTTTTTTGGGGGGGGGGGGGGTCCTCAATGTTGTGAGGTCATGGGACAACTTACTCCCTTTTTCCCTTCCCCACAGCCCTGCCTGAAATAGAGGTGAAAAAAAGTGATTATCACACTCAGCTGCCTGGGCTATGTTTCTCTGCACATGGACATCGCATTCTGAATTACATCTTGGTCCGTGCACCCAACTATCATGTTTGTTTGTTTGTGAACATATGGCCTTCAAAAAGGGTCTGTGTGTGCAAGAGGCTTTATTTGCCTGCCTCCCTGCCGTCTCTTTGGACTCACCCCCCAACCTTTGATTATCTTGTAAGCAAACCTCACTCCAAATAAATGGAGAATTATCTCAGGATAACCTAACCACCTAAACAAGCCCTCTTCTGAAAATGTGAGCTCATATCCTTCCCTTCTAATTTGCTCATCTTCTTTATAAGGCTGACCCATGAGCTTGTTTCTTCCGAGGGCTGCTGAGCAGTTGTTTCATTTGCTGTGCAGAAATACAAATGTCACTCCAGAAATCAAAACGCAGCTGCTGATGATTTGAGCATTGCTGTATAAACTGGGAAACAGGATCTAAAATAATTAGTGCTAGAAGAAACAGCTGTTCCAAGAACATTGACAATAACAAAGCAGCATGACTCTCTATTAGAAGCTTCTTTAGAAAACGGGAAAGAATTAGCTGTTGCCAATAATGTCAGTCAAACAAGTTCCAGGAATAATAAGGAGTACGTGAGCACCACAATTCCCTCCCCTCCCTTTGTTTCTTCCTTGATATATTAAGTGCATAAGCATGAAGGATACCACTGTCCTTACAGTCCCCCTTCATCCCAATAGCGCTCATACAAATCATTTGCCTATTACATGGCAGAAGTAATGAACACGCAAAGCAGCCTTATATTGAGTCAAACCAGGACTTTTTTTGTAGCAGGAACTCCTTTGCATAATAGGCCACGCATACCCTGATCTAGCCAGTCCTCCTGGAGCTTACAGTAGGCCCTATAAGCTCTTGGAGGATTGGCTACACCAGGGGTGTGTGGCCTAATATGCAAAGGAGTTCCTGCTACAAAAAAAAAAAAAGCTCTGAGTCAAACCATTGGTCCATCAAGTCCTCAGATTGGCAGGGACTCTCCAGGGTCTTGGGTGTTTCACATCACCTGCAACCTGATCATTTTAGCTGGTGATGCCAGGGAGAGAAACTGGGACTTTCTGCATGTCGAGTAGATGCTCTACCACTGAGCAATGGCCCTTCTCTGAATTGACCAAACACAGAGAAGTACCCTTATCTTATGTTCTTACTGACAGATGACCAAGAATTTGAACACAGGACTCTTAAACATGCTCTGCATTACACCACACAGGCTTACCCAACATCCATAATTTTGCATGCCTTGTTGAAATCATAGTAGCCTAGGGCAGGTGACCAATTTAATCCTGTGGATCTGTTCAAATGGTTGCCATCATGGTATGACTTAAATCGTGGACATCTAACATGCTGTCCATGCATGAAAGGTAGCCCATCTGACTCTGGGGCTCGTCATCACCCACCTAAGATATTTAGCGAAAATATATATTTTTAAGTTGTTCAAGTTTAATTTCATTACAATTACATCACGAAACTGGAGCATTGTGATGAATTACTGACCAAATAGGTATAATCAAGGTTGCTAGCCTCCAGGTGGGGCCTGGAGATCTTCGCTTTTACAACTGATCTCCAATTGACAGAGATCAGCTCCCCTAGAGAAAATGGCTGCTTTGAAGGGTGGACTCTATGCTGAGGCCCCTCTCCTCCCCAAACCCCACCCTCTCCAAAACTACCCCCAAAATCTCCAGGTATTTTCCAAGACAGACTTTGCAGCTCTAGCATAAATAAAGCTTCCAGTGCACTTCATTCATATTTTAATCACACCCAATAATTGTACACCAAGAATGGACCCTTTTAACTCTGATGTTCAGTGGCAATGTTACCACTGAGTTACTGAATGCCTGAGAATGAAGATCGACCTGTATCATGTGGCCCTCTGCTGAAAAAAAAACTTGAATGTCCGACTTAAGCTGACATATGGACCTTGTTTGCAGCCGGTGTAAAACAAAAAGTTTCCTTTAAAGAAAGGCTACAACTTCACTGGGTATTGGCAACAACGTGTGGAAGATATACCCAGGGCTTTTTTGTAGCAGGAACTCCTTTGCATATTAGGCCACACAACCCTGATGTAGCCAATCCTCCAAGAGCTTACAGGGCTCTTAGTATAGGGCTGACTGTAAGCTCTAGGAGGACTGGCTACATCGGGGGGTGTGGCCTAATATGCAAAGGAGTTCCTGCTACAAAAAAGCTCTGGATATACCTATGCATATATTTTATTTGGACCCATACTGTAAGACTCTTGGGCTCCTAAGTCACTCCTTCCCATGTATAATGCCGTCAAAGCAACACAAAATTCTCAGTGTCTGATATGTTCAATGTTGCTAGACTTAATACAGTTCTTCAGACGTCAAGGATGGGTTTCTGATTATGGTCCCCATAAAAAAAATGACCCTTACTGCAATGAACATGTGCAGGGTAGCCTGATTATGCTAACCACTCAAGGCTGGATTAACAATTAGGCCAAGTAGGCACTGGCATATGGGCCCCCACATCTTTAGGTGCCCCTGGCTGGCTCCCCCCTCCCAGTTTCCCCCCTGCTTGCAGCCCACCCAGCCTGCAAGTGCAGTCAGCAACAGAGCCACTGTAATGGAAGCTGTAAAAGGTAAGAAGGACTCCTTTAAGCAGTGGAAACCAAGTGAGATTAATAAAAGGGAACACAGGCTGTGGCAAATAAAATGCAAGACTGTGATCAGGCATGCAAAAAGGGACTATGAGTAGCATATTGCAAAAAACATAAAGACCAACAATAAAAATTTCTTCAAATATATTAGAAGTAGGAAACCAGCCAGGGAAGCAGTGGGGCCCTTGGATGACCAAGGGGTCAAAGGATTACTGGAGGAGAATAGGGAAATGGCTGAGAAGCTGAATGCATTTTTTGCCTCCGTCTTCACTGTGGAAGACGAGAAGTGTTTGCCTGCTCCAGAACCACTAATTTTGGAAGGGGTGTTGAAAGACCCAAGTCAGATTGAGGAGACAAGAGAGGAGGTCCTACAACTGATAGACAAATTAAAAACTAATAAGTCACCAGTTCCAGATGGCATGCATCCAAGAGTTCTGAAAGAACTCAAAGTTGAACTTGTGGATCTCCTAACAAAAATATGTAATCTTTCACTGAAATCTGCCTCCATTTCTGAGGACTGGAAGGTAGCAAATGTCACCCCCATCTTTAAAAAGGGTTCCAGAGGAGATCCGGGAAATTACAGGCCAGTCAGTCTGACTTCAATACCAGGAAAGTTGGTAGAAACCATTATCAAGGACAGAATGAGTAGGCACATTGATGAACACAAGTTGAGGAAGATGCAGCATGGGTTCTGTAAACTTGTTACAGTTCTTTGAGGGAGTGAACAAACATGTGGACAAAGGGGACCCAATAGATGTTGTTTACCTTGACTTCCAGAAAGCTTTTGATAAACTTCCTGATCAAAAGCTCCTTAGTAAGCTCGAGAGTCATGGAGTAAAAGGACAGGTCCTCTTGTGGATCAAAAACTGGCTAATTAATAGGAAGCAGAGAGTGAGCATAAATGGGCAGTCTTCACAGTGGAAGACGGTAAGCAGTGGGGTGCCGTAGGGCTCAGTACTGGGTCCCATGCTCTTTAACTTGTTCATTAATGATCTGGAGTTGGGAGTAAGCAGTGAAGTGCCCAAGTTTGCAGATGACACTAAATCGTTCAGGGTGGTGAAAACCAGAGAGGATTGTGAGGCACTCCAAAGGGATCTTTTGAGGCTGGGTGAGTGGGCATCAACGTGGCAGATGAGATTCAGTGTGGCCAAGTGCAAAGTAATGTACATTCGGGCCAAGAATCCCAGCTACAAATACAAGTTGATGGGGTGTGAACTGGCAGAGACTGACCAAGAGAGAGATCTTGGGGTCGTGGTAAATAACTCACTGAAAATGTCAAGACAGTGTGCGATTGCAATAAAAAAGGCCAACGCCATGCTAGGAATTATTAGGAAGGGAACTGAAAACAAATCAGCCAGTATCATAATGCCCCTGTATAAATCGTTGGTGCAGTCTCATTTGGAGTACTGTGTGCAATTCTGGTCACCGCACCTCAAAAAGGATATTATAGCATTGGAAAAAGTCCAGAAAAGGTAAACTAGAATGATTAAAGGGTTGGAACACTTACCATATGAAGAAAGGTTAAAATGCTTGGGGCTCTTTAGCTTGGAGAAACGTCGACTGCGGGGTGACATGATAGAGGTTTACAAGATTATGCATGGGATGGAAAAGTAGAGAAGAAGTCCTTTTCTCCCTTTCTCACAATGCAAGAACTCGTGGGCATTCAATGAAATTGCTGAGCAGTCAGGTTAAAACGGATAAAAGGAAGTACTTTTTCACCCAAAGGGTGATTAAGATGTGGAGTTCACTGCCACCGGAGGTGGTGGTGGCTACAAGCATAGCCAGCTTCAAGAGGGGATTGGATAAAAATATGGAGCAGAGGTCAATCAGTGGCTATTAGCCACAGAGTGGGTGTGTGTGTGTGTTGGCCACTGTGTGATACAGAGTGTTGGACTGGATGGGCCATTGGCCTGATCCAACATGGCTTCTCTAATGTTCTTATGTTCACTCTTTGCCCAACTTGCCTGGTATGACTGCTGCTGGTGTCATCACCAAGTTTGCCTCTTTCTGCATCTCCCCTGCAGCTTTGTCAAAGGGGCTTCTGAAAAGGTGTCTGTAGGCTGCAGTGGGGGCCACAGGTTGTGTGGTGGGCCTCTGAGATAATTTGCGAGCCCCCTTCCCTGAGATTTTGACTGCTTAGGGGCCTCCACAGGGTTTAATCCGGCACTGTAGCCACTCCACACACGCCAGAAGTGAAATGTATCACCAATGTTTATTTCAGCCCAATTAGATCCAAATCTTAAACAGACTAGCAAAAGCTTCTTGGGTGTATGTGTATTTCATTTTCACAGGAACTTGAGCCAAAGAGATCAAGAATCCACAGTTGAGGCAGGAAATGAATGAGGGTCTCCCAGGACCGAGAAGGGGAATATTATCTTGGAACACGATGACACATAACTTGAGAAATGAAAAAGGTGAATTATATGGTGCACATATAGAAAGCCAGCACCAGAAGTTAAATAAAGTTATATTTAAAACGTATTTTTGAACAATAAGCACACCATGTTGACCTGTCACTTATTTTTGACTGGTCTCGCTAGCAATTTTTCTCCTTTCACAAAGACAGTCATTCAAAGGGGGAAAAGCCCTTCCAGAAGGAGTATTTTGTTCGAGGCCAATATTGGCAGAAGTTCTATTAGTCAAACATGTATTTATTTGTGTCATTGGGTGGGCTCTAAACCCCCCTATTTGGCACTGCAAGTTGCTCATTTTAGCAATCAGCTATGCTTTCAAAGTTAATTATGGGAGTAAAATGCCACTGTAATTAGATTTAACTTGAGCTAATGGGGTAGTGGGCAGACTAAACGAGGAAACAAAGCTCTCTCAGTAGGGGGTGATCCCGAAATGGAGGGATTCCGGTGAAAAGCATGGTGGCAGGAAACCCTCTCTTTATGGGAATGGACTGAAAAAGATATGCCAGCTGCAGTCCTTGGTCATTATGAACCACGCAATTTGTACAAGATGCACGCAGAGATTGATGCCATGTCCCTCATCAGTTCCAGGCCACCTCTGATGCCTTCTGATTCTCATGAGGTTCAGTGATGTAGAAGCCATTCAGAATGACAATATTTTGCCTGTGCATGAAAATATGTTGAGAGTTCTTAGGAAAATATGGCGTATCCAGCCATTAAAAATGGTTCCAAGATTTCAACTGGATTCACTGCCACAGGAGGTGGTGGCAGCCACAAGCATGGCCACCTTCAAGAGGGGTTTAGATAAAAATATGGAGCAGAGGTCCATCAGTGGCTATTAGCCACAGTGTGTGTGTGTGTGTGTGTGTATAAAAAAATTTTGGCCACTGTGTGACACAGAGTGTTGGACTGGATGGGCCATTGGCCTGATCCAACATGGCTTCTCTTATTTTTTTATGTTATGTTACTGCAGCTGCTTTTTTGACTCCCATTTTGTTTCTGGGACCAGCTCAAAGTAGAGATGTTGACCTTGAAAGCCCTCAATGCCCTTGAACCCGGGATTCTGCAATACTGCCCAGTGCCTATATGAACCTGCTTGCAGCTTGGAATCCTCTGGACTTTTCTTCTTTGGATGCCAACACAAAGGCAACAAGATTAGTAGGCACACAGGAGGGGGGTCTTCTTTGCAGTTGCCTTTGCCACTAAACACTCAGATAGCCCCTTATCAGTGGTATTCTGGAGACTGTGTTAGACACTCCCTTTCAATCCAAAAAAGGCCGAGGATCTAAGATAACCATAAAAATCCAGTCAAAGCCAATATAATCAAAACAAACATCCTTTAATAAATAAACATTCCGTGTATTATCTGCAGAACATTGCAACTGTAAATTGTAAAAGACCAAATGTGTTTTCACGGGTGTGTTTGTTATGGTCCCTTTGCAGAATTTTACAAATACAACCACTCCTTTGTAAAAGATAAAGATAATGCATAGAACTCAAATCACCCCTCCCAAAAAGTGTTTACGAATTGTCAATGTGTCTCGACATGATGCTCTCATCCAAGGTCCCTTTACAAAATGTTATAAATAAGGCATCATGTTGAGATGTGCTTGGGCTTTTATGATTTACAGTAGGGATGTTTCGCAGATAACAGAAACATTGTTTATTTATCAAGGCATATTTAATTCAGTTTGATTCTATTGACTTTGAAGAGCAAATTGGATTTTTATCTATATCTTCTCTCCTCCAGCTTTTTTTCTGGATTGGTTTGTGTTTTAGTAGTCAGTTCCCCCAACCTTTCTATACTTAGCTTATGACAGTTCTTTTCCCAATGGGTCTTTGAGGGGGGCTAAGTAAAATATTTCCCATGCCAAGTTGATCAGAGGTATTTTTTGTTATGTATTTGAGATTTTTATTGATAGTATTGATTTTATTTTTCTTTTATGGCAGCATTCAAGAGCATAAGGTTTTAAGATCGCACTGGATCTTTTTGCTGCTGTTTTATTTCTATGGTATATTATCCTATTAGCTAGTGGAGTTAGTTTAATTAATGCTATTTATTGTTTTATGTTTCATTTCATAAGCTGCCTGTGTGTTTTTTTAAACAGAAGGATGTCGTACATTACATATAAATACAGACCTATTGATCAGACTGCCACAAGAGGTAGTGGCAGCTACAAGCACAGATGACTTCAAGAGGGAATTGGATAAACATATGGAGCAGAGGTCTATCAGTGGCTATTAGCCACAAGGAATAGATGGAACTCTCTGTCTGGGGCAGTGATGCTCTGTATTCTTGGTGCTTAGAGGGGGGGCAACAGTGGGAGGGCTTCTAGTACCCTGGCCCCACTGGTGGACCTCCTGGTGGCACCTGTTGTTGGTTTTTTTGGCCACTGTATGACAGAGTATTGGATTGGACGGGCCATTGGCGTGATCCAACATGGCTTCTCTTATGTTCTTAATATCCCTGGGCCCCCAAATCTTCTTTATAAGTAACAACTAGGGTTACCAGGTCTGTGTTGAAAAATACCTTGAGACTTTGCGGGTGGAATCGGGAGAGGGCAGGGTTTGGTGAGAGGAGGGGCCCCGCAGCATGGTACAATGCCATAGAGTCCATTCATCAAAGCCACCACTTTCTTCAGGGCACCTGATCTCTGCCACCTTGAGATCAGTTATAAAGTGGGAGACCTCCAGGCCCCACCTGTAGGCTGGCAACCCTAGACTGTTGTTGTAAAATCATACCATGAAGCATACTGTGAAGCTGATTTCTCTCCAGTCACTTGTGCCTCCCCCTTCCTAGCCTTTTCCCCTCTCCCTTTCCAGTCCCGTACTCCCGATCTCCTTCCATCCTGGCTTCATCCACAGAATGTTAGGCACCATTTTGGGTTGCTATAGTAACACACAGTGCTTCTTAAGCATATTTGCAGACTGCTTTTTACTCAGGGGGCTTTGAAGACTCCCTCAGATTTGCAGATATTCTGCAAACCTGTGACTTTCCATGAGTTTGTAGAAACATCCTGGCTCCCCCCACATAACCACATTTTGCAGATGTTTTTAATCTGTCCAGTTAAACTATGTTCAGAAGTAGATATGCTGGGAAGGATGGTTAATCATATGCCATTTTCCTAACACACCCCCACCCGGCAGCTGTTAATTTGCCTAACAAGAGACAATATATAGACAAGCACAATCATATTCAATAAACTAGACATGCTGAACATGTCATTGACTAATGCATGATTTGGTAATTTAAGCAGAATCTCAGCTTGCCTATATACAAGGAAGGTAATAAAAGTATGCTAATTGACACCATCTAAGATTCTAGCCCTCTGTGTCAACTTTGCTTTTAAGTCAACCGATAGCATGCTATCTGACAGTTTTAAAGTCCTAGACAAATGGATTCTTATATGCGTAAATTTAGAGATGAACATTTAAATAGGCTGCTACTTGAAGAACAGGTCTTCATTCTTGTGTCACATTTCAATATTTCAGCATTTCACACAGAGAGAAGAAATCATTCTAGTGCATGTATCTAAGGAAGAAAATATTATCTCTTCAAAATGTGTGACATACTGATCGCAAGCTTTTCTTTATTTGTTTTGACTGCATCGTAACACTACCTGGGAACAATATCTTCCAGTTTATTCCTCCCTTTGGATCTCAGTAGCTGGTCACCAAGATACGCAGTAGAGTAAAAATTTGTATCATGACAGAACAATAAATGTGATCAGTTCATAATCTGCAAAATTTGGAATATTTTCAAATATGAATTTATCAATGATAAAATAATTATTGTAACTTGGAACATGAAACATCAGATCTTTGTGAAAGATGATAAATTCCCCACCCTATATTTTTAAGAAGATAAATTCAATTTGAGCTGGATGAAAAAATACCCTTTAGATAGGGAAAATGTTTTTGAAAAGCTAATAGTTGACACCATCATCCCCAGTGGGAGAGCCAGTTTGGTGTAGTGATTAAGTGTGCAGAATCTTATCTGGGAGAACCGGGTTTGATTCCTCACTCCTCCACATGCATCTGCTGATGTGACTTTGAATCAGTCACAAGTTCTCACAGAGCTGTACCTCTCAAGAACAGCCTCTGTCAGAGCTCTCTCAGTCCCACCTACCTCACAAGGGTGTCTGCTGGGGGAAAGGGAAGGAGATTGTAAACTGCTCTGGGACTCCTTTGGGTAGTGAAGGGCAGGATATAAATCCAATCTCTTCTTCTAGTTTTATCAGGCATATAAAGCCACCTATAAATCTAGATTGCATTTTTTTAAAGCCAAGTTGCTAACCCTTGTTATTCTGAAAATATGTTTGAAAGTGAGTCTGCTGAATCATAGAAGCCAAAGGAACATCTCATGAAGCTGCCTTATATGGAATCAGACCCTTGGCTAGGGTTGCCAACTCAGAAAATATCTGGGGATTTTGGGGGTGGAGGCAGGAGACTTTCACATTCCATAAAATAAATAAAAATACAGCAGTGTAGTTCCCCTTAATACAGTCTTCATTTCCTCATTCCCAACAGTTGCATGACATCTTCTTCTTCTTTCTCTCTCTGTCTCACACACACACAAAGCAGCCAAAAAAGTTTTAATCCCACACTTTTATAATCTTACTGGGGCAATTTACTCACAGAGTTGTCAAAAGTAATTTTCAACCAAGTTCTTCAAACAAACCAAGGTTTGGGGGTAGAAAAAGCCCAGCAGATACTCATTTGCATATTAGGCTACACCCCTTGATGCCAAGCCAGCCAGAACTACGTTCCTGTATATTCCTGCTTAAAAAAAAAAAAGCCCTGAGACTAACACAGGGAAACCTGTGGTTCTAGTTTACTCTTTACTCTCTGTTTTACTGTGCAAATGACTTCTGAAAGGAACGTAAACCAAACCTTCCATTTATTGAGCTGGTTTCCCTTCCTTTTAGCAACTTACTGGGAACAGTCATGTTGTTATGCTGGATCACCCTGTCCTCATTCAGGCCAGCTCCTACAGATTTAAAGGCACATGCAACTTCCAAAAAGCAAGCAGTTTCCAAGCTTCTTCTAGCCTTCTGAAGTAGAAAGGCACATGGTGACTGTTGGAGTGAGTCTTCCCACCACCGGCTAGCTGACTGGGGGTGGAAAGGAGCCTGCAAAACTGGGGGATCTACCACTGGGACCTGGGGATTGGGAAGCCTATCCTTGGTCCATTGAAGTCAGTATTACCTACTCAGACTGGCAGTGGCTTTCCAGGGTCTCAGGCTGAGGTCTTATAAATCACCTACAGCCTGGCCTGCTCAACTGGAAATGCTAGGGATTGGACCTGGGATCTTCTGCATGCCAAGCATATGTTCTACCACTGGACCACAGACATTCTGAATAATGGCATGTGCTCTACCATACTGCTCAGCAAAATTTGAAGACAATTTCCAACCTAAGGAGCCTTCTGCCAATGCAAGCGGTGCTTCCTCCAAAGGTTGGAGGAATACTTCTTAGGCTGGAGGAAGGCTTCTGTCAAGTGGATTAGGCAGAGCTTCATAGCAGGGTAGCTGCTTACCTGCTTTCAGTAGGCGGGCTCCAGCCAATCATCCTCGCTGCCCACTGTTGCTCAAAGTGGGAGGAAACAGAGAGGTGGAAATGGTTTCACACAACACCGCAGCAGCATTTCTAGTGATGCCATTGAACTGTGGTAATGCTCCAGGAATCCCTTAGATCTTTATGGTAATAATCTCTTCATCCATCTGAACCACCTACTCAATGGTGGCCAAAAACTGCTGGCAACCCTACTTTACAGGGCCACTGCAGATCTTTTGCAACTCTTCCCTGTATCTATCAGGGGGAAAAATATGGAACATTATACAAATTGCAAAATTAATTATGTAAAATAAGAAGATAGTGCTCGTATGTTTAAACTGAAATTTTATGCAGGTTTCAAATTTCCGCTTGTCATCATGCAGAATTTGCATTGTTTGAGCACAGAATTTTAGGATTGCATTGTTAGAGTTATATATATTGGCTAATTAGTACAATTAATATAACTAATATTTTATATATAATTTGCTTCTGATACAGATCAAATTACTTATACTTCTTTGAAATATCCTTGAAACATCTTGCTTGTTTTGTTATTATAGTTTAATTATAATTATAGGACATGTTAATATTTTTAAATCATTTAAGAAATGATATGTTATGGTAAGAATAAATATTTAATATTTGATTCTAAAAATTTATTGAAGAAATTTTCGGTTCTAGCTAATTAGATAACACAGTCTTTGAAATATTTGTCATGTAGTTGCAATTATTAAAGTCATTAAGACTGAGAGAGAATATCTTTGAATATTATGAATATGTTATGTATTTGAAACATGTATCTTAAATATTATCTATCACTGATATCTCTAATGGTCCTTGTTATTTGTAAATATTTGTAAATATTTAAAAACTTCTTTTCTAAATTTTTGTTCCTTCCCTTTTTCCTTTCTGTATCCCCATTTTTTTTAAAAGAAGTAAAAATATTTAATTTAAAAAATTAAAGAATTTTAGGATCGTAGCACTGATGACACACAGCCTGAACTGTGGAAGCTTGAAGATGCTGAGCATTTTGCTCAGAGAAGCCGCAGCTTTAATTGTCCCAGCAAAAAGCGTAAGGAGACTGAGGATTCGAGAATAGGGCTGCACCTCCTGCTGACATCTCCCAGCCTTCACCTGTGCTCAGTAAAGAAGCAGGAGGGAAAATGTGGGGGAAATAGAGAACTAGCAGAATCCTAGAGGGTCACCCTGATGAGATGACATCACTTCCAGGTTTACAGAAGAAGTTATGCAGTACAGCCAATTTGTGCCTCTTACCCCCAACACAAGCCTCCTGCTGGTTCCCATAGCTCAGCTGGCAGCCCAACAGGAGAACTGTCTTTCACAGAACAGTTTGGCAAAGTCCATTATATCAACAGATCCTTGCAGACAAGCTATGGTGGACTTCACAGCTCCCCTTTTCTGAAGGCTCAGTGTTTCCCTAAATTTTGTGAACCAGAACTGCCCAGTTCTCTTGGGGGGGAAAGCCCACTGAGGCTTTTGCTCTGCTCTTTCTGAAATCTCTTCCTGTATAAAAGAGAAATTTTGGAAAGAGCACTCCAAAGCACACTGAATGTTCTCGATAACAGCAGGCCTCAAACTAAGCAAATAATTTTTTTTTTTGTCTCTGCAAGGGATTGTTCTTTTATTTCTGCTCTCCATTTATTCTACACATTTGTGCATCTGCAGTTCCTGCTGGGCTTTTTCTACCATAAAAAGCCCTAATCTATACATCCCTGATGTAGCCAATCCTCCAAGAGCTTACAGAAGGCCCTGTAAGAAGAGCCCTGTAAACTCCAGAAGGATTGGCTACATCAGGGGTGTGTGGCCTAATATGCAAAGGAGCTGCTGCTACAAAGTCAGCCCTGTGTGGAAGGGATGTTGCTGGGTGGGATCCAAACTCAATTTTCTAATGGATCAATGGAACTTCCCTGCCTCCTCCCTCTCCTGCAAACCACTGATCTCCATGAAATGATGCTCCTGGTGAGGAGGGGACCCTGAAGGCTGTTATAAGGGGAGTCTTCAGCAGAAAGAAAGAATCACCAGAAATTGCCAGTTTCGTCTGGATCCAACCCACTGTGGGCTTTAAAAAAATTAACTCCAGGGCTTTTTTTGAGCAGGAATGCAGTTTCAGCTGGCTTGGCACCAGGGGATGTGGCCTAATATGCAAACGATTCCTGCAGGCTTTCTCTACCAAAAGAAACCCTGATTAACTCCATCAAGATACAAATGTCAACCTCTTCAAAGACTAGTTCCACTTCCTGCTCTGTTGTTTTTTAATAAGGTCCCTCACATGTCCAGTTCACCCATTCCACTTTCTAATAGATTTTGACATGACTAAGTGCTTTTTAAAATGTTAATGGGGATAACAGTGGCTCACAAAGCGACAATTAGCCTTCATGTGGCATTTTCTATGTACTCAACCCCAGCAAATGTCAGAATTGCATTTATTAATGGGCATGGGGTTCCCCCACTCATCCACCCACCCGCCCAGCCTGACTTCTGAATTAAGATCTCCCTGATTATATTTTCACCCCGCCTGCCAGTCATTTCAGTACATCTGCCTGCCTTTTTCACAGCAGGCTGGCTAAAGCAGTGGGGAGTCAGTGGGAGCAAACGGGCCTTCTTCAAAAGAAAAGGAAATCTCTGCAAATAAATGAAAGCCACAAAACGTTTCCAAAACAGCACACTGTCCATATAAGGTACAGGGATGTTTTAGTACTGCTGCAGCAATTTTCTGAAGGGAAAGAAGAGTCAGTCATAGATTGTCTCTTCTAATGGGATTCAATGTTCAAGAATCTCACCAGGTTTCTATTCCCACCCATCTCCCTCACCTACCAGGCAGCCTTGGGCAGCCTGCACTTTCCACTTGTATTATTAACATGTCCATGAAGGTGTACTGAGACTGCAAGAGAATGCTGATATGGATGCCATGTAATACTGGAAGGAAGTGGAGAAGTGAGAATGCCATGGTAGAATCCTGAGATGATAAACAGGTGCACTGGTGATGGACTATTTTATTTAATGTTCTCCTATATATATATATATATATATATATATTTTAAACACACACACAAACCTCCTCTATGTTGCAAACAGAAAACTAACAGGCAAGGAGGGCTGCCAGCCTTCAGGTGGGAGCCTGGAGATAGAATTACAGCTGATCTCCAGACGACTGAGATCAGTTCCTCCAGAGAAAATGGCTGCTTTGGAGAGTGAAGTCTATGGTGCTATATCCTGCTGAATTCCTTCTGCTCCCCAAGCCCAGCCCTCCCCAAAATCTCCAGGAATTTCCCAGCTCAAAGTCTTCAAAAAAACTGATGCACACAGAGACTCTGAAGTGACACTTTACCTTACCAGGTTTCTATCACCTCATGTTGTAGCATGTGTAGGCCTGACCTTGGGCTCACAACCTTGGGCTTGAACAGTTCCGCAGGGCCTGCAAAACAGCCCTCTTCCGGTTGGCATACAATTAATTGTTATCGGAATGCCTGAACACTCAATCTCGAACACCAGATTATTTAATATTGGAATATTGAAGAATTGATTTAAGGAAGGTAGCATAGTACATACTGAAGTGAGCTTTATGTGTTTTTATGTATTTTATAGGTATTTTATGTATTTTATTGTATAATTATAATTATTAATGTATTATTAATGTATTTAAATTGATTTTGTTGGTTTTTATGTTGTAAGCCGCCCTGAGCCCACCTCGGTGGGGTAGGGCGGGATATAAATCGAATAAAATAAATAAATAAATGATTAGCAATCAAGGGAACAGGCAAGAGGACTATGAATGTTTCCTGCTACCCGAGCCTCATCCCTGGAGAAAGCAAGTTAGCCTGTCACAGGGGTCCCCAACATGGTGCCTGTGTAGGGTTGCGAGGGCCTTCACTCTTACCTACAGGGGTGGGATGGAGCTTTCTGGGACTATGGGATAAGGTGATGCCACTGCAAGCAACATCCTCAACATGATGACATCACAGGAAATGATATCATCATGCACTCTGGTATTTTGGGGGAAACTCTATTGTTACCACAGAGATTTGCCCATAATACCAGAGCACTACCATGCGATGTCCGCAGCTTGATGACATCTCTTCCATGTGACACCATTGCATTGGGGACATCATGCCGAGTCATGGCTGTTGGGGATGGGGCTTCCTCCCACCAGCCAGCTGGCAAAATCAAGGGATCCCATGCGCCTACCTAGAGGCTGGCAACCCTATGCCTGTAGCACCATGGCACATGTTGACACCTTGCCTGGTGCCTGCCAAGTGCTCTTAGAAACTGGGCAGGGTAAGATGAGGCTTTCCCCCAACAAAATTTCCAATTGACCATTGGAAATTTGATTGGCTTTCCAGATTTATAACAATGTTGCTTTAGCAGCAGCTGCCAGCCACCACAGCACAGGGACTGTCACTATGTGACTGAAAGTAAGGCATGGCAGCCATTTTGTGGCTGTGCCCACCATACTGTATCAGAATTCCAAGGATGCCCGAAGGATCAGATCTGTTGGGGACCCCTGGCTTATTGGATGTGACTCTGTTAAAGGAAGCTGGAACTTTCATATATTTGGGCTAAGGCTTAGAACACACTCTAAAGCAGTAGTAAGCAATCCTTTTGCACAGTTCTGCAAAACCTACTTGTGAAGGTGTTAGTGAGTCAGCAAATCAAAATGCAGGGGAGGGGAAGAGGGCTTTTCTCAGGAAGACACAAGCAAGAGGAGCTTCGGTGGTGCCTCCAGCACTTCATGGATTCACATCAATCCAAAATGCTCCAATGTGCTCCTGTAAGGCATACATGCTAAGGGCAACCTATCCCTTTATTGAACAGTGAATTGGATCCAGCACAAGGTGTTAGCAGCGGCAAAGCTCCCCCCTTTTACCTACTTCTAGCAGTGCTTTCAGATCCCAGGAAAGTTCATTTCCAGGTCATGGGACCCATGTGGATTAATAAACAGGGGGGTCAGGAGGCTGCCATGGTGGGGGGACAGAACCATCCTTCTTTTCTGCCAGCTGACAGGAGGGAGTGATTTCACCTTCTTGCCCTTTGACATTCCAGTTAACCACCTTGCATGGCTATTACTCCATATGGGTCCTTTGATTCCAGTAATGAACTTTCTCAGGGTTGGAAATGGATCCTTGCACAATCCTTGTGCTGAATTCAAACCAGTGGCCTTACTGTAGTTTAATTCTATAACCTCCACCCCTCTCTTAGGGTTTCCAACCTCCAAGCAGAACCTGAAGATCTCCCAGAATTGCAACTGATCTCCATACTATAGGGATAAGTTCCCCTAGAGAAAATGGCTGCTTTGGAGAGCAGACTTCATGATGGTATACCCTGCTGAGGTCCCTCCCTGTGTCTATCCCCCAATCTCTAGGAATTTCCCTACCCAAAGTTGGTAACCCTCCCTCCATACTCACTCTCCTGTTACTCCTCCCCTCTGTCATTCCTCTTGTCTTTCGACTCTTCTCTCTTTCACCTCATAATGGGGAAACCACATCTTGTTCCCCCATCTGAATTCCTCCAGCATGTTTGCCCCCTTTCCTATTGCATCTTGGGCACATATGCAAGAATCCATTCCTACAGTGCTGAATACAAGTCTTGAGAAATATCTCAGAGCCGACCCTTAAGGTTAACCCGACTCCCTTGCTCTTCCTCCACTTTCTATGGCTAAACCCACGGCAAAGTCTACTGCTGGCCCCCAAGGATCTCATGAGAACAACTGCCAGCTGGAACATATGGCCCTTTATAACTGCTATCTAACGATTTTCCCTGGCTCTCATGAAACACGCTGTCTCCTTGCATTATGACTATTTCTGCCGTATTCAAATGCACGCAGGGAAATATAAAAACACCCAATGTCTCTTTTTTACAAAGCGAAGCTTCAGTCATGGCTGCCAACTCAATATCCGCAATCATCACCGCATCCACAGGAGACATCTGTGGAATTAAGTAACAGTTACCAGGATGGTGTAAACGTAATTCATAATCAAGGCAAGCTCTGGCTGCCCAAGTGATAACAAGACGGCGATGCAAAAGCTGAGCACCAGATTCCATTAGGAAATGATGGATTAATCCCAGGGTTTAGCTGAAAAGAACACATACGGTTGGCAACACATTCTTGATATATACTATAAGAATGTTAATTTTCTTTATGTGCTTCCTAAATCTCCAGATTATGAGTCACTTATGTGCACCTAAAATGTACAGTACAATTGTTATAGGTGTGTAAATCTTATTAATGTTCTCTCCAAGGGCTTGAAGACTGGCTCCAGCTTACTGTTGAGTGTATATTCAGTAGCAAATCCAGATGTGTACTGCATTATGCTTGAAAACTTAAAATGGCAAAGATTTCTGCTGCCGTGTACAGGTTCTTTGTACAGAAGCTTGGCACTTTGCTGTCATCAGCTGAGATGCACTGAGATGCATCTAACTAGTCAGGCAGCCAGGATACAAACATCCTCCCACAGGATCTAGGGATGCTATGAGCTTCATAGCAAACAGATTCAGCAGGTGAACTTACCATGCTCAACCGCTGCAATCAATTGTGAGCCGAACCTCAAATGTAGCCACCTTGGAGATTCCAGGCTCAAACTGCTGCTGAAGATCTTTGCGGCTGCGAAGGAGACCTGTAGTGTTTCAGTTTTGTTTCCTCCTTCCTTGTAAGCCCCTTCTGCATCTGCACAGTAAAAAAGTAAAAGTAGTCCCCTGTGTAAGCACCAAGTCATCACAGCAGATGAAAATTAATCTTCCCCCAGTGTCATGGCCTGAGCAGGTAATTCAATGACACCCAGAGGGTATTAGGACTCGCATAAGGCTGTGCAAGAATGCATATAAATTTGACAATAACATGGACATGAACATCAAATAGTACAGTGGGTGGATAGATAGATAGATAGATAGATAGATAGATAGATAGATAGATAGATAGATAGATAGATAGATAGATAGATAGATAGATAGATAGATAGATAGATAGATAGATAGATGATGGATGGATGGATGATAGATGGATGGATGATAGATGGATGGATGGATGATAGATAGATAGATAGATAGATAGATAGATAGATAGATAGATAGATAGATAGATAGATAGATAGATAGATAGATAGATAGATAGATAGATATGGATGATAGATAGATAGATAGATATGGATGATAGATAGATAGATAGATAGATAGATAGATAGATAGATAGATAGATAGATAGATAGATAGATAGATAGATAGATAGATAGATAGATAGATAGATGATAGATAGATAGGGATGGATGGATGGATGGATGGATGGATGGATGGATGGATGGATGGATGGATGGATGATGGATAGATAGATAGATGACAGACAGACAGACAGACAGACAGACAGACAGACAGACAGACAGACAGACAGATAGATAGATAGATAGATAGATAGATAGATAGATAGATAGATAGATAGATAGATAGATAGATAGATAGATAGATAGATAGATAGATAGATAGATGATAGATAACCACAGATTATTTGTTCACTGCTGACCAGTATTCAGTAAGAAGAGGCATGTAGGGGTGGAGGAACGTTTTTTTGGGGGGGTTGGAGCCCAGAAGCAAGTTTTTTTTGGGGGGAGGGGTAAGAAAGAAAGAGCACAATAAAATTTAGAGGTTCCGGAGCTCCACTCCTGTGAGCTCTTGTCCAAAGTGAGGCCTGGCTACTGCCATGTCCAAATGTTTTTGAGTAATAGCACCTGGCTGTCAGATAGCTTCAGAGGGTAGCCATTTTGGTCTGCAGTAGAATAGTTTGATTTGAGTCCAGTTTTAGTAGCATCTTAGAGACCAACGAGATTTTCAAGACAGAAGCTTTTGAGATTGTCAAATGTTAATTACACTAAGGACTTAAAATGCTAGGCTGCAGGAAGGGATTCATGATACAAGTGAAACAGTCTATCCCTTTTCAATTCACCAAACATTTCCTTTCTTGATTCACCAAGAATTTCGGGGGCAGTCTTGTGTAGATAGCAGAAAGCTGCTGCCAAAAGCTGTGTTGTTTTTTTAATATTTGTATATCATACATTTAAATGCTATGTTTTGCATATGTATTATTGTGAGCTTGCTCAAGGGACTGTTGTGAACCAAAGATGGGACAGAAATTCTTTAAATGAAAAAAAAAATCATACTAACATGGCTATATTTGATAGCAAAAGGTTGGCCCCTTTGTGAATAGCCACCTCTGCACCATGTAGTGGCTCAGTACACATGCCCCTCAATCTCAGAAAGAAAGGGTGAGAAATTGTCTTTGTCCTGTTCTTCATTCTTTTCTTCCTTTACTGTCCTCACCCTTTGAAGTTCTGAGGCTGCTGATGACATTTCAAGTTCTTTCTGCCTTGTTTTTGCTGGGTTCAGCTGAAGACTCTTCTGGGCTTGCAAAGCTGCAAGGAAAATCTGGAATGGATTTTCCATTAAGGTCTCTGCACCCAGATAGACTGGTCTATCTGGACTCAGAGATCTTGATGGAGAATCCAGTTCATGTTTTCCTTGCAATTTTGTGCTGCAATGTGTTTCAATGGAGTAGAACTAAAGCAGTTTCACTTTTGCAGTTATTATGGCCAGTTGCAAATAAAGGGTTGATGCTTTGAGCCAGCTTGTCTTTACTGAATGGACCTGAGAACTGGTGTCTAGTGAATACCTGTGGATATTACATTGGAGAGCCATTGCCAATCAGAGTAGATGGGGTGGGGTGGGGGAGAAGCTTGCAATGCCCAGCCATTTCATGTTTTTCTAGTCTCAGAGTATTTTATATTTTTAATTTCTCCTGTGATCCTTGTGCCTCTTCTTCATATTTTATTTTTAAAACTGCATTGCCCAATCCCAATATTCCCCCACCTTTCCATTTTAAACAAAATAACCCAGGAGTTATAAGCTTGTATTTTAAGGTAAATAATATCTTTAATTGTGTTTATCTGTATCCTCTATAAAGTTTATATCTCTGTTTATGACATGCATGGCTTGGCCCCATGAAGTCCCATTTATGTCAGATCTAGCCCTCATAACAAATGAGTTCAACACCCCTGCTTTAAGCTCAGCTTTTTCTTACATCAGTTTGCAGAAACCACGGAAGCAATAACAAAGATGGTTTGTATGGCAAAGTGAAGTTCTCATGGCCTTGGACAACTACACACAGGCACAGACATCCTCAACTAAGAAGGTTTGTTCCAATTAATTAGCCTATTTATCACTCCTATGTTTTCCTTTGCAGCAGTTAATAAGGGTCCTTTGTACTCCTGCAAGACACAAAACATATGGTTACAGTAAATCTAAAGATGGGAACAGATGATCTTGAGTTAAAGAATTCAGAGGAGAGAAAAATTTCAGTCAATTTCTGGGGAAATTGTCATATTGTTTAATTGCCAACTGATCCCCCCCTCCCTTCTATGTTTGTTCAGCAAACTCCTTAATTCATAATGAATCCAATTTCAGCTGATACTCTCTTGGTCTGGCAAATTGTACAAGCGTGCACATTTAATTTAATTCCAGGAAAACTCTCAACAAAGCATCCCCATATTTTAAGACATTTTGAAACAGCAAGGGTATTCTTCTCTCAGACAAAGATGCAGCCAAATTGATTGTGTCTGGAGAAGAATTTATTAGTCTACAAAATCAGAAGCAACACAATATATTTTAATATAAAAATGTAGCACAGAACGGAATCTACTCCCACATCTGCAGGTAATGCTGCTTTAACCCTCTGGTGCCACAGAGTCTTATACTAAAATGCTAGAGCATCCCCGCATGATGGTCCCAGCATGACCATATCACTTCTTGGTGATGTCATGCGCCATCAGAGCTCTTCAAGGATAGGGCTCCCTCACCAGCCAATCCTGTAGAGGCCCTGAGATTGGGGGGGGGGGGGGGAACTGCCCCCAGAGGGAGGTTGGAAACCCTAGTAACAAATGAGGCTCAGGTGCTTATTACCCTCCGCCTTGAAACACAGGAGGTAAAGACTTAGGGTGGAGTTTCAGAAGAGAAGGCTGAGCATGCATCTTCTGGCTCACCATCAGCTGCTTGATGAAGATGAGTAGCTGCAAGGCTAAGTCTAAGCAGCTGGCTGCAATGGAGACCTGTTCTATAGATAGGTATAAAAGCCAGTCAAGGGTAGTGTCCCATATGGAAGCATCAAGTCATCCTGGGAGACTTTGTGACTACCGCTCTTGAACCTTGACTATTCATGTGACCTTGGACTAGTTTTGGACCTTGATTTTGGCTTGTGATTAGGGCTTGGACTTTGACCTCTAGACTCCCTGACTACACTCTCTCTGAATGACTCTGGTAACACATCCCTGGCTGATAGACCTTTGATCTGAATGGGAGAGGTGGGCGGCGGATGGCATTTCCCCTTCACCGCTAGCATTTCGAGACCCTGGCTGCATTACAGTTCACCAAGAAACAAAAGAGTAAATTGGGTGGTATGTAGCTGTAGCCACACTGATTGCTCTCATTAAGACAGCTGGAGATCAGCCAGTAAAAATTAGTATATAGACTTCTCTGTGATAACATTACTCTACTTGTTCACCAGCTTGCACATGGGAAACGAACTCACAGTGTGAACCAGTCCTCGATTTCTTGCAAAGCAAATGTTTTGCCTGTGACTCAGACCAGATGGGTGAATAAATTAATTCAGCCCAATTCACTGCTGGCTTATATTTTTGTAAAGTGAAAAGTTTGAGCTTTTACATTCAGGGCTCCCCCCCCCCCCCGAAGAATTTTGAAACAAAATTCTCAAAAACATTTAACATTTGTGAGAGGCACCCATGTGTTTCTCCTTCATTTCCCTCTTGAGAGTTCTGGCACCTCTGGTTACATTTATACATCTGGAGTTTCAGTGCTCCAGTTTGCCCCTGACTGAAATAGGAAGTCCCTGTCAATAAGTACTACCCATAGTGACTGAGGGGAAGTTCCATGTTCAGAGACACTAAACTTCTGCATCCCAGAGCCAAAAGGCAACATCAGGGGAAGGCCTCAGCCTGTAGGCCCTGATGCTGGCCGTCCAGGTGAATTGTGTGAGACAGTATGCGGGACTATATGGACCACTGATCTGATCCAGCATGGCTCTTCTTATGTTCTTATGAAATCACAGCTCCACCATGAAATGACAAGGATGTCTCAGTCAAGCATCTCTCTTAGCTCCTTCCTCTCAATCAACAATACAGGACAATAATCTAAGATGAAGATATTTCATAGTTTCATATTCCCCGTGATTATGTAGGTGTGTGAAAGTAGGAAAATGAAGGAAGCTGACAGGAAGAAAATTGATTCCTTTGAAATGTGGTGTTGGGGAGAATTTTACAGATACTGTGGATCCCCAAAAAGACCAATAAGCAGGTTCTAGATCTAAATCAATTAATTCTCCTTAGAGAAGCCTGAATTCTCCCTAGAAGCTATAATGATTAAAATGAGGCTAT
Organism: Heteronotia binoei; assembly: GCF_032191835.1. Taxonomy (NCBI): domain Eukaryota; kingdom Metazoa; phylum Chordata; class Lepidosauria; order Squamata; family Gekkonidae; genus Heteronotia; species Heteronotia binoei. Next base: position 29,585,116 of record NC_083226.1, read on the forward strand.
AATGATTACACTGAGGTAATTGTACCTTCGTCACTTAATGAGAAGACAAGATCCACAGGAAAAGACAATGCTAAGAAAAGTTGAAGACAGCAGGAAAAGACTCCAACATGAGACGGATTGACTCAATCAAGGAACCCACAACCATCAGTGTGAAAGACCTCAGCAAGGCTGCTAACGATAGGGCATTTTTGAGGTCAATAACTCATATGGTAACCATAAGCCAGAGGCCATAATGGCAGAGGTGTTCTAAGAATAATTCTGCTAATACATATGAAGCTCTTGGGACATTCTAATGTGCCATTGCACTGAAATGCTGAACACCATTCTTTTTAAAAGTGACACCGATTTCAAAGGTGGGCCTCTCTCGTTTAGATAACATTGGCCTTCCACTGCAGAGTTACACATGCCCTTCCCAGCAAATAAAGCCACATGCATTCGTAGTAGGAGGGAAAAGGATGGTTAAGGGAGTCCATAATCACAGTATTCAGCAGGCACATTTATACACATTTCTTGCTGGGTTTGTGGCTTTTCATAAAATCCAATTTTCAGCTGCTCTGGGAGTGCCCTTCAACAGGCACGGGTGCCAGATAATAGGCAATGCGCTGTGCAATTACAAAGTGGCAGATCTTGTCAAACAAGCCCGTGAAAAGATATTGCTTCTCACTTAAGGAGAATCATTAAGCAGTCTGTGGTCTTTCTGCAAGGATACGGGACTTATTTCTTCAGCAAAAGACTTGGTGTATTTTGGAGAGCCACTGAGTGATTTTTTAAAAACCTTGTTGACTGCATGTCCTTTGACTTGCAAGCACTGCTCTCTAGATAAATGGGAGCGGGGAGCAGCCAGGATGGAAGGATAAAGAATGAAATGTCTCAAAAATAATCGAGTTCCACTTTCTTTCACTTATTAATGCATGCATTCATTTATTCCACGTTTAGACCCCTCTCAAGTGGGTTCCTTAATATCTGGAATTAATCAAACTTATTAGAAATCTCTTAGCACAGTAAAGATGGCCCTGCATTTCAGAAAATCTGCATCCCAATTGTTATGAAATCACAAACGAAGCTGCAGACAACAATAAAAGGAAAACAGATGGGGAAAATGTGTGCAATAAAAAGGATTGAATAAAAGGCATCTGCAAGAAAGTCATAAATACCAAAGGACTGATGGGGGCTGCATTCCCCCAAAAGGTAGGATTGCAAGCTCTCGGTTGTGAAATTCCTGGAGATTCTGAAGTGAAGCCTAGGGAGAGTAAGGTTTGAGGACAGGAAGGATTTCAGCAGGCTATAATGCTCCAGAGTCTATTCTCCAAAGTAGCCTTTTCCTCCAGGGGAACAGATCTCTGTCATCTGGGAATGAGTTGTCATTAAAGAAGATCCCCAGGCCCCCCTGGAAGTTGGCAACCCTACCTGAAGGAGCCAATTCAGGCTTGGGTGGGTGTTTTTAATCCTGGTATAAACCTGGGGGCAGAGGTCTATTCCCTGATAGGCTGCAGCTTCCATAGGTTTTCATACAACAAAACAGATACTTCAGCATAATATTCAAACACAATGAGAGATCCCCTCTTGTGCCTCTATATTCAGATGTGAAATTGTGTATGTAGCAGAGCGAAAGCATTCCACGCCTTCCAAATTTAAGATTTTCTTAAGGGAATCTTTTGAAACTTTCCCCACTAGGCACTCTGCTCTTCCAAAAGTCTACTCGTGCTTTCAGGCACCTACGCTAAACTAAAGAATGAAAAGTCCGCCATACCTAGAATTCCACACTTCGCCCTGACCCAGACAGCTCCAAGATAAGCTGATCTCATCAAATCTCGGAAGCTAAGCAGAATTGCTCCTGGCTAGTATTTGGATGAAAGACCACCAAAGCAGTGGTCATTTCGTAGAAAAAGGTGCCAGAGTTCATTAGCACACCTCATTTGCATAATTCATTTGCATATGCCACACACACCTGACATCACTGGAAGATGCACTCAATTATATCACCTCAGCACCTACCTTAAAATGCTTCTTGAATTATAATTGCCATAATCAAACCTTACCCCCAGGCCTCGGATTCAGCGGGAGCTCAGAGCAGCACAGCTCCTGAACCTTTCTGAGAGTTCCATCTCCTCCTTCCCACCTTGTCTATTGAATAGTAGGTGCAGCTGCATAACAATCCCTGGATGAGCTCCACCACCTTTTTTCTACAAAACGACCCCTGCTTACCCCATCATACGTTTTAAATGACTTTCTCCTATGTGGCCACAGTGGCGTGAAGAAGATTTCCATCTATCTTCTTTACATGTTTGGTTATGTCCCCATTTTCTGTGGGGAAACGTATTAGAAAGTTTGTCAAATCTTAGAGTTCAGCAAAATTCTCAAAGGGGGATCGAACAATGGAGCCCAGAAGCGAGTATTTGGCAGCAGGGGGTGGGTGGCTGGGCAAGGGGTAAGAAAGAAAAAGGTAAAATTTAGAGGTTCCAGACCTCCACTCCTGTGAGCTCCTGTCCAAAATGAGGCCTGCCACCAAGGAACACCAGGATTGTGACACGCAAGCAGGCAATGGCAAACCACCTCTGAGCATCTCTTGCCTTGAAAACCCTGGGATTTGCCTAAGCTGGCTATGACTTGATGGCACTTTCCACTACCATGTTCTGCATATCACTGAACCTGTAAGGAAGAAAGCCTTTCACAAGCATCTTCCTGACTGTATAAGCTGGGATGCAAACAGAAGGCTATTGTACTACAAATAACATTTGGTTGCTTGTTGATTGACCAGAGCGCTTCAAATTTCTCTTTGCAGATTACGGACCCTAGATGCATTAAACCAATAGCTTGGTTTTCTTGGCCAACGGAGTTCTGAATTGCGCATTTCACCTTTTTAATAACCTCAGGGCTGGGCAGAAGTTCCAGAATCTTTTCAGTTATAAGCAAAACTATGTTGTTTTGAATGCGATCGCATGAGAAGCAGCCAGAGATTCATGGGTTTCCTCCCACTGAACTCCCACACAGAGGCTTAATTATTTACTCGTTTTTATCATTTCCACCCCCTTTTTTCTACCCAACTGCGCATTTAAGTGACTCAAAAATTTATCTTGGAACACTATAAGCACTGGAAAAAAAAGCTATTTTTAAGTGCCATTTAATAAAAGCACAATAATGAAAGAACAACATTAACACAAAATTGTGCATAATAACACCACTGTACTTTATTCCACTTTTGAAAGGCATGGAGTTGCTGCCTTGATGCTACCCAGGGCCAAATCATATGTTACGAAATCCTCATGTGTTCCATAGACAAATGAGGTCTGGTAGTTTGGTCCTTGGAACTTGATTCCCAGATGAGTAGGGACCCCAATTCAGATCAGGACTAAAATGTACAAGGAAGGGAAGAGGAGGAGGGGTATACCCCACCCTTCTCTCTGAATCAGAGTCTCAGAGCGGCTTACAATCTCCTTTATATTCCTCCCCCACAGCAGACACCCTGTGAGGTGGATGGGGTTGAGAGAGCTCTCCCAAAAGCTCCCCTTTCAAGGAAACTCTGTGAGAGCTTTGGCTGACCCAAGACCATTCCAGCAACTGCAAGTGGAGGAGTGGGGAATCAAACCCAGTTCTCCCAGATAAGAGTCCATGCACTTAACCACTACACCAAACTGGAGGGCTTAAGTCTCTCCCTCCTCCGCCCCCCCCCCCCAAGTTTCCTCACCTGAAGCTTCCAAGGAGTTCTTATTTAACTGGGTTGGGAAACTTACATGCAGGCCTTTAACCAAGATTTTCTAAACTAGGGGGGTGCTGGGGTTCTGGGGGGACTGCTAGTGGTTTAACCCCCCTCTCTGCTCAGCTGGCAGGCAGCCGCCCTGAGCCTGCTTCGGCAGGGAGGGCGGGATATAAATTAAAAATTATTATTAAAAAAATTATTATATTATAGGGGAGGGAGACAAGGCACAGAGGGAACTGATGGGGAGGAGAAACTGCATGGTTGACACTGGTCACCCCAGGATCCCTCACCCTCTGGAAGGGGACCAGCAGGCTGGGGTAGGGTTCCCCCAATTTTTGGGCTTCCAACTCACCACCACAGAACTGGCCAGTGGGGGAGCCCCACCCCTGAAGAGCACCAGCATGCCGCAGTGCACCAAAACTGTTTTAATTGATTAAATTGTTTATACTGTTGACCTGATGAATTTGTTTAAATGTTTAATTGACTGAGTAAGAGCCCCGTGGCACAGAGTGTTAAAGCTGCAGTACCGCAGTCCTAAACTCTGCTCACGACCTGAGTTCAATCCCCGGCAGAAGCCAGGTTTTCAGGTAGCCGGCTCGAAGATGACTCAGCCTTCCATCCTTCTGAGGTCGGTAAAATGAGCGTAGATGACTGAGGAAGGCAATGGCAAACCACCCCGTAAAAAGTCTGCCATGAAAACGTTGTGAAAGCAAAGTCACCCCAGAGTTAGAAATGGCTGGTGCTTGCACAGGGGACCTCTCCTTTCCTTTCCTTTCCTTTTCTTAATTGTCTACATTGTATTGTTACTATGATCTGCTCTTCTGTTGTTGTGAGCCGCCCTGAGCCTGCTTCTGCCGGGAGGGCAGAGTATAAATCTAATAAATCAAATCAATGTGCTGCATGATGATGTCTCCCAAAAGTGATGTTATCGCATCAGGCATGTCGCGGAGGAAGGGGGCCACTGTAGCATTTGGGGAAAACCGTTTGATAAGATTTCTTATCCAGATCCAGTCCAGATTTCTGCCATTTGAGTCTACCATCTCATTAAATAAGATTTGCTCCTTTTTTAAATGCCTGAAAGAAGAACCACTAGGCTGATGAATCTCTGGCGCAGGAACAGGACAACAAACAAGTGGTTAAACTATATCAACAAGGGAACTGCAGATGTACCCAGGTGCTGTAACATTAGGGCTGTGTTTAAGCTGCATTTGTCAAAACAAGTAAGGCTACACCCTCGCCCAGGAAATGGGTTTGGGTCAAAGCTTTGATTGAGCCTGAATTACCTCCGCTGTTTCAGTAGTGCTTTCCTAAGGTTTTTCCCCCCCTCCTCTTTTCATCATCGCACTCCTGCTGATATCATATGTGACATCTCTATATAACTCTTCTAAATTGGGTAATGCCACAGTAATGTACACAAATCAGGAGTATGCCAATTTATTGAAAAGTCTGATTAATCTGTCTGGAGCAGCAGAAGATGGCCATGCATACGTAATAGGTGCTTGTTTCCCTGGGGCTGAGTCCGTCTGCCATTCAGACGAAGGCAATGAAGATAAGCTAAGGAGAGAAGGAGATAGTGCACTTCTGCTTCTTAGTACTTGAGCAGAACTAAAAGCAATCGCCATAGGGCTTTTTTTTTGAGCAGGAACACACAGAAATGCAGTTCCAGCTGGCTTGGCGTCATGGGGTGTGGTCTAATATGCAAATGTGTTCCTGCTGGGCTTTTTCTACAAAAAAGCCCTGTGCAAAACAATGGTGATGTCAGGGGTGTGGCCTAATATGCAAATGAGTTCCTGTTTATCACTTTCCCCCCTCCTATAAAAAAAAGCCCTGGTAATCAGTGTCCTGGCTTGGATGAAAAGGGGAGCTGAAGTTAACTAATGTCAGGCTGCTTAAAAATCTTGGGGGTTTTGCTTCTGATGGGAGTCACCAAGTGGGGTTGCTGGCTCTCAATTGGGCAATTTCTGAAGATTTGGGGAGGGTGGAGTATGTGTAGACTTTATTACATGTGCATTGCCCCTCATTTATAGGGTTCCTAATCTCCACTATTACACTAATCTTCCACTATTACAACTAATCTCCATAGGACAGAGCAGATCACCTGGAGAAAATGGCTGCTTTAGAAAGTGGACTCTGGCATAATACCCCATTGGTCCCTTCCCAAGCCCCACTCTTCTCAGGCTCCACACCCAAAATTTCCAGGTATTTCCCAGCACAGAGCTGACAACCTGTTCTGTATGCTATGTCCTTCTTGTGCTGCTGTCTAGGAGTTCCTGCCAGGCTCATTGGAGCACTTAGGACTGAGCTTGGGGATGAAGGAACAATGGGGAGCAGGATCCAAATCCCTGCTTCCCTGGTCCAATCATCATCCCCCTGCTGGTTCAAATGACCCAATGGCATCCTAGCGCGGGAACTTGGGACTGCATATAGTTGGCCTCATTGGCTCAGTTAAGTAGTCTTTAGTTTAACCGTTGCCATGCTGTATCTCAACAAAGCTGTGATCACTCCAGCTGCATCTCTCCATGCATAGGACCCACTATATTACTCATTTAGCCCACACATGGATTGATGAGCTTGACTCTCCAAGGCACATGCACAGGTTTTTCAAAAAGAAGAAGAGATGTTTTTATAACCCACCTGTCACTATCTGAAGGAGTCTCTGAGCAGTTTACAATCACCTTCCCTTCCTCTCTCCACAACACACATCCTGTGAGGTAGGTGAGGCTGAGAGAGTTCCGAGGGAACTGTGACTGACCCAAGGTCACCCAGTTGACTGCATGTGGAGGAGTGGGGAATCAAGCCTGTCTCTCCAGATTAGAGTCCGCCGCTCTTAACCACTACACTACACTGGCTCTTGACACCCATGTGTCAGTCATACGTTGCCTGTTTGCTACTGGAAACACCAGCTTAATACTGGTCAGCTGCGGGGGGAGGCAGTGACACAAAACGCTACACAGAAAGTGGAGCCACTTCAAGTGGTATTGTACAGCCCAATCAACATACAGGGAGTAAGTAGGCAGCATGGGGTGGCAGAGCACTTGTGCATAGCCAAATCTGAGCTAACAGATGGATTTGTACCTGTGCAGGTAAACCCTTGTTCATCCAAACAAATCCCGTTCTCCACATTCAGACCACATAATTGTTTAAAGTGTTCTCATCAAATACCCAGCAAAGAAACCTTGATAAATTGCAAAGCCTTGTGGAGTTCAACTTTATATGTGACCAGGAGGGAGAGAAAAAGATTCCATCAGCAAATTGCCAGGAAGGAAAAGACGAGTGTTTCATCTTCTATAGAATCATTCTTCAATTCAAGGAGGTATTTGGGAGAAAACAAGAAGTGACTGCTAGCAACACATCAATAGAAGCCTTGCAAATGAGGGCAAAATTGTGGTAGTGCCTTTGAAAAGCATAGCTTTGAAACACACATCACAATAGAATGGTTCTGACATACGCTTTCCTGGCATTTTCTCAAAGAAAAAATCTCTAGCTAGTGCTGAGGATCAGGTGCAGGGGGGAGAGGCTGCTTAAACCAGCCGGTGGGTAATCTGCAGCTTTAAAAAAAGTCCCTGTAGAAATGTATTTGGCATCCAAAAATTTGACAAATTGTTTCAAACTGAGATGTGAATCTGTCCCACCTCACCTTTCCAGCTCCTGGTCATGTGCTTTTCTCCTGCTTTTGCCCACTGGCTTCTTCAGTTTCCCTCCCCATTCAAAGTAGTAAAACTATGTATGGAATGCTCATAGGGGAGGGACGGTAGCTCAGTGGTAGAGCATCTGCTTGGTAAGCAGAAGGTCCCAGGTTCAATCCCTGGCATCTCCAACAAAAAAGGGGTCCAGGCAAACAGGCATGAAAAACCTCAGGTTGAGACCCTGGAGAGCCACTGTCAGTCTGAGTAGACAGTACTGACTTTGATGGACCAAGGGCCTGATTCAGTATAAGGCAGCTTCATATGTTCATCACTTATGTTCACCTGGCCGCTATTGTATCCTGTTGTGTTGTCTGCCAGGACATGAGGCATTGATGGGAGGAAATGGAGCACAAAAAGAACTGTGCTGATGTTGTGCTGGCATGCCTACATAATTTCTGGGTTTTTTTAAAAAGGAAGTGACACAGAAGACTCTCTAGTATTTTGCAGAAATGCTATGGTAAAACCCACTATTTCCCCTTTGTTAAAACCTTAGGTGCCACCTGTAAAAAAAATGGTAATGACAGGGTGGGCGCTTTAGCATTTTGCAAAAACTCTATAATAAAACTAAGAGTGGCCCCTGTCATTTCCACTTTTTTACAGAATGTACCTAAGTGCACCAGCACAACCCCAATGAGTCAGGCCCTGTCCTCATTTCCTCCCAGATGTTACCAGCTGACAACTCTAGTTGTACAGGCTCAGAATGGAGGTGGGGTTTACATGAAGAAACGCTCAACCGTAATGAAAAATACTCTCTTACACAGAAATTTAGATGTTAAGGAAGGGAAGGGAAAGGCTCTAGCACAGTGGTTCTTAACCTTTAATCTGCTACTGCCAACCCTGGCTTGAGAAGTTCCTAGAGATTTGGGAGTGGTGCCTAGAAGGTTGGTAACCCTATTTACAAACCAGGATGGGATGCGTCTGAAGAGCCAGTACACACCAAGGAGTGTCAATCTTCAACAGCAATGGAGTTTAGGTTTTTTTCCCCCAAGCAAATATACATGGCTTGTTCTGGCATCAATTGCTCTCCCCTTAATACTAGGCAAAAGCAGCTGCTGCAAGAGCAAGGTAGGGGGTCCAATTCTATGAGCCCCCAAAGAAGGTGCCCCTATCCATTATTTCCAATGGAGGGAAGCCATTTAAAAAGTGTGCGGTCCCTTTTAATGAGATGGTCAGAGCTCCCTTTGGACAATTCTGCATGTCACAACCTGGCTTCTGGCTCCACCTCCAAAGTACCCAGATATTTCTTGAATTGGACTTGACAACCCTAGGTATTTCCTAACCTAGAGCTGGCAACTCTCTTAGCTTTTTGTCCCAGGGGGAGGGTGCATGTGCAGCATAACACTCCCTGAAGCCATTGCAGCTTGGGGAAAGGGTAGCTGGGTGGGAAGTCTGGAGCCTCCCTCTCCTGATTCCACGGACCCAATCCAAATCAGTTCCTGTGACAGATGGGTAAATTCCCTGCAGCTGCTGTCTGGCTGCAAGGAGAGCAAGGAAGGCCTGACTTTTGACCAAAGGTATTGCATAAATTGCCCCATATTGAAGGGTTTGACAGAAGGTGACTCCCCAAGCAACTGGAAGTGGCTCTCCACCCATCCATTACTGCCATTGTTATCACTTTCTTTTCTTTCCCTTTTAAGCTACAGCAGCTTGTGAAGGAGAAGTAGAATTGCCAAATCCAATTCAAGAAATACCTTGGGACTTTGGGAGTGGAGCCAGGAGACTCTGGGGTGGAGCCAGGAGACATTGGAGGTGGAGCTAGGAGTAAGGCTGTGACAAGCACAATTGAGCTCCAAAGGAAGTTCTGGCCATCACATTTAAAGGGACCACCGCACGCCTTTTAAATGCCTTTCCTCCATTGGAAATAATGAAGGATAGAGGCGCCTTCTTTGGGAGTTCATAGAATTGGACCTCCTGGTCCAATCTTTTTGAAACTTGGAGATTCATTTGAGGAGAGGCATTGGATGCTATGCTGAAAATTTGGTGCCTCTACCTCAAAAGACAACCCACCCCCCACCGAGCCTCAGATACCTAAGCATCAGTTTTCCATTATTTCCTATGGGAATCAGTCTCCATAGGGAATAATGGAGTGTCCAGCAGACATCCCCTCCCCCCCTCTTTCTGATGACCCTGAAGCGGGGGGAGGGTCTCCAAACCGGCGGATCCCCTGCCCCCACCTGGGGATTGGCAACCCTAAGGAGAAGGAGGCGGCATATAAACACATGCACACCTCTCTTTAGGATGAGAGGAAAAAACTGCACCAGCACTCTTTCCCATTCATTTCTCCTTCTCCACATGTAGGCACCTGTTCTAGATGGGAAAGAAATGTGCTTTTGTCTCATGCCCCCCTGCTTTGAAGCTGCTGTTTTGCCTCTTACAGGAACAACATCCTGTAAATGTGGTTTTCCACCTCCCTCCTGGATGGCAAGTTACAACCTGGTGTAGGGGTGGTTGTTTGCATTGAGAAAATGACAGAGGAAAAAATCTCCCTACCCCAAGCACTGAGGACCTGCCCTGAAACACTACAATTTGTGACTGGCTGTACCCACCAAGCTGCCATTTTGTGACCGATCACTCACAAGGATCTCTTAAAGAAATGAAGCAGCTCCCAGAAATATAACATCTGCCCTCCCCTGCGACAGTTTTCTATCCCATCCAGATCTCCTTGCACAGTATCCCTAGTGTCAAGTAGGGTTGCCAACTTCCAGGTGGGACCTGGAGTTTATATAGAGATACAACTCCAGACCACAGAGATCAGTTTCCCTGGAGAACACAGCACCTTCTGAGGCTGGACTCTGAGGCTGAATTCCCTCCTATCCTCCATATCCACCTCCTTACGATTCAGGGTTGCCACCTCCCAGTTGGCTCAAGTCGCCTTGAGCTTTTTGGAGTTTAGTGCCATCTTGAAATCTTACTGGAGACTTTCTGTCCCATTTGTCCATTGAGAACTCTATGTGCAGTCTTTGGATGCGCTGAAAAAAATCCTGTGGGTTTTGCAACTTTTTGCAACTTATTGATGCATCAGAAACACTTTGATATCTTTTCTCAGCCTTTGCCTTTGTTTGAGATATATAGTTGGAGCCCTCTATGCTAGAAGAGCATTCGAAGCAGGAATAATCAAGTCGACCTCCTGTTCATTGGGACTCCTTTGATGGAACTGTGAAACTTTCAGGGAATTGTTATTGCTATTTAGTCTTCTATTGAACATATTTGTATGATTTTGTTTCAATACATTCTTAGTTATTTGGTCACCATAACTTCGGTTGTGCTGTCTTTACCTCCCAGTTGGGAGCAGCTGGAAATCTGGGGGGTGAAGGCTGAAGAGGGCAGAGTTTGGGGAGGGGAAAGACATCAGTGGGGTACAGTGTCACAGAGTCCATCTTCCAAAGTGGCCATTTTCTCCAGGAGAACTGATCTGTGTTGCCTGAAAATCAGTTGTCATCCCAGATTATCTCCAGCCATGACCTAGAGGTTGGCAACTCTACTAGACTCCCCCCCCCAAAAAAAAAATCACTAGGAATTACACAACCTTGAGTTGGCAACCCTACGCCCATGGAGGCTGCAGGAAATAATACAGAGAGAGAGCTTTAAAAATAAATGAATAGATCATCTGCAAAGGCAATAGAAGTTTTTGCCAAGAAAAGCTGCTTTCTGGGATCTGTATAAATTATCAAAATTAAGTGTTTACATAATTTTTGTATTTTTTGTATCATGCATTCTGCAATGTTTACTATTTTGCATAATTTATGCTACTGCTCTTAATGAAGGAGCCGGATGGAGCAATGGAGCCCCCCAGAAATCATTGCCCACGCTCCCCTGAGCATATTTAGGGAGGAAAGAATTGTCTGTAAGAAAAATCTGCAATATTGCTATTCAGAATGCAAAAAAAAAAAATGATTCTTAGCACTTTGCATACCAACAAACAATTTTTAAAAAAAAATCCAGTGAGCTGACTAAAGGACAATTGAGTAGCAAGACATTCTGAAATGCCCGATGCCGAGATTACAAAACAGCAGACCAAAGCTTTTCTAATGACAGAACGGGGGGGGGGGGGGGAGGGAAGCATTTTTTAACTAATCAAATCAAAGTTCACATCTCCTGATGCGTATTTCCAACCAATATAGTTCCTGTTCCATAATTCTCATTACATATTTCACAACCTACACATTTCTCATTACAATTTTCTTTCCTTTCCCACAAATAAAGCAATAAAGATATATATGAAGTCTGCTTACAATACCGTACAATACCACCAAACGTATATTATCTTTAGGAAATTTCCTCGGAGACCAGCCTCAAATTGATATCACTGTCCAAATATAGTTCTCTGCTGTGAGTGAGAATTTACTATGCAGCCCCCTTACTATTTTGCTTTATTACTTTATTACTTAAGTCTTGTATTTCCGACAGTGTAATCCTAAACAGAAACTAGGGATGCCAGCCTTCAGGTAGGACCTGGGGATTGTCTGGAATTACAGCTTGTCTCCAGATTTCAAAGGTCAGTTGCCCTGGAGAAAATGGCTGCTTTGGAGGGGGAACTTTTTGGCAGTGTATGGCCCAGCGCTAGGGGTTCTCGGGCCCTAGGCCGAACCCCGTGCCCTCACCCCCACCCAAGTGTTCTATTCTATTCGAGCCTTGGGAGGCCTTGGCGAAATCAAGAAGGCAACAAGCATGAGGAGAGGGGGTGCCCTAGGAGGCTGCCTACTTGGCCTACTCCCATGCGCCGGCCCTGAGTGTACTCCCACTGAGGCCTTGTCCTTCCCCAAATCTCAGGAGTTTCCCAGCCTAGGTCCGGCAACTCTAATTAACGCTAAAATGATTCAGATTCAGATTATTTATTATTACGGTACAAAACAATTTAAGAAGCCAATCCATTCAATTCAGATGTACAAAGTGCTCAAACTTTTAGGCATGGATGTTACAGTAAAATAAAAGTATTTGGAAAAAAGGGAGCTTTGAAAAAAATTTAAGATATACAAAAAGGATAAAAACTGTCAACTTCGAAGTCCTTCCTTTACAAAATCATCACAAATTCTCCTGGCAGCTGCCAGAAATCCGGCGCAAACAAACGTAAATTAGGGGTTAGAGTCTGCTAACAATATATTTCTAGTTTTGGAGTACAAAAAGCCCCGGCATCACTTTAGCAAAGGATATATAAACTTGACACGTATGCTTTTGTACAGTCCACACTCAAGCAAAATATGGTCAATCGTTTCCACTTTATCTGTACAGCTAGGGCAAACCCGCTCTGCCATTGGCATCTGAATCTAATCTGAATCTGAATTAACACTCTTCTAAACCATTTTACTTCAGTGGACTTAAAAGACTGCAACTGTGTTTAGACTGCTCTGTAAGTTACTCAAGATCAGGACTTTTCTTTGAGCAGGAATGCACAGGAATTCAGTTCTGGTTGGTTGGCATCAGGGGATGTGGCCTGATATGCAAATAAGTTCCTGCTGGGCTTTTTCTACAAAAAAAGCCCTGCTCAAGATATTTTCCACGTTAACCAGGAAAGGTCACAGCTAATGTTTCAAAGTCTGTCCAATTTCTATGTATTTCTAGATAAACCTATTTATTTACAGGTTCTAAAATAATGAAAAATATCCATAATGAGTTCTTGATTTAATCTCTTCAAACATGAGAGTTTGCATTCAGCCTTAATAAAATCTGTTATGCAAGGCATGTTGTTTCTGTTCCAAACATTAGAGTTGACAAAGAACTGAGCTTCATGAAATTTATTACTAAAGATAATAGATACCTGGAGCCAAACTAATCATATTTCTCCAAGATCTTAGATCTTATCTGTCTTTTATCATTTCTACTTGTTGCAACATGTTTGTTTAAAAAACAATAATCAAGCTGAAAGAGAGATATCCACCCTATATTCCTCCCTAGATCATAGTGGATTGTTTCTTATAGAGGTAAACCAGTCTAGGCATTTAGTTGGAATTACTGTTCTGATAATATTTGCTGATAGTATGGACTAGAAGATGTCTGTTAAAGTTAGGGCTTTTTTGAACAGGAACACACAGGAACGCAGTTTCAGCTGGTTTGGTGTCAGGGGGTGTGGCCTAATACGCAAGTGAGATCCTGCTGAGATTTTTCTACAAAAAGCCCTGTGTGAAACAATGGTGATGTCAGGGGTGGGGCCTAATATGCAAATGAGTACCTGCTGGGCTTTTTCTATGAAGAAAGCCCTGGTTAAGGTTACCTTCTTGCAATAATTTAGCTTTCATTTGGGGAATGTTTTAAATTCTATGTATTTTTATTAATAATTCTATTGAACCATACTGTAAGAATGGCAAAAGATATGCCTAGGAAAATGAAATACAACAAGAAATATAAGTTTGGAGGAAAAATGTTGGAGATAAATTCCCAAGCCAAAAAAAAGCTTTAATTTGGCCCCCGTTTTAAACTTACCTGCCTTAATAATAGTTGAAAAAATCTGTTCCAAATTTGCATACTGACTCCAAAATAAATCACTAAATATTTTATACCATCAGTTCTCCATTTAGATTTTGTGAGATTCTTCTCCCACCAGGACCTTTCTAGAATAGATTGTAATCTAAGATGGCACACTTACCTGGGAGTAAGCCCCACTGAACACAGTGGAATTTACTTAAAAGCGGGCATGAATAGGATTGCAATGTAAATGGCTCAAGCACTGCGAAGTTCCACCCTGAAATTTCACCAAAATATGTCTAGGTAAGCAAAATGGTATGATATAGCCCAGTCTCATCAGATCTTGAAAGCTAAGCAGGGTCATAAGAACATAAGAGAAGCCATGTTGGATCAGGCCAATGGCCCATCCAGTCCAACACTCTGTGTCACATAGTGGCCAAATACACACACACACACACACACACACACTGTGGCTAATAGCAACTGATGAACCTCTGCTCCATATTTTTATCCAATCCCCTCTTGAAGCTGGCTATGCTTGTAGCCGCCACCACCTCCTGTGGCAGTGAATTCCACATGTTAATCACCCTTTGGGTGAAGAAGTATTTCCTTTTATCCGTTCTAACCTGACTGCTCAGCAATTTCATCGAATGCCCACGAGTTCTTGTATTGTGAGAAAGGGAGAAAAGGACTTCTTCTCTACTTTCTCCATCCCATGCATAATCTTGTAAACCAATATCATGTCACCCCACAGTTGACGTTTCTCCAAGCTAAAGAGCCCCAAGCATTTTAACCTTTCTTCATAGGGAAAGCGTTCCAAACCTTTAATCATTCTAGTTTACCTTTTCTGGACTTTTTCCAATGCTATAATATCTTTTTTGAGGTGTGGTGACCAGAATTGCACACAGTACTCCAAATGAGACCGCACCATCGATTTATACAGGGGCATTATGATACTGGCTGATTTGTTTTCAATTTCCTTTCTAATAATTCCCAGCATGGCGTTGGCCTTTTTTATTGCAATCGCACACTTTGACATTTTCAGTGAGTTATCTACCATGACCTCAAGATCTCTCTCTTGGTCAGTCACTGCCAGGTCACAACCCATCAACTTGTATTTGTAGCTGGGATTCTTGGCCCCAATGTGCATTACTTTGCACTTGGCCACATTGAACCTCATCTGCCACGTTGATGCCCACTCACCCAGCCTCATCAGATCCCTTTGGAGTGCTTCACAATCCTCTCTGGTTCTCACCACCCTGAACAATTTAGTGTCATCTGCAAACTTGGCCACTTCACTGCTCACTCCCAACTCCAGATCATTAATGAACAAAAAGAGTATGGGACCCAGTACTGAGCTCTGCGGCACCCCGCTGCTTACTGTCTTCCACTGCGAAGACTGCCGGTTTAGAGTCACTCTCTGCTTCCTATTAATTAGCCAGTTTTTGATCCACAAGAGGACCTGTCCTTTTATTCCATGACTCTCGAGCTTACTAAGGAGCCTTTGATGAGGAACTTTATCAAAAGCTTTCTGGAAGTCAAGGTAAAAAACTTCTATTGGGTCCCCTTTGTCCACATGCTTGTTCAACCCCTCAAAGAACTGTAACAGGTTAGTGAGGCAAGAACTTAGTGAGGCAAGAACTTAGTGAGGCAAGAACTGTAACAGATTAGTGAGGCAAGGTCGGATGGGGAACCACCAAGGAAGACTCTACAGAGGAAGGCAATGGCCAACTACCTCTGCTTCTCACCTGATGCCACCTTGATAGAGAAGCCTGGGCCGAGGTCACATGCACATAAACTGATGAGATGGTCATGGATGAAAGCCAGATGCATGTCGGATTTTATGCGGTTGTCCAAACATCAGCATCTGGCAATGGTCGTTGGCTCGTTTGTGTCCCAAACTGCCACGACTGAGAAGTGGACTTTTTTGATAGTACATTAAATCCGGAATAAGAATGCTTCCGACGACTCCCGAACGTACTTTCTATGTTTGAACGTTCCATTGTAACCGACTCATCGCAAGCGCACATCCGCTTCCCTGCGAGAGCCCACTCCAAATGATATCATTGCACCAGCAATTGTTGACTCAGCCTTCCAACCTTCCGAGGTCGGTAAAATATGTACCCAGCTTGCTGGGGGGGGGGAGTGTAATGACCGGGGAAGGCAATAGCAAACCACCCTGTAAAAGGGCTGCCGTGAAAACTTTGTGAAAGCAGCATCACCCCGGAGTCGAAAATGACTGGTGCTTGCACAGGTGGCCTTTCCTAAATTGGGGGGGGGGGCAGATCGCCCATCTTTGCTGTCTCCCTGCCAGGGGAGGAGGATGACCCACCTTTGCTGTCTCCCCGCCAGGCGGAGAGACAGCAAAGAGAGTTGCCGTGCCCCCCCCCCATTTAAACACCCCAGCGGGGTGTTTAAATGGGGGGGAGGAAGATCCCCCACCTTTGCTGTCTCCCCGCCAGGCGGAGAGACAGCAAAGAGAGTTGCCGTGCTCCCCCCACAATTTAAACACCACGGCGGGATGTTTAAATGGGGGGGGGGGAGATGACCCACCTTTGCTGTCTCCCCGCCAGGCAGAGAGACAACAAAGAGAACTCCTGGGCTTCCCCTTCCTTTCCGAGTGTTTAAATGGGGGGGGGGCAGATCAGCCACCTTTTCTGGCACCTTTTTTTAAGAAAAAGCCAAGCACGATATCCCATGGTACTGCGCTTGCGCAAGGGTGGAATGCCATCTCAAAAAATGAGGTCCGATTGAGACCTCTGATCAACCAACAACGGGACCAACGCTGCTTAGAACTGAAGGATGGAGGGATGTCTGATCAGGGAATTCGTTGTAAACAAGCTGCGGGGTATAATAGCGACGGGTTAGGGATGGATTTAATGGTGAGTGTGACCGCGGCCCTGTTCATCCTTGAAAGCAGTCTAAACATTTTATTTATAATCTGAGCCATTCCAGTCTCTAATTGTATCTGCTAGATTGCCTTTTGAAGCACATCTTCACAAACAGAAGGTCACAAAACTTGAGCTTCAAATGCAAGCACAAGTCCATGGCCATGCCACATACTATATTCTTCTGTATTTGTGCAGAGTGAAAACACATACACAACCCTGCCTCCATGGGAAAAGATACTTCAGAGTTAATAAAGCTTGCTTTGGTTTTGATCTTATATACACTTCTCATCCAGTATAGAGGTGGTCCTCAACTGTGAAAAGCATTCCTCCGGAGCTAGGTACATTTTGGCTCCTTAAAAGAAATTGATTCCACTTGGCTGGAAGTACCTACTGACAAAGGATTGAGCTCTAGCAGCAGAGGACCACCAGTGCAATGGACAAAGAGAGCAAGCAGAAACAAGGTATAAGATCCAAACTATAGATACTGGATGCTCCACACTAAGCTTCATATTTTGTCTCCAGTTGCCTGTGATTGGTCTTATGGTCATTTGGGGGTTTAGAGTCTGCACTTATCTTGCAAGTCATGAGCACAGTCCATGTGCCTTTGTCCTGGGCACATGGGCAACATGGTCTATGGGTCATGATGTAGGTCAGAGGTGGCCAAACTGTGGCTCAGGAGCCACATGTGGCTCTTTCACACATAGTGTGTGGCTCTCGAAGACCCCACTGCCCTGTTGGCTGGCTTGGCGATAGAATTTTCTCTTTAAAATTCCTTGCCAAGCCAAGCCAGCTGGCAACTTAGAGAATGCATTTAAAGTTAAAGTTGCTTTCTTGTCCACTCTCCTTCCCTCCCCCATCTATTTGCCAGTTTGGTGTAGTGGTTAAGTGTGCGGACTCTTATCTGGGAGAACTGGGTTTGATTCCCCACTCCTCCACTTGCACCTGCTGGAATGCCCTTGGGTTAGCCATAGCTATCGCAGGAGTTGTCCTTGAAAGGGCAGCTACTGTGAAAGCCCTCTCAGTCCCACCCACCTCACAGGGTGTCTGTTGTGGGGGGAGAAGACATAGAAGATTGTAAGTTGCTCTGAGTCTCTGATTCAGGGAGAAGGGCGGGGTATAAATCTGCAATTCTTCTTCTTCCTGTCTGCCTGCCTGCCTTGTGGCTCTCAAACATCTGACGTTCATGTCTTACAGCTCTCAAACATCTGACATTTCCATTAAGCAAGTCTGGTTACCCATGACCTACAAAACCCCATGACAGTTCCTGGGTTTTTTCCCTTCGGAATCACTAAATCACCAAATGACATCCATGGCTGGCTATCATGGGAAGTGATCCTTAGTCTCCCAGAGACTCTGCCCTGAATTTTACAGTTGGGGGCTGGGAGATGTGTTGGCAAGCATCCACCCTAGAGTTCTAGCCATTTTGAACAACACCAATTTGTTCCCATGGCAGCAGTTGATTTACCTAATTGCTCCTTGAAGCTTCAAAAGCACTACAAACAGCTAAGCATGTAAAACAACCCATCTTTACAATGCTCATTCCTCTTGGGAAGGAACCCTGGCTAGAAAAGATTTCACTTTTGCTTTTAAAACAGCAAGGAGATGGAAGGAATTAGGCTAGATTACAGAGAATGCAGCATCTTCTGCTTCTCCAGAATCCAAGTTACACAACAAAGGCATCCGGCTGGCCTTCCCAATTGGAATGGACTGGAAAAGCAAGCAGCCAATAGTAAACCCAACTAATTGATCTTCTGGTAAGAAAGTATCAAGAACAGCAAGTATATGGCAGCTTCTTTGCATCCCTCAATAATTTTCATGGTAATGTGACCAACAATTATAATTTTTTGGTGTTACCATAAATGAACATTATCAAATTGGAGGCTCATATGCCCCATACGAGCCCCAAAGAGCACTGAGGTCAGCAGGGAAGAACAAGCTGACTGTCCCTGGGCCAAGGGAGGCGAAATTACAGAGCACTCGGGCACGGGCCTTCTCCGTGGCAGCCCCGTGCCTGTGGAATCAGCTCCCGGAGGAGGTGCGGGCCCTGCGAAGCCTAGACCAATTCCGCAGGGCCTGCAAGACCATCCTCTTTAGGCAGGCCTTCCTAGACTGCTGACAAAGGATGGTCGAACGGATGATCCAACAAAGTAACTCTTTAGTGATCCTTGCCATTATATAAATATGTAAATGGATAAATAGCGCCCGGAACATCTCTGCTGCTGTTAAGTTATAAGTTATAAATTATATAAGCTGGATTAGTCTTAAGATATGTATTTAACTATGTATAATTTTAATGTCGTTTTTAATTATTGTATTCTGTATAATGTTTTATTGAATGTTGTTAGCCGCCCTGAGCCTGCCTAGGCGGGGAGGGCGGGATACAAATAAAATTTAATAATAATAATAATATACTCAGTAGTAATGTATGGCTGTAAGAGTTGGGCTGATTTCCCACTCACCTTACGACTTTCTCACGTTTGTCTTCTCAGCGGGGCTTCCTTCTGATTTCACACTATCTCCAGTAAGCATCGGCATTTTCACGCAGCAAACAGAAACCGCTAAAAACCAGTTTCTGTTTGCTGCACGAAAACACCAATGTTTGCTGCAGCCCTGGGGCAGGTAGTGTGAAATCAGAAGGAAGCTGCACTGAGAAGACAAATGTGAGAGTGGCGTAAAGTGAGTGGCAAATAGGTCTTGGAGGGCTGAGCGCAGAAGAATAGATGCTTTTGAGCTGTGGTGCTGGAAGACTCTTGAGAGCCCCTTGGACTGCAAGAAGATCAGATCAGTCAGTCCTAAGGGAAATTAACCCTGACTGTTCCCTGGAAGGTCAGATGCTGAAGCTCAAATACTTTGGCCATCAATGAGAAGGGAGCATTCACTGGAGAAGACCCTGACACTGGCAAAGACAGAAGGCTAACATGAATTTGAATGGACTTCGGAGAATGGTGGAAGACAGGAGGGACTGGCATGACTTGGTCCATGGGGTCGCAAAGAGTAGGACTCAACTGTGTGACTGAACATCAGCAACAAAATGCCATATACCACTTGAGGGGAATGCTTGTAATGCAGTCTTGAGTTTCAGCTCTTAGACAGTCATGATGGCCTGAAGCAACAGAACAAAGTTAGAGTCCAGTGGCACCTTTAAGATCAATAAAGTTTTATTCAAGGTGAGCTTTTGTGTGCAAGTGAAATGTATAAAACTTTGTTGGTCTTAAAGATGCCACTGGACTCTAGCAACATAACAGTGTGCAATCCTATACAGAGTTACCCCTGTCAAAGCCCGTTGATTTCAAATAGGCTTAGACTGGTGTAATTCTGCACTGTAAGTAGGGGGGGAACTGTTACTTTGAAAACAGGATGTGTGTCTCTAACCATTTCTTCAGTAGTGAAATTCCATGCATTGGCCTTTGAAATACTGTGCATTATGTGAAATTTTCTGAAGTAGGTTTCTCCCACTAGGCACAAAACCAAACTTTCTCCTTCTCACCCTACATTTTTAGAATCTCCAGTTTTAGCAAGTTCCAAAAATGTAGGAGAAAAAGAAGAAAACTTTGAGTTTGTGCCTGGTGAGGAAAAATCTACTGTGGAAAATTTCACATAATGTGCAGCTTTAAAAACGTCCATGCAGGGAATTTCACTATTGTGGAAATTGTCCCTTGATGCCTCCACGTTTCAGAATCAATCTACAGGCAACTTTCAATTGCTTGAATGTTTTCCCTAAAGAGAAACCCAATTTCTTTTAACCCAAAGAAATGTGGAAAGCTGTAATCTAGACTGGAAGTCTGAACGGAGAAAAGCACTTGTCTTTTTCCCTGGGAACTCTTCTCTTGCACCAAAATTGCTTTTTGTTCTACTCAGCAAGATACAAATGTTCACACTTTCCCCCTATGAGATAAGAAGCAGAGGACATATATGTGATTTTGATAGGAAAAATAGCCCTGAGGGAAAGGGACACCAACCCTGAGGGAAAGGAACATCCAACCATCCATGGAATTTGTAGAGTGGGACCTTCCCACTTCCTACTCCTGCTGCAGCCCACTGATCTCTCCCCCTACCCCAATTATTCCTGGGGAATCGCTCTCAGAGACAGCATAGAGGCAAAGTGAGAAAGCGAGAACTGTTGAAAATCACTGCCTCCCTCCTCTGCAAATGGAAATGCCATTCTGTTGGAAGATCTCCCTGGTTGAACACACACTAACCTCTCCCTCTCACCTAAAAGCCTCTTACAGATTTTGATGTTTCAAGTGTGCATAATGGGAACATGCAGTATGTATGATCCTCTCAATATGCGTGATGTCCATTTTGCATGAATGGGACAATGTTTTACAGTGAGTTTTACAGCATCGGTGAGTTTTACAGCATCAGTATGCCCTGACGGATAGTCCAGGTTTGCTTAATCTCATCAGATCTCAAAAGTTAAGCAGGATCAGCCCTGGTTAGTATTTGGATGGGAGACCATCAAGGGTCTCAAAGAGGCAATGGCAAACCACTTCTGAATGTCTCATGCTTTGAAAAACCTACAGGGTTGCCATAAAGCAGCTGTGATTTAACAGTGAAAAAAAAATGTGAGAACATGTTCCCTTAAAATTTGGGGATTCTGTTTACACATACCGAAGCTGTATACACATGGAAAATATGCACATGGCCCCTTCACATAAAATGGCGGCATTGTATATTGGCATAACACATGCTTTCAGTACACATAGCTGGAGTGTCAAAGGCGGAATGCAGATGACCTATTTGGGCCGACACAGGAACTCCCCACAGCCGGATTTAAATTGTGCATTCAAACATGCACGTCTGGGTCCCTCCTCACTCCCGCCCTTCTGTCATTCTGCTGCGCCTCTTTGCCGCCTTAAAAAGCTACCACAAATCTCCAAAGCTCTTTCCCAGCTGTCCGCATGGCCGGGGAGCACCAGGGAAGCACCTCTCAAGCATTTGAGCAGTGTGAACACTCCCACAGAGCATGTGCAGCCCTCTTCTGACCACCTCAGAGTGTCTCAGACTGTGCTGACTTTTTTACTGAGCTGGGAGGCTGCTGCCCCAATAGGGTTGCCAAGTCCAATTCAAGAAATATCTGGGGAACAATATCAGGAACAAGGGTGTGACAAGCATAATTGAACTCCAAGGGAGTTCTGGCCATCACATTTAAAGGAACTGCACACCTTTTTAAATGTCTTCCTTCCATAGGAAATAATGAAGGATAGGCGCACCTTCTTTTGGGGCTCATAGAATGGGACCCCCTGGTCCAATCGTTTTGAAACTTGGGAGATACTTTGGGGAGAGTCACTAGATACTATACTGAAAATCTGGTGCCTCTACCTCAAAAAATAGCTCCCCCAGAGCCCCCGAAACCTCCAGATCAATTCCCCATTATACCCTATGAGAATCAATCTCCACATAGAGAATAATGCTCAGCAGACGTGAGAGGATGCAAGGACTACAAGTCCCAGCATGCATCTCGCGAAGGGAGGCCAGACTGGAGCGAATAGCAGGCCGGCGGTGGGCGGGTCTTTGTGACTCGGAGGAAGGAAGAAGCCTGAAGCCAGGCAGGGATAGAGACATGACGCCGTTCCACCCCCACCCCCGCTATCAGATTTTTAGGGAACGGGGGATTAGGCTGCTAATTCAGGGGTCCCTCGGCAGGGCGGGGGGGGGGGGGTTGGGAAGCTTATGCCCCAAGCTGCCTATATGTACCCAGCCAAAGTCTTAACATTTGAAAAAGGCCTTAGTAAATTTTTGCTTCACATGTCAAGCTTTGGCAGCTTGGGTATATAAAAATGACCAAAACAGCCATCAGGGCAAATATACCAAGGACCCAGCATCATATGTACTTTGACCCTCCATTTGGCGTGAGTTGTGTAGGCCAGGATTGGTGCATGCTGGAATTTAGTTACAACCAAAAAGCCTCAGAAAGTTGTAGCACTGGAAGTTCTGGGCGAAGGTCCAACATACACCCTCAGCATAAAACTAAGTGAGTACGTGCCAAGCAAAGAAACAGTGTTTTGGTTCGTGACTCGAACAATGTTTGGCTTAGGGTACTCTGAGTCTATCGCCCACATTTCACCCAGTGAACATCCTGTGCTCTGCTCCTTTGGCATCTACTTTTGTAGACTGAAAATATGCACGTTGCTATACTTAAAAATGGTGTGTGCATATGGTGACTTTGTATTGTTCTCTTTTAAAAACCCCACACATAGCCAAGGTAAATATTCACAATTCAAAAACGGCTTGAATTCAGTAATACTAATATTTCTGAGAATTTATAGCTAGATAGCTTTTTCCTAGGCTGAAACAAAAAGTATACTTTGCTTCTTCAACTTCCAAAGCCCTTCTGATAACTTTTATAAATGTCTCTTTTATAATATTTTATAATGCACTGTGAGTCAGAGTGATAATGCTGCAGTACTGCATTCTGAGCTCTCTGCTCACGACCTTGAGTTTGATCCTGGCGGAAGCTGAGTTCAGTTAGCCGGCTCAAGGTTGACTCATCCTTCCATCCTTCCGAGGTTCATAAAATGAGTACCCAGCTTGCTGGGGGGAAAGTGTAGATGACTGGGGAAGGCAATGGCAAACCCCCCATTAAAAGGTCTGCCATGAAAACTTCATGACGCAATGTCACCCCAGAGTCGGAAATGACTGGTGCTTGCACAGGGGTCTACCTTTACCATTTTTATTTATTTAAGCTTTTATTTATAGGGTATCCAGCTTCTATGCAATGTTGCAGAACTTGTGTTTTTCACTCTTGCATTTTACTGTTTGTTTTTAAAATGTAACATTATGTCTCTTCCTTTTCATTTAGTGAAAAGCATTAAGCTTTTATTTTTGTTAATATCTCTCAGAGCCAGGATGGTGTAGTGATTAAGAGTGGCAGATTCTAATCTGGGAGAACCGGGTTTGATTCCCCGCTCCTCTACATGCAGCTGCTGGGTGACCTTGCGTCAGTCACTGTTCTCTCAAGAGCACTTCTCTGAGAGCTCTCTCAGCCCCACCAACCTCAAAGGGTATCTGTTGTGGGAGAAGGATTGGGGCTCCAGTTCCAGGTGACGACTGAATGAATGTTTATTATGGTCATAGACCAGTACAATAAGATAACAACAGGAATAATTGTGTCCCTGTCCTTACATGAGCCTGGTACTGAGACAAAGTGGGAGTGGGACAAGATCTCAGTACCTTATAGCCAGGGCTTTTTTGGTACCAGGAGCTCCTTTGCATATTAGGCCACACACCCGATTAAGCCACTCCTCCTGGAGCTTACAGTAGGCCCTGTACTAAGAGCCCTGTAAAGCTCTTTGGGGATTGGTTACATCAGGGGTGTGTGGCGTAATATGCAAAGGAGTTCCTGCTACAGAAAAAGCCCTGCCTATAGCAATTCCACACACAGTAGAGATAGATTATGCTCAGCTTGCTGAGACTGAACTCAGTTTTCTTTTAACAATAATATACTCTGCAACATTGAACTGGAGGCATCAAACACATGCAGGAAATCAGTGCTTTAGAAATCCTGATTGGTTCTTGTCCTGCTTTTCTTTCAACACATTCTTTCTCACAACAATGCTGCGTTACTGTGTCCTCCTGGGGTTTATGCAGGAATATCTGATGTCACCTATTCTTGTAAATTAATTGGAGTGAATTTTTTTATCCTTCATTAGGCTGTTGTGGTACTTTCAAGGGCAAGCATCTCCAAAAATCATATTCCTTTGAAACACTACAGAGGTGAGTCACAGGAGAAAGCAAAGGCAGCCAAGCCTCTCCCCATTCTGAATCGTACTTACAAACTGTTTTCAACTCCAAATTCAGTTCTTCTAAAGAAGCAGCAAATGGTAGGGTCAAGCAGCTGAGTGGCTTTCAAGTTCTTCCACCCTTGTGGTTTCCATTTGAGCTGGGAACTGGAATGGAAAATATGGACAGGAAAACAGCACTTCAGATTACTACTGCATGAAGGGTAGGTTCCCATGTTCTGTCCCCTGTGCAGGACTGATGAAGCAGCAGGAGGAAAGGGGAAGGCAACAATACAAATGTTGTGACAACACATCCAGGTGAATCCCCAGAAGTGACATCATGCTGTCCATGATGTCACTTCTGGATGCTCACCTGGATGTGACACCACAGCTTCGGTGAGGGTCTCCCTCCCCAGGTTCCACCCCCTCCCCCAACCCACCTGGAGAAGGCTTTCAACCCTAACCAAGTCGCCATCTAGATGTTACAATAGAATGTTCCAGGATGTGAATTGCACTCATTTCCTGCCATGTGGGAAATATCAGGTTTTTGGTTGTTGTTCAGTCGCACAGTCGAGTCCCGACTTTTTGCGACCCCATGGACAAAGTCACGCCAGGCCCTCCTGTCTTCCACCATCCTCTGAAGTCTTTGATATAAGGGTGCTATTTGGCCCATCACTTCAGCTAGACATCCAAGTCTCATCTGCAGCAGGCACTGCCTTCAACTAATTTCACCATCTGAATTCCTTCTTCTCTCTAATGACTGTTAGGCAGAAACCAATTTTATTTGTGGTGTTTTCATTTATGATTTTGACTATGTTTTAAACTCTGAATTTTGCTATAATGTCTATGTCTTTTACTAGAATGATTGGACTGGATACTAGAATGTATTCTCTGCCTTTTTCTGCTACTGGATCAATATTTTTGCTGATTGTTTCATTCTTCTTTTGCTGCTAATGTTTATTACTGATATGGTGATGCTTATTACAATTTTATGCTTCTGTTGCTTTGTAAGCCATCAAGAGCTTAGATTCAGCTCCAGGAACACCTTAGACACTCACAAGACTTTCAGGGTATAAGATTTCAAGAGGCAAAGTCGCCTTCATCATATGTTATATTCTACTCTACTGGCTCTTTTCAAACTGCTTTTGTATTCCATTTTGTGGGGATTTTTTTGTCATTTCAGACAGACCCATTTTAGTAACTGACTGCCAGAGAAATTTATTTACCTGTTCATACAAACCCTCCTGCATTTGGTTAGCAAAGCATGGTTGAGCCACTTTTAAGGGAAACTTCTTTGGCAACATGAGAATTTGAACCTGGGTTTCCCATATCCAAGTCTGACACTCTGACCACAACACCACAAACAGGTTTCTGAATATCTCCTAATGGGAAGATGGTATAGCCCACCCCCACACCCAACTCCAAAACACCATTATCCAGTGCACCTCTCTGAAGACAAAATGCATTTGAACATATGAGACACTCAACCAATTACAGGGTTCCCACATTGCTTAATGACGTCTAATGGAACTTAATTGCATTCAGTTTCCTAATTATGTCACATGGGTTCAATCACAATTAGTTTTTGCCCATTCATTAGAAAATGTTTACAGTTTCCTCACTAAATTCAGAACAACCTCAGCTGATACTTTGATATTGCTTTAGTTCCCTATGTAGCAGCTGCTGGAAGTTTTTTCTCCCCCTTGAAACACTAGATTTAAATCTCAAGTGGTGATTTATGCTAGATGCATGAAAATAATTCTGCTCACCACACTCCGGGGTTTCCATCTCCCTATGCCACCTGAATCCGGCACATATTTCTTCTCTGTGTTTCTATCAATTCCCCTCCCACTTTTTAAAAAAAAAAACACAGTGCATAGTGATAAACCTTTACAACCAAATACATCTTACAGATTACGTAATTTGTAGCATACCAGAGAATTTATATAGGTGGACTGAGTCTTGGAACTTGAGAGTTCCAGTACATTAAAAAGGGAGACAAAATTTCAGAGAATTTGTTCACTCCAAAATTCAACATGCCTTGAGAACATAATACGTTACTCTGATCACTAGGCTCATTTTCCATATCTTATTAAATCATTCTGATCTAGTTGGTGGGTTTTTTTTTCATTTTTCAAGTTTATAACCATTAGAGGTATAAGTGTTATTTTGGAAATTTTGAACCTATGGTTGGAAGCAGGGCTTCTTTTTTTTGTAGCAGGAACAACTTTACATATTAGGCCACACACTTCTGATGTAGCCAATCCTCCAAGAGCTTACAGGGCTCTTATTACAGGGCCTACTGTAAAATGATGATGATGATGATGATGATGATGATGATGATGATGATGATGATGATGATGATGATGATGATATTGGATTTATATCCCACCTTTCTCTCTGAATATCAGAGTGGCTCACAATTTCCTTTATCTTCCTCCCCCACAACAAACACCCTGTGAGACAATGAGGCAGAAAGAGCTCTCAGAGCAGCTGCCCTTTTCAAGGACAAGCTCTGCAAGACCCATGGCTGACCCAAGGCCATTCCAGCAGCTGCAAGTGGAGGAGTGAGGGATCAAACCTGTTTCTCCCAGATAAGAGTCCACACACTTAACCACTACACCAAACTGGCTCTCAAGCTCCAGGAAGATTGGCTACATCAGAGGGGTGTGGCCTAATATGCAAAGGAGTTCCTGCTACAAAGAAAGCCCTAGTTGGAAGAGTTTATTTTCTTTTCTTGTGGGGGTTTCCCCCCCAAAAAATTGGGGAAACACTGAAATAGAAGCAATGCCGGTTTTGTACAGCTTGTAATTTAACGTATTTTGTCCAAAATATCAATTCCAAAAGTGTGAGTGTCTAAAAAGATGTTTAAATCATGCTCTATTAGCATGACATTTTCAACATTTCTGTTTGGTATCTACACAGCATCAAATGTTTGTTTTCAGTGGAGCCTCAAGATAGGACATTAGACAATGCAAAGAAGCCAATATGGTGTAATGGTTAGTGTTGGACTAGAACTTGAGAGACCCAGATTCAAATCCTCCACTCCCCCACAAAGCTCACTGGGTAGCTTTGGGACAGTCATTCTCTCTCAACCTAAACAACCTTGCAGGGCTGTTGTAAAGGTAAAATGGGGGAGAGCATTATACACCAAACTTAGCTCTTCAGATGAAGTGTTGGCTAAGAATGTACTAGATAAATAAGTGCATTTTAAATTTCAGGCATGATTTCAGAGAGTCTTTGAAAACTTAGTGTGTTCCCCATTATTGGGAAATTGATATAAAAATACTATTCTCCTAAAAGTAAAGGACAGACTTTGGGAAGATGGATTAGTTGGAGATATCAAGAACCAGTGAGGAGACCTGACTTGGTTTTCCATCCTAAGGCAGACCTAGAAGGCTCTTTTCTTGACCATTCAATAGAGGAGAACCTCCTAAACTCTTTTGCAGATCTACCTTGCCCTGATCAGGAAACAATTACTTCTAGATTAGAACATTTGCAAACTAAACTTCTAAGTGCTAGCAGCAGATCCCAGCAACAAGTAAAAACTGACTTTCCAAAGAAAAGAGACTCCAAAGGCTACAAACAGCAACAAATCTCCACTCCATCTTCTATATCAGATTCAAACACTGAGGGGAAGCAAGGAAAACAATTTAAAAACTGCCTTTGAGAGGATGCAGCATTCCAGCCTCTCCCAATGGGTGAACAAGGTTCAAGGCATGATTTCAATATTGAGTTAAAAATATCCTGTGAATGAAAACCATCAGGCAGTCATAGAATCATAGAGTTGGAAGGGACCTCCAGGGTCATCTAGTCCAACCCCCTGCACAATACAGGAAACTCACAAACACCTCCCCCTAAATTCACAGGATCTTCATTGCTGTCAGATGGCCATCTAGCCTCTGTTTCAGTCAAGCATGTGGTGAGCTAAATAACCCAAAGGAGGGATTGCTGAAGAACATCTCTCTCTCTCTCTCTCTCTCTCTCTCTCTCTCTGTGTGTGTGTGTGTGTGTGTAAAGTGGCATCAAGTTGCAGCCAACCTGTTATGTACTAAGTCCAATGTAATGACTAAGCTTGAAGCAAACTTCCATTGCAGGCCAGGATCCTGATGCCTACATTCTAATTGGCCAGTCTGCTAGAATCAGCCAATCAGGAAGTGAGGTATTTTGGACGGAAATGCAAATGAAGGATCCTAGAGGGTGCAGTAGGATTGGTGAGTGCCTGCCTGAAGGGGCGTGGTTTTCTGTGTTCTAACTATATAATTGTTCACTGCCAGTATGTTGTTGGTGGCTGCTTCTCGATAAGCGCATTTTGTTTACAAAGAGCTGGCTGAGCCCACCTTATAACACAACGTATGGCAACCACAAGGCAAAAGATGAACAAAGGCATTTGCCATTGCCTGCCTCTGCATAGAAGCCTTGGAATTCCTTGGTGGCCTCCCATGAGAGAGCTAGTTTGGCATAGTGGTTAAGTGTGCGGACTCTTATATGGGAGAACCGGGTTGGATTCCCCACTCCTCCACTTGCAGCTGCCGGAATGGGCCTTGGGTCAGCCATAGCTCTCACAGGAGTTGTTCTTGAAAGGGCAGCTGCTGTGCAAGCTCTCCCAGCCCCACCCACCTCACAGGTGGTTGAGGGGAGAAGATATAGGAGATTGTAAGCCACTCTGAGTCTCTGTTTCAGAGAGAAGGGTGGCGAATAAATCTGCAGTCGTCTTCTTCTTCCATCCAAGTACTAACCAGGGCTGACCCTACTTAGTTGCTGAGATGTGATGAGATCAAGCTAGCCTAGACGATCCTACACAGGTAAAACTTGTTGGAGGAGGAGGAGAAGATGATGATGATGATGATGAAGATATTGGATTTATATCCCGCCCTTCACTCCGAGTTTCAAAGCAGCTCACAATCTCCTTTACCTTCCCCCCCACAAAAGACACCCTATGAGGTAGGTGGGGCTGAGAGAGCTCTACCAGAAGCTGCCCTTTCAAGGACAACTCTTACAAGAGCTTTGGCTGACCCAAGGCCATTCCAGCAGCTGCAAATGGAGAAGTAGGGAATCAAACCCAGTTCTCCCAAATAACAGTCCATGCACTTAACAACTACACCAAACTGATGCTACTGGACCCGAACATAGCTCTATAATGCATATTTCTCTGGAATTTATCAAGTTAAAGAAGTGTAGGAAAATCCTAATTTGAAATATTTAAAGATGCGATGTGCAGCGGCTTAGCTGGAGAGCCTAATTTTCCAAAAACCGCACACTGCTTGCTTAACATTAAATTAACAATGCCCTCTATCTGTCATTCAACCTCAACATAAATAGCTGAGAAAACAAGATTTCCATGACTAATAGGAAGACTGTTTTCAAACACAGAAGCATCATGTGGATCAACTACAATGCCAGAGAGGTTGAAGGAAGCATCCCAGCAGATTCCCCGTATGGAGAACACGTGGCGATTCCACTGTTTCTAGGCTGGGGTTCAAGATTGTTTGCAGGAGGGATTGGAAACATTTCAGACTGAGCAGTGCATGTGGGGGGGGGGGGGGAGTGCAGCAAGTCATAGATTCCTGAGAAAATACCAAACAGCTATGGCTGAAGAAAACAGTGCAAGGGGATAATAAAAAACATAAGAACAAGAGAAGCCATGTTGGATCAGGCCAACGTAGGGTTGCCAAGTTCAATTCAATAAATATCTGGGGACTTTGGGGGCAGAGCCAGGAGACTTCAAGGGTGGAGCCAGGAGACATTGGGGGTGGAGCCAGGAACAAGGGTGTGACAAGCATAATTAAACTCCAAGGGATTTCTGGCCATCACATTTAAAGGGACAGAACACCTTTTTAAATGCCTTTCTTCCATAGGAAATAATGGATAGGGGCACCATCAATCGTTTTGAAACTTGAGGGGTATTTTGGGGAGAGGCACTAGATACTATACTAAAAATTTGGTGACTCTTCCTCAAAACATAGCCCCCCAGAGCCCCCAATACCCGTGGATCAATTCCCCATTATTCCCTAGGGGAATTGTTCTCCATAGGGAATAATAGAGTGCCCAGTAGACATTTCCCTCCCCCCCACACACACTTTCTAAAGCAGGGGGGAGGGCCTCCAAACCAGGAAATCCCCTGCCCCCTCCCTCTCTCACACACACACAAATAGTTACTGGGTCTTGTTCCTGCAGAACTTTACTTCATCTGAAAACAAAAGCAAAACAAAGGGAGGGGCCATTCTCCGAAGCCCTTCCTGTTTCCTGCTTCCTGCTCAGCATTAAAGGCACATATTTTAAAAACGGACCTGCAGGAGCTCTAAAACTACATGGTGATTGTGGGGGGCGGGGCTTCCCCCACCAGCCTGCTGGGACCTGGGGATTGGGAAGCCTAGGCCAGTGGTCCATCCAGTCCAACACTCTGTGCCACACAGTGGCCAACCCCGCCCCCCCAAGTGCCAACAAGAGGTCCACCAGTGGGGCTAGAAGCCCTCACACTGTGCCCCCCTCCAAAGCACCAAGAATACAGAGCATCACTGCCCCAGACAGAGAATTCCAACAATACGCTGTGTCTAATAACCACTAATGGACCTCTGCTCCATATGCTTATCCAGTCCCCTCTTAAAACTGTCTATGCTTGTAGCCACCACCACCTCCTGTGGCAGTGAATTCCATGTGTTAATCACCCTTTGGGTGAAGAAGTACTTCCTTTTATCACTTCTAACCTGACTGCTCAGCAATTTCATCGAATGTCCACAAGTTCTCATATTGTGAGAAAGGGAGAAAAGTACTTTTTTCTCTACCTTCTCTGTCCCATGCATAATCTTGTACATTTCTATCATGTCACCCTGCAGTCAATGTTCCTCCAAACTAAAGAGCCCCAAGCATTTTAACCTTTCTTCATAGGGAAAGTGTTCCAACCTTTTAATCATTCTAGTTGCCCTTTTCGGGACTTTTTCCACTGCTATAATATTTTTTTTGAGGTGTGATGACCGGAATTGTGCACAGCACTCCAAATAAGACCGTACCATCAATTTATATGGGGGCATTATGATACGGGCTGATTTGTTTTCAATTCCTTTCCTAATAATTCCCAACATGGCGTTGGCCTTTTTTATTGCAATCACACACTGTCTTGACATTTTCAATGAGTTATCTAACATGACCCCATGGTCTCTCTCTTGGTCAGTCTCTGCCAGTTCACACCCCATCAACGTATTTTTAGCTAGGATTTTGGCACCAATGTGCATTACTTTGCACTTGGCCACATTGAACCTCATTTGCCACATTGACGCCCACTCACCCAGCCTCGACAGATCCCTTTGGAGTGCCTCACAATTCTCTCTGGTTCTCACCACCCTGAACAATTTAGTGTCATCTGCAAACTTAGCCACTTCACTGCCTCTGCATAGAAGCCTTGCATAGAAACCCACAAAATTGTTGACAATGCATTCCTAATTAGAGGTACACCCTTCTGAGCCCATTGTCTTCAACAGAGAAGGTACCTTGTTTACGTTTGCACTGTTAGAGGGTGCTTCTACTATCTGAAGTTCAGTGGGTAGTGACCAGAAACCAGGACTTCTCAGTGATAGCACCACAGTAATGGACTACTATCCCCATAGAGATTTGCCTGACACCTCGTCTGGAAGACCTATGGAACTCTTGTAGAAGCTTTTGGATTAATTACAGGTTTATTAGGCCTTACTGTACATCTTGCCACCATTGCTGAAGTTTTCTTTGTAGTTTTGCCATCAGCCACATTTTAGCATGCTGCTGGCTAGATCCACCTGGAGAATCCTGGGAAGTAAGGGGATATTACTTCAGTTTCTCTTCCCCAGGCAGCCTCTCATTTGTCCTGAAATTCCTGTCAGAGCATCAGAAGAGCCATGTAAGCCAAAAGCTGTTGGGGAGGATGTAGTGACCATGAAGAATTGTTACAATAGCTCATTGCCCCTTTCTATTACAATTTGTGTCTGTGGAAGGGAGGAAAATATATGATTTTACTTGAGCCAATTTGGTGTAGTGACTAAGTGCATGGACTGTTATCTGGAAGAACTGGGTTAGATTTCCCCACTCCTCCACTTGTAGCTGCTGGAATGACCTTGGGTTAGCCATAGCTCTCTGAGTTGTCCTTGAAAGGGCAGCTTCTGTGAGTGCTCTCTCAGACCCACCCACCTCACAGGGTGTCTGTTGTGGAGGAGGAAGGTAAAGGAGATTGTGAACCACTCTGAGATTCAGAGTGGAGGGTGGGATATAAATCTAATATGTTGTTTTTGATGTTCTAGCCCACTTGTGGACCTCCTGATGGCACTTGGGTTTTTTGACCACTGTGTGACACAGAGTGTTGGACTGGATGGGCCATTGGCCTGATACAACATGACTTCTCTTATGTTCTTATGATGATAACTTTGTATTTTTTTCCCCCTGCTCTATTTTACTGTATTGTGATTTTCTGTCGCTACAGATAGTTGTTGATTTTATATTTTATTGTATTATGGTTGTCAGGGGGGACTGGGTTTTTTTTTGTCATTTTATAAGATGTCGGTCATAACAGTAGCAAATACTATTTCTTGAAAATTGATTGTCTTGAAATTGTACCATGTAACATGCAGCAAATTATCTTGGCATTTATGATTTCATTTTGTGCTGGTTACGTATACAAATGCTTTATATATATATCTAATGTCTCTCATTCAAAGGCTTTGAATGAGTTTTGGCTTGCTGTGATTGATAGGGTCATGTTCTGAAAGTGGATGAGTCATCTGAATAACATCATACAAGCAGATGTGCATTTAGATAAATCTGCCCTAGGAGAAATTTTAGACACGTAAATCTAGATAGATTGGGGAAATAATTTTCCCCCTTAATGCATTTTCTACAACTTTAGGCTTACTAACTGTAGAAAAAATAAGGGATAGTTCTAAATTTCTGGATGCTATGAATCTGGACCATTTCACCGTCCAGAACTGAAGTCAATGAGGAGCAAACAGCACAGTTATGGAAACGCACATCTGTAACTTTGGCAGGGAGAAAAGCACTTGGAGGCAGAGTGAACTGAATTGGGAGAGAATGACACACTCATTCCTCCACACAAAATGGCAGCCTGTCCAAAAACTTTTTTATACAGTGGTTTTTATTATTATCAGGGCTTTTTTGGAGCAGGAACACACAGGAACACAGTTCTGGCTGGTTTGACGTCAGACAGTGTGGCCTAATATGCAAATGAGTTCCTGCTGGGCCTTTTCTACAAAAAAGTTCTATGCAAAACAATGGTGATGTCAGGGGTGTGGCCTAATATGCAAATGAGCTCTTGCCTTAGTTCGTCCTACAAAAAAAGCCCAGTGTGAAACAAAGGTGATGTCAGGGGGTGTGGCCTAATATGCAAATGAGTTCCTGCTGGGCTTTTTTGCAGAGAGAATGGTGAGGTTGGGGTGTGGCCTAACATGCAAATGAGTTCCTGCTGGGCTGTTCCTGCAAAAAAGCCCTGATTATTATTATTATTATTTTATTGGAATGCATTTTATTGGAATTTTTCAAGCTCCTTCCTACAGACAACAATCTTCCAGATAGGTGCCAAATTTCTGCTTTAAGAATCATGCCTGAGGAGAGGTCCTTGCCCCTCACCATTGGACTGGGCTGGGAAGAGACACCCAATGGAATGGCGAGGTTACAAAACAATGAAAGTCTGATGTTCCTCCCACACATGCAATGGGGCATCTACATGGCAGTTTCCCTAAATTTTCCTTGTCTTATCGCTCCCAGACACCATGCCCTCTGCCAGTTGAGGACTTTTAAAACTGAATATTGACATGCAGCGATAGCAGCATAATAGAATTCACAATCTAGTTCCATGATATACAAGCTCCTCTAAATTGCCACCTTTTTTGTTTTTCAAAAAATAACTCTAACCCTTTTTATTGTAGATATGCCTTTCCTTTTATATCTCTGCAATGAAAACAGGTTTTTTTTTAAAAAATGAAAGCTGGGAATTCTGGAAATTCAGAGTAGTAGATCATAGCAATAGATAATGTGCCTCCATGTTCTGGAGGGGAACAGAAGGATTAAAAGACATAGTACTTCTGGCTTTAACAGCTATTCTGTTTCTGCTATGACACAAGTGTTTGGACGGGAGACCTCCCAGAAACACGAGGGTCATGACAAAGAGGCAGGCAATAGCAAACTACCTTTGAATGTCTCTTGCCTTGAAAACCCTACGGGGGTCACCATAAGACAGCTGTGACTTGATGGCACTTTCCATCACCACAATTTAAAAGTCCCGGAGTGAGCACCTTTTTAAAAAATACTGTGCGGTGATGGACATGACTTCTCATCTGCATATTTAGTTTGCACTATTAACCCGGGGCACACCAAGAAATCATATTTTGCACTTACAGACACACTAGAATATGAGGGACACTCTATTAGAGTTTATTTAATTCTAGTCACTTCCTAACACAAGATGTTAAAGCAAGCCACCAATCCTCTTAGAATAGGTAGCTAACATCTCAAAGGAGCCATTGCTCTAACTGCAAGCTGATGTGTCTGCAATAAGTTTAGGACTCCCTGGAAGCAGGCTATTTTGGGAGGCAAGTAAAAAAAGCAAAGAAAGCATCCTGGACTGGACAAAGAAACCTGCAAACCAAGTGGATTTTTGCCAAAACCACAAGAGACTGGTCAGCAGAAGTATTCAGAAGGGGCGTCTCCAAGTATATGGACTCAGATTGAATTAACCAATCATATCTGGATACCTAAGCTGCATATCTAATCAAATCTGCTTTGTATAATTATGAGTGATCTCATTTTCAGTATAAAATGGCCTGAACTTTCTGTATTCCTCAGAGACCTGTAAGATTTCACTGAGGGTCTTTTCCCTCTGTACTGTCTCTCAGATAATTTATTAATATTTTTCAGCTTCCTTTTTACTGCGGGACTCCAGGCATGTCTTCAATTAGGTGAGGGGGGCACGCTTGCCCACAGTTCTGTGAACCAGCCCAAGATGTCCAGTGGATTCTGGGAATATGTACCCATGGAAGCTATTCAAATATCAACAAGACTACCATGCATTAGAACAGGACCATACATAAAGAACATTCTGGAACTGAACCTTTTCCTTTAGCCTAAAGTAAATGCTTGAATTTTCTGCATCAATTGTATTCTCTCTCTATTTCTGCTGGCCATTCCCTTTTGTTTTTCCCTGTAGTAAAAAAAAGTACTGATTTTAGTACTTTTAAAATCACCTTCTCTTTATAAAGCCATCTTCTTTGCTTCTGACAATCCCCAGGCTCTGCAAACCTGCCGCCTTATCAACAAGTAAAATGTACCAAAGACATTGGCATGGATGGCAGTTTCCTCCAATGTTCTTCCCTTGCTATCAACTGCACATTCGGCAGCTTTGAAACGCTGCTGGTGGTGGAAAGTGCCATCAGGTTGCAGCTAACTTATGGCCAACCTATAGAGTTTTCAAGGCAAGAGACATTCAGAGGTGGTTTGCCATTGCCCGCCCCTGCATAGCAACACTGGACCTCCTTGGTGGTCTCCCATCCAAGTATTAACCAGAGGTGACCCTTCTTAACTACCAAGACCTGATGAGATCAGGTTAGCCTGGGCCATCCAGGTCAGGGCTTTGAAATGCTAATTTTGCTTAATATTGAGAACACTCTCTTCTGTCTCCTGAGAACATCATCCCACAATTCACTCTGTTCAGCTGAAGGAGCTCACAGTTGGCTGTAAGAAAAAACAATGAAGTGTGCATGCACATAAAAGCTTACAATCTGACAGGGGTGGAATTCTAGCAGGAGCTCCTTTGCATATTAGGCCACACACCCCTGATGTAGCCAATCCTCCAAGAGCTTACAAAAAAGAGCCTTGTAAGCTCTTGGAGGGTTGGCTATATCAAGGGTGTGTGGCCTAATATGAAAAGGAGCTCCAGCTAGAATTCCACCCCTGCATTCTGAATAAAACTTTGCTGGTCTTAGAGGTGTCACTGGACTCCAACTTTGTTGTAAGAAAACAAAACTGTCTTTTCCAAAGAAAACACTTTTAATGCCAGCAGATGCGTGATGGCTTCCCCAGACTGACGATCATAAACTGCCAAACTGCCAGAAGCCATAAAAGATGTGAAAATTTAGCATCATGTAACATATGTCTCAAGAAGAAATATTTTTTTTTTCCAAAAATCGCATCTCTCTCTTAAAAGGTATTAGGACAGCAGTCATGGAGAGTGTGGGAAATTAACAGGTGACTCAAACATCTGTTGTTTTCTTTGCTTGCCATTTCAGTGACAACTCTTTAAAGCAGGGGTGGCCAATGGTAGCTCTCCAGATGTTTTTTGCCTACAACTCCCATCAGCCCCAGCCATTGGCCATGCTGGCTGGGGCTGATGGGAGTTGTAGGCAAAAAACATCTGGAGAGCTTCCGTTGGCCACCCCTGCTTTAAAGATCTGATCATACCACTTCAGATTTACATTACTAGACCTAGTAGAAAAGACCTTCCTTACCATGAATTTGTGTACACTTCCCTTTATACACAATGTTTCAGATCCAGCGATGTGCAAGCAGAAACATAAATGGATGTTCAGATCTGCATGTGCAAGATCTTCTGTAATACCTAGTCCTGTCATCCCTGAATATTATAGTCCCCAGAAATTGGTTGTACTACATCTCACACTAGCAGAAACACAAATAGTGATACAATAAGTTTGACATAGCCAACTAGTAATCATGGGAGGGGAGTGTTGCGTTTCTGCTTGCTCCAGTTCAAGTCAAAATTCTGAGCTGGATCCAACTCAGTAGTCTGGTAGGACTTTCATATTGTCCTAAATGTAATGCTGTTCATTATACTGGCCCAGTTCACATGCTGACCTATCAATAACCAGGGGCTGAGTAATCAGTGTATGAGGTAATACATAAACTAGCCCAAGATGTCCCAGCAAATGGCAGCCAGCTATATAGAATGTTTACCTTAGGATGTGTGACATCATGAGCAGAGGTGGAATGGGAGCCCAGACCCTGGTGAGTGCATCTTTCTTTCTGCAAACCCAACTACACTGACACTCACTTGAGTGCCCTGGTTGTGGCTATGCCAATCATTGTTCACTTCTGTATGCTCACATCCGTACCTGATTATTCCCTCTCATGTTTGATCTGCATGACAAACCATAGCTCTAATAGTTTTGAAGCCTTAAAGGTCATCAGTACAGGTCAGTGAGACAGGACCAGGCCTCAGATTCAGTGTTTCTGAGAGTTCCTCCTCTTCCTTCTGACAGTTCCACCTCCTTGTCCATTGAATAGCATGTGCAGCTGCATAACAACCCCTGGATGAGCTCCACCATCTATTTTTCTACAAAATGACCCCTGGACAGGACACATAACTCCCCAAATTATGAGCCGCAATCTCATAGCCATAGCACATATGACCAACTCATCCAAAGCTTCAAGGGCAACCATTTGATTGAACAGCATGGAATTTAAGCCTACAGGTTGCAATCATACAAACAAGAGGAGCAGACTGGTAAAATGGCTGCTGATGTAACAAAGGCAATGGAGCTTGCATAGAACAATCTTGCCTTGCTGATGGAGACAAAATTCTGACATCACCATATATGTCCCTGAAAGCATAATGTATGTCATTTGTACATGGTACCCTAGACAATTGGGGGGAGGGAGGAGAGCTGCAAGCTTTTGCGAAAAACCGAAACATACTTAGCAAAGAAGTTCTTAACGAATGGTTCGTGTTGGATACACTGTCCTGACAGATTCTGAACAGACATCAGGGCAAAAGAGAGGGCATTACTTTACTCCTTTGAATGTGCATCTCAGCCCATTTTAGACTTGGAACAGGGACTATTTATCCATCTCATGTTTTCACTGTATCACAGCAAAAGTGCATGGAGCCATGACTTGGGGGCAGAGTACATGCTTTGTATGAAGAGGGTTCCAGTTTTGGACCCCAGCACGCCCTGCTGAAGCATCTCCAAGAAGGAGCTGTTGTTAAGAAGGACCTTTCTGTGACTGGAGAGCTGAGGAGGAGGAGGAGAATATGGACAATATTGTATTTCTATATTCAATTCATTTATACCTTACCTTTCTCATCAGTGGGGACCCAAAACAACCTGCATCATTCTCTTCTCCTCCATTTTATCCTCACAACCACCCTGTGAAGAAGGCTGAGAAAGTGTGACTGGCCCAGTAAACTTCCATGGCACAAATGGGAGGATTTGAACCCAGTTCTTCCAGATACAAGTCCAATACCACTACAGCACACTGACTCTCTACTGATAGTTAGATTATATCAGGTGGATAGCTGTGTTGTTCTGGGGTAGAAGAGCAAGACTTGAGTCCAGTTGGACCTTAAAGACTAGCAAGATTTCCAGGGTATAAAGGTTTCAAAAGTCAGAGCTCCCTTTATCAGATACCCTGATGAATCTGAAGGGAGCTTTTGTTGGAAGTGAAGGAATGGGCACTGTCCCCTGCCTCAGCCTCCCAATTGTGTGGCAAGAGAGTCAGATTGCTAGCTAGGCAGACTAAGTTTTCTTCCTGTGTTTACTCTTCTGCCAATGTCTCTTTGATATACAGAATGCTGTTCTCAGAGAGTAACTTCCTTCCTTCCATCCATCCTCTCCCACAACACACTTCACTCACCAAGATGGAGGACACACTGTCTCCAGTTCAGTGTAGTGAGAGAGCCAGTTTTGCTTAATGGTTAAGAGTGGCAGACTCTAATCTGGAGAACTGAGTTTGATCCAGTTGAATCCAGCTGGGTGACCTTGGATCAGTTCTCTCAGGGCTGTTCCTCTCAAGACCAGCTCTCTCAGCCCCACCTACTTCACAGGGTGTCTGTTGTGGTGAGAGGAATGGAAGGAGATTGTAGACCACTCTGAGACTCCAAGTGAAGGGTGGGGTATAAATCCAATCTCCTCCTCTTCTATCCTGGCACCATGATGCAGATGGTCCTCTCACCATCTGCATCCACCCATAGTCCGTTAGAATAGTATACTATCCCTGTCTCTAAGCTTTTTCTATTTAGAATGTATTTCCTAAATAAAGAGACTACTGTTAGTCTTCAAAATGAAGAGTGGCTCTGCGTAACTTTGCAACGTGGCTTGGATATCTGCAACAAAAGACGCTGCTGTGTGTTTAGTTTATAGCACTCTGCTAAGCTAATCAATGGGAACTGGATTAGCTATACCAGTTAATCCAATGGCTTTGACTCTCGAAAGCTCATATGTTGTAATTCTTATGTGTCTTTAAGGTGCTACTTGACTTGAATACTGAGCTAGATGAACCAATTATCTGACTCGGTTCAAGGCAACCTCATGTGTTCAAGGGTCACAAGGCTGGTGAAGCATGTGCACCCATGCCTTTTAAACCCTTATTATTTTTCCGGTTGGATCTTTGGGAAGCGCTTTGAACATTATCTCTGGGGAAAGGGGATAAGACAGCCAATTCTCCTGCAGCATTTATGTTCGGCATAATAGCCTTGGAAGAAGGTAGCTTCCAGCTTTTGTGTGCCCGACATAAAGAATGATCCTGCATCGACAGAGGTAATTCCTGAGGCCGGTTGACAGCTCTGCCTCGGATTCAAATGAGGGAAAGCACAAGATGGATGCTCCCCCTATCTGTTTCCTTGACGGCCTGGTGTTTTGTCTCCTGCGGGGCTTTTCAGATGCAAAAGCAATCACAGCAGCCAGCTTAATCACAGGAATTAAAACAAATCAAATGGAATGAAAGGCTCATGTCTTAAAAGTTCCTTTCCAAGCTGCCATCAAGGTGTTCTCACCAGAGGAAAGATAAATGGCTTTTGAGAATGCATCTCCAATTCCCCATCAATGTTTTTTAGACAGCCAAAACCTTACCTTCCTTTAACAGGGGCTCCATCCTTGTGCTTTGTTTTCTTTCCTGTGGATTAAGGAGCCAGATAGAAACAAAGTGGGAAATAGTACACTGGCTGGTTACAGACGGGCCGTTTAAGCTGCCCAGGGACGGCAGGCAAGAGCCCCCAAAAAGCACATCTACATGAGCATATCTGCCTGCTGGCCCCGTCCTGTCCCTGAGCCATCCCTGATTTACCGGGAGCCAGCTTTAAAAGGCACCACTTTCAAAGTGATGCCTTTTCACTGGGGCACTTCCAAGGCACCTTCCCGGCCATCTGGACACCTGGGAAACACCTGGAAAACACCCGGGGAGCTGCAGACAGGGTCCATGAACACTCTGGATGCTCCCTGGGGTGCCCGCAGCCCATCACTCTTCCATGGAACATCAGGACACTCCCAGGCACTTCTTTTCCAGGCAGCTCACTTCCGGGTCACCTTGATGCCACTCAGAGCTGCCCATCTGTAAGCAGCCCATAAGTAGCTAGGTGTCATGAGCCCTGATGAGGAGGAGCTGGAAGCGTTAACAGACCTGGAAGAGTTGCCAGTCAGTTCCTCAGCTGAACAAACAGCAGCTGGCCCATCAATCACTCTCCAGGCACCAGTGTCTGTTGACAATCAATCTCCTCCAGGCTCTCCTCCTCCCATCTCAAGAGTTCGAAGCAGGCTCCGGAAAGAACTTTCAGAGCAAAGACATGAGGCATCTCTCAGCCCTGAGTTCTAGCAGTCACTGCCACCCAGGGAGCAGGCTGATTGAGACTCCCATATAGCTCCCACCCAGGACCTGGTAACCTTGTGGAAGCAACAAGTCTATTCTCTGGCTTGCATCCACACTCCTTCCTGATCCTGACCTGCTTGATTTCCTTGGCACCCTGACCTTTTGGTTTTTGGACATTGACTTCTGATTCTGGTTTGTGATTCTGCATTGGTGACTTGGCTCCTGTTTGACTTTCTGAACTTTGACCTTGGACTGGCTTCCTTGGCTTTGGACTCCTGCCTGCCTACACCCTGAGAACATGATACTAGGAACAAGAATCACACAACAGACTGAAGAATATTCATTGATGAACCACCTTCCTTTTGGGGCAGTTCATCAATTCAGTATAAATATGTCTATATATCACCCCAAACCTCCATTTTGCATCATTTTTTTGAAACACAGAAAAATAACTTACTACAGGTTAGGTTTCTCTTCAGTCAACATAATCATAGTAGTAGAAGAAGAGTTGGTTTTTATATCCTACTTTTCTCTACTCTAAGGAGTCTCAAAGCAAATTGCAATCACCTTCCTTTCCCACAACAGGCACCCTGTGAGGTAGGTGAGGCTGAAAGAGTCAAGGTCACCCAGCTGGCTGCATGTAAAGGAGTGGGGAATGAACCTCAGTTCACCAGATTAGATTCTGCCACTCTGAACCACTGCACCATGATGGGACAACATTTCTGTTGGAAAGAGGAGGTGTTTTGTTCCACCAGTTCCCCACCCATACACAAACATGCACACTGCAGACCCCCCGCTTTGCCCTTCATACTATTCAGAGAGTAGAATAGGCTACAGAGGAAGGAGGAGGGAAGAGCTCTACAAATCCTGAGCTCTTGAACCAGACAGATGTTGCTAAATGAGCTGCCACCTAGCACAGATTTAAGATCTTGCAACTGCAGCTAGCAGATAATACACATCTCAGCAATCAATAAGTAAAATAATCCAAACAATAATTCAGCCACCAAAAATGGCACAAGAGGAACTACTACAACCAGTGTTTGATCAGCACTCTGCCACCAAAATCGGTCACCTCTTTTATCAAATGCTCGCTTCCTGTCTGCTTTCAGGAGGTTCAGGAGTGTATAGAAGAGGGTTCGGGAGGTTAAGGAGGGAAAGAAGTACTTTTCTCCCTTTCTCACAATACAAGAACTCATGGGCACTCAATGAAATTGCTGAGCAGTTGGGTTAGAATAGATAAAAGGAAGTACTTCTTCACCCAAAGGGTAATTAACATGTGGAATTCACTGGCACAGGAGGTGGTGGCAGCTACAAGCATAGCCAGCTTTGAGGGGAATCGATAAACATATTGAGCAGTGGTCCATCAGTGGCTATTAACCACAGCGTATTGTTGGAACTCTCTGTCTGGGGCAAGTGATGCTCTGTATTCTTGGTGCTTGGGAGGGAACAACAGTGTGAGGACTTCTAGTGTCCTGGCCCCCCTGATGGACCTCCTGGTGGCATCTGGGTTTTTTGGCCACTGTGTGACACAGAGTGCTGGACTGGATGGGCCATTGGCCTGATCCAACATGGCTTTTCTTATGTTCTTATAGAATGGATCCTGTGTAAACTAGAGAAATCAAACTTGGAGGGCATGTAAACAAGCATCTGGGGGAGGTTTTCTGTGACTTTGGTGTCTCTAGCTTGCATAGGAACCATTCTATGAACTCCTGAACCTCCTGAGCTGGCCCCTGTCAAAATGGTCATTTTTTCCAGACACAGGCTCAGGAGGTTCAGGAGAGTATAGAACAGATCCTGTGCAAGCCGGAGACATCGAAGTCTCAGGGACCTTCCCCTGGATGCTCTTCTACATGACCTCCAAGTTGTTTCATTGACAGTTTGTAAACATTTTGAGACAGTCTATCTGGAAATGTATCCACTCACAAACTGGCATGAACCTCCATGAACAGCTTGAAAATATGTGGAAACTTTGTGCTGGTCATCCTGCCATGAACTTGACTTTGCAAAGCACAAACCAGCCAAAATTTGTCATGAGCTTTAGTTTGTGAGCTACTTTGTGTCCATCCTAAACACTGGTGCCAGCAATATACGTGTACTTTACAGGGTGATATAATTTCAAAAAGA
This sequence comes from Heteronotia binoei, assembly GCF_032191835.1. Lineage (NCBI taxonomy): Eukaryota > Metazoa > Chordata > Lepidosauria > Squamata > Gekkonidae > Heteronotia > Heteronotia binoei. Next base: position 29,628,203 of record NC_083226.1, read on the forward strand.
GGGCTCTTACCTCAAGGAATGGATGCACCATGGTCTTAAGGCCAGAATTAGGCCTTACACGGAACATGCGGTTACCACCCAAAGTGCCATTCTGTCTCACTGTCCTCAGCAACATCTAGTCAAACAAACACATGACATCAGTGGGCTCCAAGTTTTCCTTGCCTCTCTCCACAAGTGCCAGCCAATGAAACAGAGCAAAGAAAGAGAAAGATGACATTCCCATCATGAGTTTCACATGACTAGATATTAGCAGGAAGACAAAGAGAGGAGACACAGAGCTGCAATTTTCAGCAGCAACCAGAAATTCGCCATAACACCTCCCTTCCAGCTGTAATTTCCTTCTTGCAGGTTGCCACAAGCTGGCTATTGTAGCCTTCATGGGCAGAATTCTTTATACGGCAGGTGAAACTATTTATGTTGAAGCAAAAGTAAACTGAAACCCAAAAGTGAAAGAAAACCTAAGCTGAAATGACAATTCAAAGTAAGTGGGGGGGGAAAAACCCACTCTGCTACCAAAGCTAAACCCTGCCTTCATCTGCACCCAATTAGATAGAAACATGTATCAAAAGGAGGAGATTTCAACTGCCACTTGGATATCTGCATCGGATTGAAGGGAGGACAATACGACCGCGGAACCAAGATTCTCATTACAAAATAGGGATGCCACTGCTGTGTCCCTGTCTTCCGTCTGCTTGCTGCCTTGGAAGTTGAGAGGAACCAAACAGAGGAACGGGAGTTGAATGGATGACTCCCTCAGCACTGCATGAAAGAATCCCTTGCTTCTATGAAGCAATTCTCTGGATAAGAGCTTGTGTCTTATAAGAAAGGGAGGGCCAATGTGAGCTTTCTCCAGGGCTGTGCTATTCTCCAGACCATTGATTCAAAACCCACTTGCAATAGCTCATTAGTCTCTTTAGAACAATTGGGGCCAGATATTAGCGGACGAGAGGCTACACAATTAGGGATCACATATGCTCCTGAACAGACAGGACATTATGCATGAAATCCCAATACAGAATCTCCCTGTTGAGAACATTTTACTTACAAGAGAAAATGCAAGAAATTCTTTTTTTATACACAAACCATAATTACCCTGACCTGGATAGCCAGGCTAGCCCAATCTAGTCAGATCTCAGAAGCTAAGCAGGGTCAGCCCTGATTAGTATTTGGATAGGTGACCACCAATGAATACCTGGGTTGCTAAACAGAAGCAGGCAATGGCAACCCAGCTCTGTTTGTCCATTGCCTTGAAAACCTATAGGGTCTTCATAAGTCAACTGTGACTTGAGGGTACTTTACACACACTCACACACACACACAAACCATAATTACAACCAGGGCTTTTATTTGCAGCAGGAGCTCCTTTGCATATTAGCCACCCCTGATGTAGCAAGTCCTCCTGGAGCTTACAGTAAGTAGGCCCTGTACTCCCTTTAAGCTCTTGGAGGATTGGCTACATCAGGGATGTGAGTGTGGAAAGGAGTTCCTGCTACAAAAAAAGTCCTGATTAAAACTTAGTAGGGTACTTAGTGCTTAGGGGTGGATAACATTAGGGTTGTGCCAAACTTAAGAGTTTGTTTTGAAAAACATATGTGAGGGAGGGGGAATCATTTAACAAACATGAGTTCTGTTTCTTGGGGGCAGAATCATTCAAGGAGCAGTTTTGTGCCACCAGATAATAAGTTGTCCTCTGAGGTGACTTCCTCAAGCAAGATCACATGGATCCACACACCTAGTCAGATAAAATAGCATCCAGGATGGAGCTACCTGTTTCATAGATCAGATGTCCTCATGCTTTTTGAGCCTGCAGGCACCTTTGAAATTTCGACACAGTGTTGGTCATGGCCACAAAATGACTGCTACAAAATGGCTGCTGCAGGAAGTGGATCCAGCCACACAATGGCTGTTTCAGCTTACCCTTCAGTCAACGATTCCTGAGAAGTTGGAAGGAGCTGCTGCTGAACCAGCAGTTTTAAAAATCTGTATAGCCAATCAAATATCCAATGGCCAGTCAGAAGCCTTGCTGGGAAACAGCCCCACATGGTCCCACCTGGAGAGCCAGTTTGGTGTAGTGGTTAAGTGTGCGGACTCTTATCTGGGAGAACCGGGTTTGATTCCCCACTCCTTCACTCTCACCTGCTAGCATGGCTAGGCTTCCCAATCCCCAGGTCCCAGCCGGGGATTCCCCGGTTTTACAGGCTTCCCCCCACCCCCAGCCAGCTGGCTGGGGAAGCTCCTCCCCCCACAGCCACCATGTACCTCTAGATCTTGGGCAGGACCTGCAAACAGGTCCGGTTTTAAAATGTGTGTGTGCCTTTAAACTGGAGCAGGAAGTACTTCATGGGGAAGAGTTAGAAACAGCAGACCTCCTCAGAGTGCAGCCCCTGCGTTTGTTTTGCTTTCGTTTCGGACAATGAGTGTGTGTGTGAAAGAGCAGCGTAGCCCCTGTACTTTCCAGACCTTGTTGTGGAGGCACCAGAGACTTCTGCTTTGTTCTGCTTCAGACCAACACAGCTGCCCACTTGCCCCAGAAACAGTTAAGTGTGTGTGTGAGTGAGAGAGAGAAAACGGGGGGGGGGGGGGGGAGTGGAGGGAACTCTATTATTCCCTATGGAGACTTATTCTCATAAAAAATAATGGAGAATTGATCCCCAGGTATCTGGGGCTGTGGGGGGCTGTTTTTTGAGGTAGATGCACCAGATTTGCAGCATAGCATCCAGTACCTCTCCCCAAAATACCCCCCCCCAAGTTTCAAAAAGATTGGACCAAGGGGTCCAATTCTATGAGCCCCAAAAGAAGGTGCCCCTATCCTTCATTATTTCCTATGGAGGGAAGGGATTTAAAAGATGTGTGGTCCCTTTAATTGTGATGGCCAGAACTCCCTTTAAGTTCAATTATGCTTGTCACACCCTTGCTCCTGGCTCCGCCCCCATTGTCTCCTGGCTGCACCCCCAAAGTCTCTTGGCTCCACCCCAAAGTCCCCAGATATTTCTTGAATTGGACTTGGCAACCCTAAGCATGGCCTTCGGTCAGCCATAGCTCTGGCAGAGGTTGTCCTTGAAAGGGCAGCTGCTGTGAGAGCCCTCTCCAGTCCCATCCACCTCACAGGGTGTCTGTTGTGGGGGAGGAAGGTAAAGGAGATTGTGAGCCGCTCTGAGCCTCTTCGGAGTGGAGGGCGGGATATAAATCCAATATCATCATCTTCTTCTTCTAAAAACAACTGGCTGGTGCCATGAAAGGTGTCAGCAGGTGTCACACCCACAAGTACCGCATTGGGAACCCCAACATGCCAGCCAGTGGGGACTTAGCAACCCTAATCAGTATTATAGTATGTTATATATTGTATATATCACCCTGCCCCCTTTTTATTATAGTTCAATGTGTTATACCTTGTACCTTTGTTAAACTTTATAGTTTTGTTGCCATAGCCAAATTTTTTGGCCTACAATGACCATTCTGTTTCCTCAGGCAGGTTTTTTGCTTCCTTGCGTTGCTTTCCCATTCTTCAGTCATGGACCTACTGTACTGTTTTGTCCATTAGAGATCTCTGCTGTTCAATTGAATTGTTTTCATCATATTTTGTAATCTGCCTTGACGCTCAGTGAGAAGGTGAGCTATAATTGAAGAGAATGACAATTGCTATGCCAATAAAGGTTTTTGGAACTGGAAAATCATTCCCAAATCAGCATCGAATAACCTCTAAGAGGAGGGGCTTCATTTTGCTTGGAAGGAAATCTTTAGCTATTAATGATTACCAGCAGGGACTTGCACATTATTCTGAGAGGGCCTCTGAAGAATCAGAAGCTATGTAAGCCTTTCCCACCCTTCTGGTGCCGTAGCTCCCTTTCTGGTCAGGCTCAATAGCCAACCTACTAGGGAATGCTACATCCACTGAATGTGTTGCAGTCTATTAAATATAGATGGGTAGAAGGGTTATTGCCATATCTCCTGGAGGTCAATGCAGACATGCCTAAGCTCCTTGCACTGCTGCTAATAGAATGTAACAGCATGGCCACCTTATTAAGGCACAAATACAGCTGGAAAATGCACACTTTTAAAGTATTTTTCATGAGCAGGACTTTTTTGTAGAAAAAGCACAGCAGGAATTTATTTGCATACTAGGCCACACCCCCTGGTGCCAAACCAGCCAGAACTGTGCGTGTGTGTGCGTGCATGCATGCATGCCTGGAAGTCAGGGCAACTTCTGGCAACTCCTACTGGGGCTTAGAGGATGTTCAGAGAAGTGGCTTGATACAGCCTGCCTCTGCCTCCCACCTCTGGTATTTCAAGGTGGTCTCCCATCCAAGGACTTGCCAGGGTTGGCCCTGCTTCGCTTCTGAGATCTGATGAGATCAGGCTTGCCTGGGCTCTCCAGGCCAGGGCAAAGATGAACACATTTTAACCAAAAAAAAAACAGCACAAAGAAACATAAACTGACATGGAAATAAAGAACTGTGACTGTGATTTACACAGGTGAGAAACAAAACAAGAATAGTAGTTTTCAGGCTTAAGTATATCTGGGAAGAGAAATCTGAAATGACCCATAGGTATCACTCAAAATTCAAGCCATTCAAGACAGAGATACGTGACCCATGAGAGCCGGATCAATTCTGATTCAGACAGTTCAGGTGCAAGATCCAAGTATCCAAACTAGTTGATTTTTCAAAACAACAAATGGAAAAGAAAATCCATCAAACTGAACAATCTGAATTAGCCAGACAGTTGCCAATAAATGAAGGATTTCTTTTCATGACATCTGCCCATTATGTAAATTTCACTCAGCTGTTGAATCAGAGATACCCCCTCCTTCCCCCCCCCCTCCCTTTATCTTACTCTGGAGACGTTTCCATACAGATAATGAAAAGTGTTTCCTGCTGATAAATATTTCATCTTTTCAGCTTTGAATCTCTACAAAAAAAGGCATTTCCCCTCCTCAGTTTTTCATTTTGAAGAAAACCCAGTTTGGATTCAACTGTGACTGAGTAACAGGAAAACAACCAAAGAGGTAACTCTGAGATACTCAGCACTGCGTCTGGATCTCCCCAGGGAACTGCCAGGGCAGCTTTCCTGTCATGATTCCCCTCAGTCAGACTGCCGCAGCACTACCTGTTTCAAAAGAGCAGTTGGTTGTTCCCCTTGCTTCAGAAATTCTTCTTCTCTTTGATCTGAAATCTTCCCCACTTAACATGCATTTAATCAATTCCAGTTACCGCTCATCAGTTTCTCATGACAAATGGCACTAATATCCCGCCCCCCCCCCCCAAAAAAAAGATTGGCTTCCCCCATAAGAAGGCTAGCAAGAACATTCAAATATGAGTCCAACCCCCTGTTCAAGAGCCTACACCTGACTCAGTACACAACGTTTCCGTTCTACACAATATTTCCATTCTATCTACCTATGGCTTAATTAATTCCTCTTTGTAAAAGATAAACTACCAAAGCAATTCTGTATTTGACAAAAGAAGACTGAAATGAAGTTTCCAAGCTAGCCCTCTGTCAGCCAAGTCACAAGGAAAAACCGCAGCCTTCTCAAAGGACTTGAACTAGTCAAAGAAAAATCCTTCTCAAAGAATACTACCTTGAAGGTCTCCCCCCTCCCCCACCCCCCAAAATGGACTGTGGAAAGCATTGTACAACTTATCTCACTAAAGAGAATTGTGAGCAAATCTCCTACAGAACAAGTTATGGCTTGCTAGCACATCATTAAGATTGTGTATTTGACATTTTCCTGGTTTGCAGAGGGTTGCATCCTGTTGTTTGATGATGAAGAGATGTTGCAATAATGTTTGATGTTGTAATAATGAAGAGAGACACTGAGATGCAGCAATTTATGTGACTTTTAATTGTTTGCACAGTTTATGAAAACCTACACAATATTTATATAAAGAAGTTATTTATTACTTAGTAAGGATTCACGGTTGTATACTTTTGTATTTTTTGTGACCTCTTGTTCCATGATTCTCTCCGTCGCTTTCTTCTATATAGCACAGATGGCAGCTTCAGGTGGTGGATTCTATAGTATACCATAGAAATCACCATGCGGCTGAATGCCCTCTCCTCTCCAGACTCTACCATCTCCTGCCCGCAAATCTCAGGGAACTTCCCAAGATGGAGCTGGCAACCCTAGAAAGTCCTTAACATGTGGAGTCAAGAGAGACAGCATGGCGTAGTGGTTAAGGGCAATGGACTCCAGTTTAGAGAACCAGGTTTGTTTCTGCACTCCTCCAACATGCAGCCAGCTGAATGACCTCAGCCCCCCAAAAATAAGTCTAGCTCACTACCTAGTGGTGTATAATGCTAAAAGAATTAGAACCTTAGGCTGCCAAACCATCTTATGCTACACACAATGTATTATTATTGTTATTATTATTTATTACCACAACCACCACGTGGAGGCAACTAGCATGTGGGACTCCATTATGTGCTGAAACATCTTTTCCTTCTCCATACTTTTTTTTTTTGGGGGGGGGGGGTGTTGTACTGAACATTGAGCCTGGTGGAAAGGTTCTGGGGGATATGAAAGTGTACTGTATGATTTGCCCTGATCTAGATGTCCCATGCTAGCCCAATCTTATCACATCTCAAAAGTTAAGCAGGGTTGGCCTTCAGAGACCACAGTGGCCTGGGGTTGCTATGCAGAGACAAACCATTGCAAACCATCACCACTTGCCTTGAGAGCCGTATAGGATCACTATGGGCGTTTTCGCACTCACCTTCAAGTGGCGCGACCACCCTCTTCACACCGGAGGATCTGCAGGGATTTCGCATAAGAAGCGCAGGAGCAGCCAAAAGAGCCAGCGACTTCCGTCGCAAAAGCCGCTCGAACGTTTTCCTGCTTCTTGGCGGTTTCCGTTTGAGCGGGTTTCGCGACGGAACTTTCCGGCTCTTTTGGCTGCTCCGGCGCTTCTTATGCGAAATCCCTGCAGATCCTCCGGCGTGAAGAGGGTGGTCGCGCCACTTGAAGGTGAGTGCGAAAACGCCCTATAAGTCAGCTGTGACCTGATGGCACATATGTGCTTTGGTTGGTCCTAGTAAAAGAGCCAGTTTGGTGTAGTGGTTAAGTATGTGGACTCTGATTTGGGAGAACTGGGTTTGATTCCCTGCTCCTCCACATGCACCTGCTTAGGTCAGTCATAGTTCTTGAAAGAACTGCCATCTTAAGAGCAGTTCTTGAAAGAGCTCTCTCAGCCTCACCTACTTCACATAGGCTTCCCAACCCTTCCACCCTGGCGGGGGACCCCAGGATTTCCAGCCTCTTCCCCCACTCCCCCAAAAAACAGAAGCGGGGGGAGGGGGGAAAACAGTGCCAAGGAGCATGGCAAGCTGCCCCATCTCGGAGCGGGCGACGCCGCTGCGTTGCTGCCGCCTCTTCTCCGCTTCACCATGGCTGCTCCTCCGAGATGGGCTCAGGCTCGGCCCATCTCGGAGGAGCAGCTGGGATGGGGCGGGAAGGGGGGGCAGCGGCGCAGCGGCATCACCCGCTCCACCTCTGAGGTGGAGTGGGGGGTGGGGACGGGCCAGGAGCGTGGCGGGCTGTGAGTCTGGGTCCTTCGCGGCTCGCCGTGCTCCTGGCCTGCCTCCACCCTCCCCTCCCCTTCTCTGGTTTCGCCTTGGCTGCTCCGTGGCTGCTCCTCCGAGATGGGCTCAGGCTGGGCCCATCTCACAGGAGTGGCTGTGGTGGGGCAGGGAAGAGGCGGCAGCAGTGCCGCGGTGGCGCCCGCTCTGCTCCGCCTCTGGGGTGGAATCGTAGAAGGGGAGGGTGGAGGGAAGGAGTTCAATTGTGCTTGTCAAACCCTTGCTCCTAGCTCCACCCCAGTGTCTCCTGGCTCCACCCCCAAAGTCCCCAGATATTTCTGGAATTGGACCTGGCAACCCTAACTTCACAGGGTGTCTGTTGTGGGGAGAAGGGAAGAAGACTGTAAGCCGCTCTGACACTCTGAGTGAAGGACGAGGTATAAATCCAATCTCCTCTTCTTCCAAAAAGGAATCACTTTGTTTTTCAAATTTTGCCATATGGGAAGGACTTTTACACAATCCGCAAGCCACTAGTCTGTGGTATACCAGCCCTGATGGTTTTGAGCCTTACTATACAATTAATTGTAGAAACTATCACTAAGAGGTAATTCAGTGCTTGTAACCAGCACACAGTTTGTTGCATATTTTCCATGGGAAAGGCAAAAACAAGACCCACAGTAAACATTGCTGAGAGGGTTTGACCCATGGTTACAGAACAATGAAAACTAGCATGGGAGAACTCCACTTATTGTAGCCAGAGTTGTTTTGTGCAGAGGATTTCAACACCGCATGGCAAGCAATCAAATGTGGCCTTGTGCTTTGTCTCATTTCCCAGTCTGAAAATCACTACCAAAAAAAATTCAGCAGAGAAAAGAAGAAAAGGAAACCTTGAACTGCGTGTATCAAATACAAACAAGGAGAAGAAAGGAGAAAATCACAAAGAAGAAGTCTACAAACAGGCTGTTGCATCCTGGCAAAAAAACTAAGCACCTTCTTGTTGGCTAATATAAGCGGTGCATAACCATTTCACAGCAAGCCAAGTTCATGTGTAGCTTCCAACAACTCCCAGCCCCAAAGGAGTTTTCAATAGCCTCTTCTCATTTCCAACTGAATGTGGCCACTTGAGTAAGCACCAAAGCCAGGTAAATGCAAGTATTAGAGAACCTGATCCTGGGTTCTGTCCTTGGTATTTCCAATTAAAAGATTCAGGTAGCAGGTGAAGTGAAAAACCTCTGCTTGAGATGCTGGAGAGCCGCTGCCAGTAATAACAGACCTTAATAGACCAAGGTTCTAACACAATAGAAAGTAGTTTCAGGTAGCAGATGGAGTACAGAGCTAAAATGTTATCTAGATTGTTATTCTTGGGAACTTCCTTAAACCTGTCCCTCCTCTTCCTCTGACCTCCAGGAGGGCAACAATCAGTCTTTGACTATCTTAGTTAGGTAGCTGGTCACGATGCCTATCCTTTCCTATAGGGTTGCCAAGTCAATCAGATCAGCAAGCAGGGGTGGGGCTTACCTTTCCAAGAGCAAAGAGTAAGAAGCAGGAAATAAACATGATGTCCTTACATCACCAAGAAGTGACATAGGCACATCAGTGACATGGGAAGGGACAAAACTCTGTGATTTGAACCTAATTCCACCAGAGTTTTGCCCAAAAACCAGAGCGTCGCCCCTGATTTCACCAATGTGCCTGGTTATGTAGGTACATCATGTTTGTTTCTTGTTTCTTGCCTGTTGGGATGTGGGGGTAATTCCTGCCACAGTGAGGAGCACCCAGTGGCCATTTCCCTCACTTTCTGATAGCTCTGAAGTGGAGGGAAGGGTCGCAACTGTGGACTGGCAACCCTACTTTCCTATCGCAGCATATATTTTGTTATCAATAAAGAACATCCTTTCCTTTCTTAAGGCAATTAGCCTTGTGTGAGCTTTATCATAAGGTGGCCTCCCCTCTGCTTGCACTCAGGCAGTTCAAGCTATCCAGAAAAAAAAACAACAACAAGGGAATCATCACACATCTGTCTGCCTGAAGCCCACGAGAAATAGTAATGAAAGCTATTGGTCAAGATGTGCTGTACCTATCATTGGCCTCTTACCAGAACTGGATGTCATGTTGATTATTCAGGCTCGTCATACACTGGACTGGAATGCTGAAACTCGTAGTAGTTGAATGTTGGGTAGGGATGGGCACAGAATGGCGAAATGGTGGTTAGTGTTGGTTCGTGGTTCATTTGATTGCCTGAACCAGTGCTTCATTTTGTTTTATGATTTATATGGTTGCCCAAACTGATTTGTTAGTTCATTTGGTTCAGAGCGGTTTTCAGCAGGCTCTCCTCCACACACGCTCCAACTTTGGTGAAGATTAATTTGAAATGTCTGAGTTATACCCCCTCAAAGCAGGTTCCCCCAAGGAAGCTCAGCTGCAGTTCTCACTCTTCTCTCTCTGTTGCTACAAAGTGAAAGCACTGGAGTCAGGGTGTCAGGTCTGCTCCCAGAGAGCAGAATGGGAGCTCCATGATTGGCTCTCAGAACTGCCACTCAAGCTATGGACAACTGCTATGGGTGTTTCTAGGGCTCTCAGAAGACCACCCCCAGCATTGCCTAGGAATTGATTGAATCAGCACCAGGCTGTCTGGGAAAATGAACCACAAAAACCAAACAAACAAACCACCAAGGAAAAAAGGCAGTTTGTTTTCCAGTTTGGGCCTTGCGCAAGCAAACAAACTGGTTCAAAATGAACCACAAATTAGCCCAATTCATGCACTAATCATGATTTATGGATCAGTTTGTGCCCTTCCCTAATGTGAGGTAAAGCAATCAAGTTCTATACTATAGGTAGTTCAGAGCTTCCCACCCACAACCTTCCAAAGAAGTGTGAAGGAAGAAAGGAATGTATCAAGAAACAGGGCTTTTTTTTTTTTTTTTAAGAAAAAGCCCAGCAGAAAGTTATTTGCATACTGGGCCACATCACCTGAATCCAATCCATCCGGAATTGCATTCCTGTGCATTCCTTCTAAAAAAAAAAAAGCCCTGCAAGAAAACCAATGCAATTTCTATGAGGAATTTTACATTTTGAACATGGGTGTATATTTAAGGAAGAACTTTATTATCTATGATGGCACTGCTGGAGGAGGTCAGCACAAGGCTCCAGAAACTGAATGGGTTGTTTTCTTTCTGGTTTTTAGGTTTTAAATTGGTTGAGTTTTGCTATATTAACTGTCATTTTCTACTGCCAAAAATTCATGACTCCATTTCATTCGGGCCTGGAGACAGGACTGTAGCCAGGACTTTTAAAACTATTCCATTCCCATTGTCTATCATTAGGGTCTTGGGTAGCCAACCTCTAGGTGGCAACTGGAAATCTCCTAGAATTACAACTAATCTCCAGACTACGTAGATCAGTTCACCAGAAGAAAATGACTGCCTTGGAGGGTGGCCTCTATGACATTGTACCCCACGGAGATCCCTGTGGAGCAAGCAACCAGGCTGGGGTTAGCTATTCTCAGTTAGAGGTTGTCATCACAAAACAATACCCTAAATTTCAAGGACACAGACTTTTTTACCCACTGTCCGGATTCCGGGGGTCTACAACAGCTGGAGTCAAGAGTGACAGCTCCAGGGTGTGGGATCCGTCGGCTGGGCTTGCACTGCCTCAGAATTGAGGCTGGGAAGGGAATTTACAGCACCGGTCTTCCTTCTCCAACCTCTCCCAGGCTTCACCACTGGTTGCTGTTTCTCTCTCTCTCTCAGTAGCGTCCATGTGGTAAGCCTTGGGCTCATCCTCCCTGGCAGGCAGAGGTCCCCATGATTAAATTCCCAACCCCACTCCCTCCACCCTTGCCTCCAACCAATCCCAACAGGGCATGGGCACTTCTCCTGCCACTGGCTGGCAGAGCGTTACTCATGAGGGATCCACAGGGTGGGGCTGAGGCGCTCGAAGTCTCGGCAGGACAGCTGGTTGGGTGCCCCCACAGCCGTGGACATTGCCAGCGCGGTACTCCTGGCCAGCAGGGCTGGAAGGAGGGGTGGGGACTCCGACTCCAGACATCCATCTTATAGACACCACACTGCATCAGTATAAACCAAACAGAAGAATGTCAATGATTAAAACAAAGAACAGCTACTTCCATAGCACTGTCCCTTAGAGCTCTTGGAGAAGAGAGCAACACCAGACAGCGATCACACAGTAAATGGCTTCAAGCTGCCAACAAGAGAACATGATTTATTTTCGGTGTCCTCATGTTTGTCCTTTGGGTTTCTTTCTACTCAACTAAGAATGAGCGAGGCAGGTACAATACTTGTGGCATTGTTCCTTGACACTCTGAGAAGAATACGATGACACCAATCTGGCAACTGATGCATCCCACATCCTTCTCCTCTGCTGCTTGTCCTGCTTCCTGAATGCAAAGAGAACTTGGAGAAAGCAGCAGCAGCAGCAAGAAGACCCAAAAGCTTCAGCTAAAGACAGAGACTGTTCCTAAGAAAGCTAAAGCTGGTACAATCAGGGCTTTTTTTTTAGCAGGAATGCACAGGAACGCAGTTCCGGCTGGCTTGGTGTCAGGGGGTGTAGCCTAAAATGCAAATGAGCTCCTGCTGGGCTTTTTTTTTACCAAAAAAGTCCTGTGCCAAACAATGGTGATGTCAGGGGATGTGACTTAATATGCTAATGAGCTCCTGCTGGCCTTTTTCTACCCAAAAAAACCCATAGCATACAAATGTTACATAGCATGCATAGCCCGCCTTGGCGGGGAGGGCAGGATATAAATAAAATTTTTATTATTATTATTATTATTATTAAAAGGCCCTGGGTACAATGAAGTCATTATTGCCAAGGAGGGCCACACAGATTTTGCCTTCTGATTGGGTTTCTGAAATCCTACAAAAATGAGAAGAGCCTGTGAATGAAAAGGGTAGTGGGACAGGAAAAGAAAGTGCATACGGAACAGGTAACAAGCTTCGTGCCACTTCCTAAACACTCTGGGAAAACTATTCCCAGATATTGTGTATTTAATTCTGAGCCTAAATCCAGGGTGCAGATAAAAAAAATCCATACAACTTTTCTGAGGCTGTGATCACACACATTGAATAATGCACTTTCCATCCACTTTCAATGCACTTGCCAACTGGATTTTGCCAGGTCACACAGTAAAAATCCAGTTGGAAAGTGCATTGAAAGTGGATTGAAAGTGTATTATTCAGTGTGTGTGTGTGATATTGCAGCCTACTTAAAATATAGTAACTATTAAATATATATGACACTTGAAGGGGGAAATCTACACAACAGGACCAGGGATGTGCATGTCGGATGTTTCTACAAATGCATGGAAACCTCAAGGTTTGCAGAAAAATCCAATAGTTGTTTTTTTGTTTTTTTAATGGAAGGGTTTTTTAAAAAAAACCTGGGCAACTACTGTGAGTGGGGCATTCCAATCAAGACTTTAAAAGCAAGAACAGAGCCTCACAAAATTACAGTTGGCATTGCTGGGCTACCTAGCAACCGCATCCCACAAGGCAAAGATCAACCAATGAGATGAAAAAGTAGCTATAGAGGGCAAAAAGTGATGATGGCAAATGAGCAGTGGACAAAATGGAGATTAAAGAGATCTCACTGGGATGATACTGGAATACCGTCACCCAGGATTGCAACTTTAGAGCTGCAGAAACTATTTTCTTAATCTATGTTTTTAATTACAGAGATTAATATTCTTACTTGACTTTCAGCATTTTGATTTTCTTCATTGGCTGAATACTTTTAGCACCCATCTGCCTGCTCTAGCATCATGCTTTTATCTGCATTCACTGGGGACATTCACCAGGAGGGCATAATGTGGAAATCCCCCTCCCAAAGTCTCTTTTTGCAGGATTCTCTAAATTCTCTGGTGGTTGAGCAAGCTGGTTTCTCCTCCAGCCCTCCCTTCAAAGAACACACAGCTGCTTTCAACATTCTCTCCCTTCTAGAGCATTTTGTCCCTTCTCTTTTCCCCATTTTGATTACTTACCATGTTATATTTTTCTTCATATCTGGGAAGTACCTTGTCTGTGGGTGGGCTAGGGCTGCTAATCTCCAGGTGGGGCAGGAAACAGGTAGAAACCTCCGCGAGAAACCAGCCTCAAAAATATTTAACAAATAGTATAAATGCTTTATAAATAAACAAGTATAAACATTATAAGTTGAAATTAATCAAAAAGAACACATAGAGCACATCCGCACTCAAGTCTCTTAATAGATGAATCAATGTTGGAAAAGTCATAGAACCAGTTCAGGTCATGGCAAAGGTAGGTTCATCTGGGGAGTCCAATGCTCCACGATGTCCTCACGAGTACAAAGAAGAAATAATCCAACGCAGCAAAGCATATAAAACGCAACAGGGTCGTACTTGATTTGTTTGCAATGTTGATTCGTCTATTAAGAGACTTGAGTGAGGATGTGGTCTATGTGTCCTTTTTGATTCATTTCACCTTATAGTGCTCATACTTGTTTATATATAAAGCACTTATACTATTTGTTAAATATTTTTAAGGCTGGTTTTTCGCAGAGGTTTCTACCTCTTTCCTGCTCCATTTTTCTGCGATTCTCTGTTGGTTACACAATCCCCAGGTGGGGACAGGGGATCCTCCAGTTTGGATGCCCTTCCCCCGCTTCAGGGTCATCAGAAAGCGGGGGGGGAGGGAATGTCTGCTGGGCACTCCATTTTCCCAATGGAGACCGATTCCCACAGGGTATAATGGAGAATTCATCTGTGGGTATGTGGGGCTCTGGGGAGGCAGTTTTTTTGAGGTAGAGGCACCAAATTATCAGCATAGCATCCAATGCCTCTTCCCAAAATACCCACCAAGTTTCAAAAGATTGGCTCAAAGGGTCCAATTCTATGAGCCCCAAAAGAAGGTACCACTATCCTTCATTATTTCCAGTGGAGGGAAGGCTTTTAAAAGGTGTGTGTTCCCCTTTAAATGTGATTGCCAGAACTCCCTTTCGAGTTCAATGATGCTTGTCACAATCTTGCTCCTGGCTCCACCCCAAAGTCCCCAGATATTTCTTAAACTGGACTTGGCAACCCTAGAGTGGGCCCATCTTGTGGCTTTCAAAACCCACACAAGGGCAACCATTAGATATGGTGGAACTATAGAGCATATCTGCATGCTATGTAACTTCTACCCAATCACTGTAATCCTTCTGATTCCAATTTTATTTGCTACAACAGCCTCCATTACTGCTCAGCCTCATTCTCTGCCAAGTTTTTTGTGCCTAAAGTTGGGGTGGGGGGGATGTTGCAATAGAACTTTTCATAACTCCTAATCACTCCTTCTAATAGGAATCTTGATGGTTCCATATCTAGTAGTAAGGCTTCTAAACTAGACCTTACACAGACAAGGCAGGGGTTCTGCATATGTAGGAAATGCCCCAGGATTGCAGGAAAAAATACTGTAAAAGAAAGAAGAAAAAGGCTTAAAGGGGACTCAGCATGTTCATTATCTCCAGCATGCATGGAATGTTGAGGGCAACTCAGCAAGCTCATTACTGCCCAAGGAGGCATGGAATGTTGAGGTCAACTGGGAAAAAATAAATCAAGGGGGACAGGATTTTACCTAATCAGCATCTTAAGAGCTTGATGGTGATGTGGATGACACTCAGTTGTATCTACTGATAGACAGACAGAGGGACACAGCCACATTTTGACCAAAGGGCTGGAGGCCATGGTTAGATTACTGAAGTAGAGTCAGCTAGATTGAATCCATCAAAGATGGAGGTCCTGTGGCTAGGTGGGAGAAACTCAGGTTTAGAATATAAACTCCCAGCTCCTGATGTACCTTTAACACCAGTGCTCACCATCAAAGGCTAGGGTGTATTTCTGGATGCCTCCTTATCAATGGAGAAGCCCAGATCATTGCCAGACTAGCATTTCTCCAGGTGTGCCAGACCAAGCAACTGGCCCCCTTCCTGTATCATCCTGACCTGGTCACAGAAATCCATGCACTGGTCACCTCCAAGTTAGACTACTGCAACTCGCTCTATGCAGTGCTGCCCTTGAGATTGACCTG